>NC_134531.1:206224782-206524782 GCF_050624435.1 Tenrec ecaudatus | reverse complement strand
GTGTCTCACACACTGTGGGCATGTTACCAGGAGAGACCAGTCACTGGGGGCCATCACGCTTGGTAAAGTAGTGTTAGGTTGTTATCTGGTGCCAGAGTCGATTCCAACCTTTATTGACCCTATGCACAAGAGAACCAAACACTGCCTGGTCCTGAGCCATCCTCACGATTGTTCTTATGTTTGAGTCCATTGTTGGCAGTGGAAAAGAGGCAGGCCCTCAACAAGATGGAGTGACAGTGGGAGAGAGGCAGGGAAAAAGAAGGCCCGCGATGAGATGGCCTGGCGCGTGGCCACCAGTGACTGTTGTGATGGCACAGGATGGGTGGTTTCGTTTTGTTGAACATAGGTTCACTACGAGCTGGCACCAACTCGATGGCACCTAAGAACAACAAAAGGGTATAAAAAATAGGGAGAGAAAACTCATGACCATCTAGAAAGGAAAACGCTGAATATTAGAGGTTGTAAAGGAAACCAATGGGAGAGAACTTTTTAATTCTCTCGATTGAAAGGGCACAGATTGTTTTTTATTAAATTCCTGCAGTATCTTCCATTGCACGTGCATTCTACAATGCGATGGAACTACAAGGGCAGCAGTTTGAAGCCACCAGCCGCTTGGCCCATAAAGATTTAGTCTTGGAAACCCACAGGGGCAATTCTACCCTGCCCTAGGGGGCCACTGTCACCAGAAGATAAGTGTCATTAGAATAAGAACCAAATGAGACAGATTGTGACTCAGCATCGGGATGGCAGGGAGGAACACGTAGGGCCAAGGTAGGATGGGTAAGGTAATGAGAGAAACCCCGGGGCAACAGCATGTCACAGCCCCAGATGAGCAGCATGTCCACACGGCAAGACGATGGGGTGGAAGAGCGATCTCTGAGAGAAAGCTAACACATTATTTGATGCACAGGACAAAAGCAGAGTAGCTTTACAGTAAGAGCAATGCACTTGGGATGAGGTAGTGAGATCACTAAGCCAGAAGAGAGCTCAGCAGGAAATAGTGTTTAGTTGTTCCAAACTCAGGATGAAGAGTTACACTCACATGAGGAGCTGCTTGAGAGCTCCAGTGGAGGGAAAAATACGTGCGGGTGTTGTGTGTAGCAGAGAGGGGAGCCTTTTAAGAAAGCTTTCAAACTCCTCGTCTTTCGTTCTAGCAAATGAGTGAAGAATGTAGAGACATCACCTCAAGTTCAGCTACGGGCTTGGAAGTGCCGAGGTCCAACTTCATGTTGGTCACCTCACAGCTGGGTTCATCATCAGCTGCCTCCACCACCACTCATTTAACGCCAAGATCAAGGTTGTATATCCGAGATGCGCCCATGGGGAAGTCAGTGCTATGTCCACTCTGGTCAACATCAGCCCTGAGCTTGTCTCCAAGAGAGATTGGCTGATACTATCAAGGCAACTGGGGAGTGGAAGGGGTTAAAGATTACGGTGAAACTGACCATTCAGAACAGATGGGCCCAGAAAAAGGTGGTACCTGCTGCCTCTGTCCTGATCATCAAAGACCTCGAGGAACCACCAGACAGTGGAAATATTACTCACTCTTGATGAGACTGCCAGCACCGCCTGCCATACGTGACTCTCTGGGACTATCTGAGAGATCCTGAGACTGCCCAGTCTATGGGCTGCACAGTTGATGCCCACAACCCCCCCCCCCCAGGACCTGCTATGTGCAGAAATGGAAGCTGCTAGTTCCCGCAGAGCGAGTGCTGTTGTTGTTAGTCTGAGATCCTAAAAACAGTAAGAGAGGGAATGGCATTTACCCGGAAAACTGGGAAAGAGGATTACACAGAGAATTCAAATGGTTTATTTGCATGATTGAACATCTTGTATTCAGCAGGGTGCCACATATCTGAGAAAAACATTATTTTGGGGAAGAGCAGGATCCTCTGCAGAGAGACCCTCCCTCTCTCACATGCTGGGCACTCAAATGTCCACCATGTCCAGCAATGTGGAGAGATGCAGCTCGGAGGCGACCTCCTCCTCCTTTGAGCTCTGGATTAGCCTTTCCAGGTGCTTGAGCCGCTCAGTCAGAGACGCACCCTTCACCTCAGATGCCGGCGCGTGCTCTCCTGTACTTCTGCTCTGTTTGAATAATTAAAAAAAAGGTAATTTGGAGAATGCAATAAACCGAGACCTATTTTCTTTCTGTGCACACGCTAGACCTGGCTCACATTAGGAACCTTTGGGCCCACCAGCCTTGGCACCCACAATGCATCTCCCTGCCTCCCTAGCACATGCATCCATCACAAACAAGTTCCGGGATCAGCCATTCTTACCAAACACGATGGCCAATGGCTGTTCCCACGTCTACCCTATTAATCTATTACAATGACTTTAAAGACTCCTGTTTAAGATCATTAGCTTGTTTCTCCTTTTATGCTATACAACCAATGCTGACTTGAATACTTTATTTCACTTTTTGTTACTATTTGGCTGGTTTTGAACAGAACTGGCAATTCAAAGGGTCGGACAGGTTTAGTGAAAGTGTAAATGGTCTGTCACTGGCGTCTGCTCCCCCCCGCACCCCTGTTGACTGAGGGGTCCCCCTACAGGCAGCTGAGGGCGAACTCTGCCTGCTCAGCAGCACCAATCTGTAACGAACACTTAAGGTTTGGCTCCGTCCACCCCTCAAGGGAGAATAAGGAGGTGGATAGAGCCTGGGCTTTGGCACCAACTGACCTGGCTTTGAAGGGCAGCCCAGAACTGGCCAGCTGGAGAATCTTGGTGAGGCCCTCGACTCTGTGAGACCTCCTTCTTGTCATACAAGGAAGACTGGTCCCCAGAGGGAGGCCAGGGGGCTGCCGTGGCCAAGATAGCCCGGACTCTACAGAACAACTGCCTCCTGCCCTCGACCCCAGGCTCCGGAGCCTGTCCCTATTTCCTCTTTGCACAAGCAGGCTCAAGATGAGCTAACTCTGCAGCAACGCAGGAGCCCTTTGGATGCTGTTGGGGAAGGCTTGGGAATGCTGACTGCAATGCCAGTGGTTCCAACACACTAGCCGCCCCTCGGGACAAAGATGAGGCTCTCTGCTCCAGTAGAGATTTGTGGGAAACCCTATACAGTGATACGATTGTCAAATGGCTCCAAGCTCGAACTTTCCACTACTCAAACAGCAAGATTCAGAACAAATCTGCTAGATGTACATAACTTTGCTCGATAATCAAACCGAAAATTCAACTTGAAAAAATCTGTATGGGCTGAGAGTGCATGACGGGCCTCCTCTCTCCGCGGACACCAGTCGAAGTGCCACTCGACAGAGTGCAGGGGTTAGTGCGTCAACACATTCGCGGCTGTGCTTTCTGTGTGCGCTTTACTTGTGTGAAATATTATAACCATGGCTCCGGAGAAAGCTCGTGAAGGCCAAGAGGAAACAGAACCACACAGAGGTGAAGAAAGAAAGAAACTGGGAAATGTGAATCAGGTTGCCGCCTGTCAGATATGACAGCTGAAGGCATGGCTAAGTCAACATGATCAACATTTTTCAAGGGAAAAAGCGGTTAAGAGTGGCTAATGTAGCGAAGGGTATAAAACCGTTAACATGAAGCCAGAACCCAGACTATGGACAAGGATGGAAAGTGTGTTTGGGTAGATCAGGAACAACTCAACAGCGACAGCATATCCAGGACAGTGATACTCCAGCGAAGTTGTGTCATTTGGGAAACTCAGAACAGTTTATTTGGTTTTCCATGATTTCTTATGGGAAAAATCCTATGTTCCATTCTCAAACTTTTCAGCATTCAAGCATGAATTTGGAACAAATCGAGTTTGACAACCAAGGTCTCACTGGAGAGGGTCCCTCTCGGTCAGAGCTGACTTGATGGCAGGGGGATATGTTTGTGTGGGTGGAGTGGTTACGTGGTGGGCTGCTAACCTCAAGGTCAGCGTTTGAAGTGACCAGCTGCTCTGTGGGAGAGAGTTGTAGTCTTGGAAACCCACAGGGGCAGTTCTACCCTGGCCTCTAGGGTCGTTACGAGTCGGAACTGACTTGACGGCAGTGAGTTTGGTTTTCGACTAGCAACGACAGAAGAAGCTCAGCTCAAGAAGTTTAAGTTAATAACTTATCATGATAACTTCATACACTGCTCCTCTCCCCACTCCACCCCTTCAGTACAGGGAGTCTCTGGGTCACTTCTAAAGTGTGTCCAAACAGATGCGCACGGTTCTTAGAGTGCTCCGAGAGGGCTCCGAGCCGTTGCTCTGATTTAGAAAGGGGGAGAGGACCTGTGGTGAAGACGTGGCTTCCACTAGGGACTGGTTCAACTGTTTCAAAGACAGTAAACTACGTCACATTCAAGGGCACACCGGAGCTGACCAGAAACGGAACCCCAGCTGCATTCAGAAGCGGGGAGGCCGTCCTGCACACTCCCTTCTGACCTGTGGACTGGTGGCTGTAGAAGTGTTCGCTGGCTGGATAATCTGAGGCAGAGACACCAAAGTCTGAGGAAGGTAGAGGGGAAGGAAAGCTGCATTTGTAAATGCTCCCGAGTCTGCAGACAACCACCGATGAAGCTGATCTTCAAACCTGAAACACAACACGAGATGCAGTCAACTCAGGACCACCCACCCAGCAAGAACCACAGAGTTCTCTGTGCCTATTTTCCTCCTACATACGAGGGGGTCTCAAAAAGCTCTTGGAAAATGGGATTTCAAACTAATGGAAAATTTCTAACCTTTTTGATGACTCCTCCTTTTCCTAAAGGTAGGGCTATGTTACAGCAACTGAGAACTGTACTCTTTATGCTAATTAGAATCAGTTATTATTCATATCTTCTAGGTTTAGATTTCTTTGGTTATATGTATCTCCTTAATTCTTATCTCTTGATGGGCTACTCAAAGTACGGATTACTGCTTAGTCCTTAAATTTTACTAAAACGAATATCTAGTGCCATTTAATCAACTTCAAAGCAGTCTGCTTCCATAATCTCATTTTGCCAAAGGCAGAAATCTGATTCAAAACCACTGAACTGCTAAAGACCTAGGAGAACCTGCTTTAAAATTCATGACATCATCATTCTTTCATCCAACACCGTTTTCTAAGCCACCACTGAGTGTGAGGCAATTGTCCAAATCCCAAAGACATGGTAAAATCCCAGCAGGCGGACACTGCAATGGCAGCTCATAGTACAATGGAGGGAGACAGAGTTAAGAAACACAAGGGCCACATGAGCTGATGACATTGTGGAGGACAGGGCAGAGGCATGGGGATGGGAGGGCTTCAAGGGAAGAAGACACTAAGCAGAGGCCTGAAGGGGAAGTGATGGAAGCAGGCTCAGGGGCTAGGTGAGGGCACAGGAGGTGTGGCCATGCACAGGCTTGCAGCAGCAGCCCGAACAGGGTAGCAGGGGTCCAAGAGGAATGGGAACAGATCCCATGGGGCCCGGACAGTTCACAAGGGGCATGCCTTTGCTATCAGGTGTCAAGGAAGCGAGCCCCCAGGTTGCCGAGGAAAGCAGTGCCATGCCTCTATCTTGAGAGGGTGCCCTCGCCCTGCCTGGGCATGAACAGGCCACTCCTCTGGTAGCAACAGGAAGGAGGCAGTGGCCTGAGCAGAGGGAACTCATGGGGTCATGACCAGTGGTCTGAGGCCAAGTATGTTCTGAAAAAAGGCTGCCTGACCTGTGGAAGACAACTGGGTGGAGTTGGGGGGGACAAAGGGCAGAGGTGGGCATGAGGCTCGGACAGTGTGAAAGGTGGATCTGCCGTCGGTCACTGAGGTCTTTACAGGGCAGGGGTAAAAATTGAGCTCAGGGGGAACCAGGGATCTGGCTGGAATGTGTAAAATCTGAAGGGCCTCTTAGAACCCAAATAGAGCCTCCCAGAGGCAGCCAGAGAGCCCCATCAGGAGTTCTGAGGACTCCCGGCTCCCGGTGAACAATTTAGCTGTCAGACTCTGATGCAACTTCAAATCTACAAGACTGGGCATAATCACAGGGAGTGGGTCTCATGAGAAGTGGCGTGAGACAATGAGCAGAGGTGTGAGGCGGGGCTGGGAGGAAGGGGTGCCCCAGGACTGACACCAAGGAGGCTGGAACTTGAGTGTTGATTGTGGGGGTGGGGTGGGGGCCCTCTCATTCTAAGGAGAGCAGAATGATGGTTGTGGCCAGATTTGGGGGGAGGTCAGATGCTTACAGACCTCCTCCCTGAAGGCAGTTAGTCGCCAGTTAAGCCCCCTCCCTGTTCAAGGACAATGGACAGACCCACAGTCATTTGGTTCCTGTAGGTGGAGTTCACGCCCTACTGACAATGGTCTCTATCAGCTGAGTCAGGGAACAGGTTAAAGCAGCTCAGTGACAGCCAGTTAGGCTGCCATCCTGTATCTAGGATCCGCCCGTCTTGTCACATGTATACCCCCAATCCCTCCTCTTCCTATTGCATGGATACCCCTAGATCACCCCCTCCCATTGCTGTATTATCTACAGCACAACCCCTTCCTGTGACGTATGTCCTCACCTGTAATTAGGGAGCTTGCATGTCCCCAGAGAATAGAAAAGCCTTGATTAGCTAGTTTAAAGATTCCCCCCCCCCCCACGTGGACCACCAAGCGGGGCTGAGGTGAGCATGCTACCATGAAACGGGTCTGACTCCATTATTCCGATCTCTCTTCCTCTTTATGGCTTTACTATGATCTTTACTTATTATCGCTGTACAACTGCGCCTACTGGACCCATAGTGATGTGTTAGGGGCTGGCTTCCCCTGGAAGCCAGAGACAACACAAGCCTGAGAGGGAGCCAGGCCCTACATTGGGCACCTACAGGCTCCAGGATGGGGACAAACTAGGGAGGAGACTCAGGCCCACGAGGGAGCAACATGGCTCAGTCCTAGGAGGCTGCAGATAAGGCAGGTAGGACGCCCTGGCAGCTGGAAAAGCCATAGACAGGGCTGTTAGGTGAGAGCACCTGGGGCTGGGCTGGGACAAGAAGAGGGACCCTGCAGTGGGAAGGGAGTGAGTGATGTAATGGGCCCACCCAAAACAAACACACAAACAAGTAAACTTCCTGCCAGGGAGTCATAGCAACTGCACAGGACAGGGAAGGCCTGCTCCTGGTGTGTGTGCGCGAGGCTGTGAACTGCTCACGAGAGTGGAAGGCCTCACCTAGCTTCTGAGGAGCAGCGGGTGGTTTACAATTGCTGACCTTTCGTACTGAATCCCATGCCAACTCATAACCACCATGCCACCGGGGCTCCTATGTTCCTGTCACAGTGGGGCAGCGCCCCCCCACTCCACTAGACCACACAGACGTGGTGGTCAGGGAAGAGAAGGGAAACTCGTCCAGTGGGCAAATGGACCACGTGACCATCAAGATAAATAAGTGTGATGGTGTGTGGCCACCACGACCAACTGCTCTGACTAGGAGACCCCATTAGAAAGTCCTGGAGAGAGAGAAAGGATGATGGGGACAAGAACTCAAACTCCTCAGAGACTAGGCCTTCCTAGTCACACAGACTGATGGGACAGGTCTGGAACGGACTCCCTCCGTGGTTTGATTTTCTCCAGCCAATAACACTGTGAGGCATGCACAACTTAGAAAAACAAGTCATCTGAGCTCCAGAGGGCGCAGGTGCCCGAGGACAAAGTCCAGAAGGGCCAGGGAAGCAGGAACCAGGGAGGGAGTGGGGTAAGTGGCAGTGCATTGTGGGGACTGCCGTGAATGAAATGCAACAAAATGTGATGGATTGTGGAACATGAAGCTGATGATCTGCTCTGGGATTTCACCTAATGCACAGAGAAAACCTTTTAAAAGCATGTTTAAGTTGTATAAATGCAAAAAAACTCATGTTGATAAACTGCATGTTCCAAATGAGATTTAGTAGTGTGCTTGACACAATGGATGGATGGATGGTGATAAGAGCTGTACAAGCCCCCAATACAATGATTTTTTTAAATGAGATTTAAGGCTCTTCTGCTAAAGTTTTAAAATAAAGACTGATACTTAAAACCGTTCAACAAATGAAATGGATTTGAGATAAGACATTCAAAACCACATTCTCCAGGGTACAACCCCTGCTCTCAAGAAGCTGCTACTTTAAGTGGGTCTGACTCGCCTTCGTTTTCAAACAAAAGTCATATCACCCTCTCTCAGTCCACCGGGCTGTCAGCACCATCCCTCTGTCCTCTGCACCAGGCTGCGTCACCAGCACACGGCATCCGGCCTGTCCAGAGGCACCGTGTAAAAGAGGTGGGCGGTGCGCACTCACCTCCTGCTCTCCTCCTTCTCCAGCAGGAGGCTGCTGGCCAGGCACTGTGCAAGGCGTTCTCCGGCCGAGGTGCCACAGATCATGTCCTCCGTGCTGGGGACACCCTCTTCCCGGCCGGCCACAGGGCTCTTCTGCTTCAAGTGGACGTGAAGTAGCGTGGTGGGGAAATGGTTCGAAGAAGGGTGGACAGACTTGATGCCTACACTGTGAAGTACATGGTTTAAAAGTTATGGTCAGAGAGCAGAGGACCCCCCCACCCTGGCTTGCGTCTCCCTGTGCAAGCAATGCCCACCCCAGGGCCCCAGGTGCCATTTCCACCCCCGCCTGCTCTGTGGACCTCATGCGGCCACAAGTCTGTGCTGTGGGCTCCAGCTTTCCCTCTCGACTCCGAGTCCTCTGTCCTGCCCACGCTTGAACAGGTCGTCTGCTGCTTGAAGCAGGGGCCAGGCTTGGCTTTCACGTGCCACTCTTCACCTCCCAGGAGTCGTGTGTGTCAAAGCTGGGGGAGGGAAGGGGGAGCTGGTGCTGTCTCCTAGCCCACCCCGGGAGGGAGAGCCTTGCTGGCCCACATTTCACAGTTGACATGGCCCCTGTGGCCTGCGGACTCCGTTCTGGTCCAGTGGCCTATTGCGACATCAGCAAGTGCTTTTCAATCCCAGAGCATCACTACATGCTTTGATGTCGGGCAAGGCAGACCCTTCCTCATTGTTACTCCTTTCAAGCACTTCGCAGTGGCCGCTGATGAATTTTGGTTCCAGGAGGAAGTCGGAGTGGTATTGTTCCTGCTCGGCACCTCCAGCCCACGCCCTCCGTGCAGCTGGCCTCGCACACCAAGGGGGCACCCTCCCATCCGGGTCCACGTGTGGTGACCTTGTCACAGCTGTGGGTGGGAGCTCCCTATGCCGCAGGCTCATCTCACCCATCAGTCCAATGAACCCTTAAATACAGTCTGCTGACCATTTTAGACCAACGACGTCCGCTGGGGAATGAGACCTCCCCGTACCACCCCTAGCCTCTTCTCGGACACTGTGTGCCCCCGTCATGGCCTGCTCAGTCAAGTAAGGGCAACCACTCACTGTCCAGGAACAAGATTCCCTCCCGCCTCCAACAGCACGCTCTCCCTTAAACCCCTGCCTGGTCAGCCCAGGACAGGGGCAGCACTGAGGGTGGGTGGGTTGTTTAATCTGAGTGGGGGTAAGGACTTTCCCCCACATGCTCAAGATGAGCTGAGAGTGGGTACAGGCTTTTAAGAAACGCTCTCCCCCCAAGCCCATCCTCCCCGTGAGCTCAATGAAGCCCAGCAGCACCGTGCTGCATCTGCCCAGCCTTGGTTATGTTCTTTGCACAAACTTCTCTGTCAGGTGGGGCAGCACGGTGGATCACAGAGGAAGAAAGGAGTAGTGACCACGCACACACACACAGAGGGAGAGGGGGTGTGTGACCTCACCGTCCCTGGCTCCTCTGCAGCTCTTTCTGCGTCTGGGTCCTGGCTTGTTCCCAAGACAAAGGGACTTCATATTTTTTCAAATGGTTTTTAAAAAAATATACACAGATCTGACCATCTTCACTCAGTGCCTCTAAGGAAGCAATACAAAAGCACGTCAGAAGAGAGCATCCGGAGGCCTCTGCCTACTCTCAGCCCAACTGGGCAACCCGAGCTCCCGCTCGCTTTCCGACGGCCAGGCCCATGCCAAACTTACACAACGGGCCACGGCCACAGCCCACTCATTCAGGCAGGCTGCGTGGACACATGGCTCAGTGGCCTCCCTCTGTCTGGGACCCAGAGCCCATCGGACCCTTGTCAGCCCTCCCAGTTAATCCACCAGCCAGGTGGCAGTGATTTAAAGAGACAGGCAGGCGGATGTGAAAGGCCAAGGCTAACAGTCCCCCAAGAGCTGCACACCTGAGGAGATAGGGAGACGGGGAGGCGCCCAGTCCCGCAGCTTGTGGTCAATGCACAGGGCAAGGAGGTCATCCCAGGGGATCTGGGAGACAGCGGGGCCCGACTCTTGGCCTGCTGTGGGGTTCTGGCTCCTCCACTTGCTGTAGGTCCTGCTGAGAAGGCGCTCCACCTGGGACTGGAGGACAGGCTGCGTCTGGCATGAGCTGGAGACCTGGGACACGTACTGGAGGATCATGGCACACACAGGGGTCCAGGGCGCTGGGGGAAGAGGGTACTTCAGTCACCGAGCAAGCAGCCTGCTCCCTTGGTGGAGCCACCGCCTGGGACAGCCTCCCTGGCCCTGATGCTGCAGCTGCAGCTCAACTGGGGGCTGTGGGGCAGGGTGCCACCTTGAGCAGGGTTAACTGGGGTGTCTCGGCCACAACTCAGCCATGTAAAGCACATCCCCTAAAAACATGGAGCGCTGACCAAGAACAGAATGGCCTCCAGGCTGCTCAGGGCTCGTGCCAGTCACGCTGCCTGCAGGGCACAGCGGCACAGCCTTGGGAAGAGGAGCCATGAACTCAGAGCAGTCATGGGCAGCCTGCCCTGCTGCCTACTTGCGGCTCCTCCCAGGATCCTCCACCTCCCCTCTAAAGGAGCCAACAGATGGTCAACTCCAACCAGGCTCATCCTAACTGGCTGAGAAACAGTGGGCAGAGTGGAGGAGGGGGCATGTACATGGGAAATAAGCAGCCCCCACCCACACAAGGGCAGCCTGGCAGCGGACACACAAACTGTACACCAGAGATCAAGATACCCAGCCAACTTCCTTCCAAGATACCACCAACCCCTCCCTCCCAGGCTTCCTCAGCCAAGGCTCGCACCCCCAGGTGGTGGGAGGTCCATCTGCGGGATCTGGAAGGCAAGCACAGCCTGCTTCAGCCAGGCCAGGTGCTCCGGGCTGTTCCAGTGTAGGTGGGGCAGCAACTGGCTGCCCCCGACCTCGGCAAACTCAGCTATGGGCCAGGAGAGTTCGCAGAGCTGCTCGAAGGAGGCCACCGAGGCAAGAAAGTGCAGCACGCTGTTGAAGAGTTCGATGACGGCCCCAGGCTCCTGCGAGGTCAGGCCGGCCAGCCGCCGCTCCCGCCGGTCGTGGAAAAACCGGTCGCTGAACTCCCGGGTAACCCCAGCCTCGACGTATTGAGTGAGCGTCTGGCAACAGAGGTTCAGGGCGCTGGGACATCGAGAAACCAGCCACTGCACTGCCTGGGAGACCTGAGAAGGGGGACAGAAAGGCAGGCAGACCTTCGGGCAGGCGTCCTCAGGAGACCAGCAGGCACTGCCCACTGGTCAGGTCATGGCCCCACAGCACCTGCCATAAACACACACACTGCCACGTTTCACACACAGTCATTTGCTGCAGGTGGCAGGACTACCTTTTACTTTGATGTGTGCTTTGTAGAATGTTATCCGTACAGCACCAGTTAAACTTGCACAAAGACACAACTCGTGAGCGCGCACGGGACAAACGGAGAGTATCTGCTGTGAAAACGGTGAGAGGATACCTTAGCCGTGCCTCGTAAGTCACTGACGGAATCTGGGATCTCAATGACGGTGTAATCAGAGATCAGCTTTGCCGACACCAAATCCTGCAGCATCAGGCCTTTGGGAAAAGAGCTGAGTGTTCCGCAGTCTGTAGGGGCGTACACACCCCCCCATACCCATTCCCCATGCACATACTACCTACAAAAACACACACACTGTACACACTAACCAAGGACACAGCTCACCTACCTGCACCTGGCTCACATGGCAATGACGCTGTGGGCATTGTCCAGGCCTCCTAGGGGCCTGGCTCCACCCACCCCCTCCCCCTTCATCTCATAAGGGGGTTTCATCCACGTACCATCCTCCACGTCCTTCTCAACAGTGTCTCCGTCAACACCCAGGCTGGGTATGAGAATGGCCAACGGCACCTCAGGCAGGCAGGGCTTGGCCTGCAGGAGCTGCTTGAGCTGCAGGAGAGCCGACAGCCAGTACACATCTTCTTCTGCCTCATCCTCACTCTGCACTTGGGCGGGCAGCAGCAGCAGCAGCCCACTGGCACCCAGGAGATCCTTCTGTGCCTGCACAGCATCTAGGGCGTGGTCGCTGAGGGCACCGCACACCACCTGAAACAGCACCGAGCCCGTAAAGACAAACCAAGGGCACCATTGTCATGGTAAGCCCAGTCAGAGCTGCAGTGATACACTTGCCAGCCTCACAGCTGATCCCCAAGCCCGGGAACAATGTGCCAAACAGTGTACCAACTCATTTAACTTGACAGCTGAGTCTTACAGAAGGCACAGGAAAGGGTAACGTACCATGGCAGCTGACGGGGCAGAAAGAGAAGCAGCTGTCACTGGCCTGTGTAACAAAGGTAGCCTGTTGCTGGGGCGGCAGGCAGTGCAGGAATTGGCACCAAGGGGAAGTTCAAGTCATGGGGTGCAGCTGCATGTCGGGGAGGGACTCTGACCATAGCCCCTGGTTGCTTCAGACACCAAGGCCTCATCAAGTCCAAAGCCGGGTGTGTGTGGGGTGAGGGGCAAGCTCTTGTCCAGCAGCAAGCCTGGCAGGAGGCTGTATGAGTCCCACAAGCAGCCCAAAGGAGACACCTAGGTCAGACCTCTGAGGTCCCCAGCAGGCTATCTGGGACTCCTGGCCCTGTGCATCCCTGGGAAAACCACGTGGCAGGGGCACAGCATCTAGACCAGCGGTTCTCAACCTGTGGATCGAGATCCCTCTGGGGGTTGAATGACCCTTTCACAGGGGTCACCTAAGACCACTGGAAAACACAACTATTTCACAATATATAATTACATATTGTTTTTTGATTAATCACTATGCTTTAGTTACATTCAGTTTGTAACAATGAAAATACATCCCACGTCACATAATTACATTAGGATTCACAACAATAGCAAAATTAGTTACGAAGTAGCCACAAAAGTAATTTTATGGTTGGGGGTCACCACATGAGGAACTGTATTATCAAGGGTTCGTGAGGAAAGGGGAGCAGGGAGGGGGAAAATGAGGAGCTGATACCAAGGGCTCAAGTTGAAAGCAAATGTTTTAAGAATGATGATGGCAACAAATGTACAGATGTGCTTGACACAACTGATGGATTATGGATTGTATTAAGAGTTGTATGGGCCCCCAATAAAATGATTTTAAAAAGAAAACACAAACATGAAAACACTCGAGGAAGTGCATTAATGGGTCGCGGCATCAGGCCAGTTGAGAAGCACTGGTGTCTACCTCTGCGGGGCATGAGACCCAGGAAGCTGGCTGAGGGACCAGGTGCACGAGGGTCTCATGGCCTCACCTTCACACAGACGCTGACAGATGCCATGCGGTCCTCTCTGCTGCTGAGCGCACGCCCCAGAGCAAGTGTCTGGACACCACCAGCAACTCCACCTGTGCCGTCCACCAGGCTTCCGTCTCCCGTGAACTTGACTTTCAACCAATTTGCCAGCAGTCTGTGAATAAAGGAAAACAAGAGTTCCCTTTAAGAGTAACCCAATTCTCAACGTGAACCGTGAGGGAAGGAGGGGTTCCATGGATCCAGTTCATATACCACACACACAGGGTCACACTGCTGGACAACAGTTCCTGGTCGCAAGGAAGTGTGCTGTTTTGGAAAACTTTCCAAAATAGTTTGGTGTGAAAACACACACACACACTAGATTCCTTGTTAAGGATGCCCACAGTTCTCTTCTAGAGGAGCAAGAAAGTGAAACTGTTACAGCCATGCTCTAAGCGGGACACGCCAAGGGTCTAACCTACAGCAATGTCCCGCTGGCCAAAGCATCAGGGGGCAGTCCAAAGGGATAGCAACTCTTCAGTGCTTTGGACAAAGACCCCCTTCCAAGTTCACAGAATAGAAACTGAAATCATCTAAAGCATTAACTTGAAATCATCAACGACACACAATTGCCTCAGAGCGGCCCTGGGCACACAGTGAGCGACACCCCCTCCCCCAACTCCTCGTTATGGACCCCTCAGAGTCCCCACCTGCTCAGGGGCTACCTGACCTGCTGGAACTCCCTGAGGGCAGGTCTTCTTCATCAGGCAGCACCAGCACCAGCTTCCAGAACATGTGCTCCTGCCACTCAGGAAGGTGCTGGGCCACAAGGGTCGGCAGGTCCAGAGGTGCCCACGCCTTCTCTCTGCCGGGGAAGAACACTGCAGTGAGCTGGCCCGGGCTCAGGCGGTCTTGGACGGGGCCAGGCCAGGGCAGCCACCCCCGAGGCTGAGACCCACCTCAGCAGCTGCTGGTGGAAGTGCTGAACCTTCATGCGGTGAGCAGCAGTGTCCCTGAGCTGCTTCAGTCTGCAGAGAGAGTTCACACCTTCCCAAAGGCCCAGGCAAGGGGGACGGAGCTGGCTGGGAGCGGCCAGGAGGGCCACCCACGCAGACAGGGGTGCGCCCGTGTGCACAGTGGGATGTGTGCAGGCATCGGGAAAGGACGACCGGGAGGGGAGAGGGATTTATGGGCTGTGTCGAGGGAACCTTCGGTGTGGGAAAAGCGAACTGCAGCGGGGACTTGAGAGGAGCAGAAGGGCTAGGAGACTGAGCAGGCCTGGAGCACGGGGCGAGGCCGGGGCCTCACCAACCAGAGGGGAAGCCTGGGAGAAATACAAGCTCAGTGTGGGACTGCAGTGTTCCCGAGGAAGGGGTGCATGACATGTGGGTCAGCCTCCCGAGACCGCAGGGAAGGGCAACCCCAGGCACGCAGCGCGCAGGGGGCCTCACTGTCTGAGGACCCCACGTATCAGTCCAAACACAGGGTCACTTATCCTCACTTATCGTCAAGTGTGGGACTGAGGCAGGGCTGACTGAGGGGTGGGTGACTGGGAGAAGCTGTGGGGAGCGGGCACTGACCTAGTGCAGGAGATGCCCATTTTGCCTGCATGGCCCAGGTTCAGGAGGCCCCGGGCCAGATTCTCCGCAGTGATGGGGCACTCAGCACTTGGGGCCAGGGTCCTCAGCCGGTTGGTGATGTCCACACCACAGGGGGCAGCAGGGAAGGCCTGCATCTGGCGCCTCAGCTTCTTCCGGGCCGCCACAGCGTCCCTCCACCTGGGGACACAGCCACCTGAAGTCACCTTGGACCAGAACAAACGCAGGGAGCACAGCTTTCCTGGTCAAGCATTCAGGTTCCCATGTATAGGAATGTGCGCGCGTGTGGTGTGTGTGGAAGAGTAACCCCAGTAGCCTAGAAGGGGGGCGCGGCTGTTGTAAATGCTGGCGGGTCCTTATCACTGCCCAAAAGGCTGGCCCTTGTTCTCTCCATTAGGGAGCAGCAGCACCTGGAGGCACAGACTCACCGCTGTAGATACTTGCAGAAGCACCGAAGTTCCTGAAGGGTCTCCTTTGCTGTCTGCAAGGTTTCTTCGTCCACGAATAAGTCTGCCAAGTGGGCAGAGACATCCTCGCAGCAGCGCTCCAGCCGGGCCCGCTGGTCGGCCTCCAGCGCACACCTAGGCAAGGACACAGACCTGGGCCAGTGAAGGCGAAAGAACAAAATGGTCCCAGGGGCTATGTGGAGGGCTCACGGCTGAAAACACCACCGCCCCGGGAGCTGATTTCAACTCAGGGCGACCTGAGAGGGCGGGGTGAGGCTCTGAGAGGGAGCGCTTTCCGGGGCAGAAAGCAACACGTGTTCTCCTGTGCAGCAGCTGGTGCTGCCACGCACGGCCTGTAATCACTGCGCTGCCGGGGTTTCCTACAGCACGTGGGGGGCCAGTGGTAGCCCTGAAAACTGTTGAAAAATCAGCCTTGGCCATAATAAACGAATCGGACAACTTAGTATTTATATGAACTTTGAGGCAACCGCCAAACACGAGACACTTGGAATTAATAAGTGTCACAAGTCCAGGCTTTTGAGCTGGGTGCCTGTGGTCATTCTGTGGGGCTCTTGGGGAGACGCTTCACAAGCTCCTGAACTCTAGGGTACCCAGGGGACGTGGTCAAGGGCACTGAGCCACAAGCTCCAGGAGTTTCCCAAGCAAGGTGTGCTCCCACAGCCATCGCTGGGGGCCGGAGCTACGCGGGTCAAGCTTCTGGCACTTTCCATGCACGTCACATACGAGCGCCAGTTGAACCGGCTCCTGCTGGCCTCTCCTGGGATGAAAACACGGTTATCTGTCTCCTCTGTGTCCCAGGCTTCCACCCAAGTGTGGAAGGTAAGTTCCAACTAACAAGGCAGGAGGTGGCACCCGTTGGCGGATCATTCAGCCGCTTCATGGCCCAATAGTGCAGAACAGTGATGCTGGCCAGTATGGTCCCAATCCACTCTTCAACTCTGGGCCCACAGGGGCTCACACGTGAAAAGGGGTCCTGTATACCCAGGGGCCGCTTCCCTGTGAATCCTGGCCCAAACCAGGGTCCACGTCGTGACACAGGGCTCGGTGAGACACCATCAGGATCTTTCACCACGTAAACGTGGAAAGGCTCTGTCCCTCTTGAAAGCAGTAAGGGTGGTGGCTGGCGTGGAGAAGATGCCGTGGGGCCTCCCTTGTCTGGTACAGGGTCAGATGGAGGGGAGGAAAGCTGAGGGCAGAGGGCGGTCCTGCTTCATTCCCCAGGGTGACACACACACATGCACACAGCACAAGATGGTGTTTTCCATTCGGCTATCCAAAAGACACACCTCTTTCTCAAATGTAGCTAAAACCCGGCTATTCTGAACTGTACCTGGACCTGTGCAGAATGGACCATGGTCCAGCTGAGGGGTCAGCAAACTTTTGAGCTGGAAGAGCCAATTCTGCACTTCCCAACAATTTAAAATTTACTTGGGAGTCATAGATACGTTTTACAAAACAAATGAAATCACCACTATCTAAATATCCTTTCAACTTGACTTCAGAGCCACCTGTGTGCACCAAAAGAGCCGACGCGGCTCGAGAGCTGAAGCTTGCCGCCCGGGGTCTAGCTGATACACCTTGCCCGACCCAGCTGGCCCCGTGCATGCTCCCCTCACCTGAGCTCCTGGGCTGCAGTCTCGCGGACACATTCTGTGACCACTGCCTCCATCAGCTCAACAGCCAGGCCCTGGCTCAGCTGAGATAAAAGCAGCTCTCGCTCCTGTTTCAGTCTGAAGTGGAACACAAAACAGGAGGGTGTCATCTGAGCGTCAGAGGAAGGTCGTCATCGGGAAGCTGTCAGTGGAGACGCAGGCCCGTCCCTGCTGCCCCACGGGGCTCCCTGGAGTTTCCCTGTTTGAGCCTGGGTCCCACACTCACCTTTCCTGCTCCTGCTCCGCCTGCACCTCGCTCATACCCTCAGCTGCAGCAGCCCTCAGAATGTCCTCAGTGGCAGCCCCCAGCAGCTCGCCCAGCGCCACCGCGGATGCCCTGGCAGAGAAGATGTCAGGAAGTCAAACAGCTGACCGCGAAGCTCAGGGTGGCGGGGGCTGCTTCTAAACACGGGGCATGAGCACGTGGGCCCAGGCTGAGTTTCACTCCCTCAGTGGCTCTCGCCTTTAAGGAGGTCCCCGTCTGGGACTCACAGGCACACAGAGCAATAGCACTGGCCTCACCGAGCCTCCAGGTGCACTGGGAGCTTTAGAAGGCGCTCGGAACCCTGAGCAACACCTGACTTAATTGCTTGAGAGCTCAGAAAACATGCTGATGAGCAAACCCGCTGCTGCTGCTGCGAGCAGAGACAGAGGAGAGTACTTTAAGCTTGCATTCACAGTTTGCAGCGCTTAAAGGAATGTCGTCTTTGTGTAAAATGCATGGAGCACACAACATCTAGAGGGATTTGCACATACCACAGTATAAAGGAAACGGGCCTTAGCCCAAGAGCAAATAAGTGAGTGCTTTCAATTTTCATAGGGAACGGACTCGTTTTCAATTCTAGATTTTTTTACTCACGGTCTATTTCGTTTTAAGAAAATGGGCTTTAAAGCTGTAACGTTAATCAACTGACGTGCTCAAAAAGCACACTCGAGGAAACTACAAGCCAATGGAGGGTGAGGGTCAGGAACACAGAGGCGACGCCAGCCCAGTCCCAAGGAGAGGCCACACTCAGGGCTGGGCTGGCCCTGAGCGCACCTTTCGAGAGACGGCAGGAGGAGAAGCTGGTGGGAACCACTCACCCAAGGGCCGTGGCTGCGTACTCCGCCCCGAGGGTGCCGACCTCCTCACAGTCCCTCTGGAGAACCTCCTGGATGATCTCATCCATTACCTGTGCAATGTCCTAGACAGGCAGGCAGGCAGGCAGACAGACAGACAGACGCACGGCTCAGCAACAGGCAGCGCAGCATGCTGACCAGCCTCCCCACATCTCCAAACCCCGAGTCACAGTAACCAGGCAACCCAGAAGCCTGCAGAACTGAGACTGTCAGTCAAAGGGGGACGCAGGGCCCCACCTGGGCATCACTGAGCGCAGACCGCATCGTCCTGGGACAGAGCACGACCGCACGGCTGCACTCGACAATAAGCCCCACCTGGCCCCGACCAGCTCCTCTTCACCCTTGACACCCTCCCTTCTGTGGCTATGCTTCAATCTGGGGACCCTGACCCTGGCAGCACCGGGCTACTGTCAATCACAGACAGACGAGAGCCTGCGGGCAGCTCAGCCCTAAGCCCGTCTCGGTCCTTCTCTCCGTAACTGCCCTGTACAGCGCTGCCTAACGGGGAAGCGGAGGGCGCAAGTCTGCAGTGTTGAATGGATGGCCAGTGCAGGTTGGCATCAACCTTTAACAAGGGCATCTGCTGCTACATCGTAATACTCCTCAGCTCACTGCAAAGCCTCCAAGGCAGTCACTATCACACAAGTCCCCTTCCTTGACGCCTCAGTGGGTGCGAAGCCCGCAGAGTGTCCTGTGCGCTGAGACTCCGACACCATGCGGAGGTCAATCACAGACACCCACACAACACACAGAACCAGTCAAAGCACAGAAAATGCGAATCCCAAAGGCTCCTACCGAGTCAGAGTACACAGGAGGCGCCATTCTCGGAGGCAGTGGCTCCGGCTGTGTCGGGGGCTGGAAGAGGCCTGGGGCCACAACAGAGGAGGGGGCTGGAAGGCGAGGCAGAGATCCAGGCAGGGCCATGTGGGCCAGTGGCTGCGGGAGCAGCCCAGGCAGGGGCATGGTGGGCTCAGGGCGACGCTCTTCTTTCCCATCACCTGCAGGAAGCAAGGAAATGCAGGGCTTGGGGTGGGGAGATAACTCAAGCGGCTGGGCAGCACCACCGAGATGGAATCCACAATCAGGGATGAGGTGGGGACCGGGGTGGGGTGGGTGGTGGTGGTCTCCAGAGCCAGTCAGCATGGCCGGTTTTAAAAGACTGAGTGATCCCTGGGTCATGTTCACACACTCTGCCCGCAAACCACCAAGGGAGGCTTCAGGGAACCCACAGTCAGCCCCCACCTGACCATACCCCACTCACCAGTGGCCTCTGTGGCAGGTCTCTGGGGGCTGGGGACTGGCTCCACCACCAAGCTCTCCCCTACATACTTGTTCTGGGAATTGAAGCTGCACATAGGTGTGTGGCTAGGGGCAGGGGGCAGGGGCCCCCCATTCACAATCTCCCCAATAGACACCATCAGCTTCTGGGTGACGAACACTGACTTCTTGGCCTTGGTCAAGCCCTCTGGTTCCAGGAAAGCCGACCGGTTTAGCTCAACATAGCTGCTGAGTTCCAAAGAAACAGAGGCATGTCACAGACAGAAAACGCATGCCCTCGGCCGGGCCGGCAGGGGAGCAGCACGCTCTGCTCAGGCTGGGGGATACCATGCAGGAGGGCAGCTCCCCTGGGCTGCGGGGCTTGGAGGAACTCCAACACAGGAGTGAGAGGCCCACACAGGCAGGCCAGTGTCCGGCCCTCCCTTCCCTGCGCCAGCGCTCACCCTTCAGAAACAGTCAGGCCATGGAGGCTGAGGAAGTCCACAGCCTCATCCCCGTCTTGAAAGAGTAGCATGCGCACCACGTTGTCCAGGGGGAAGGCAGTGGCCCGCTGCGTGCTCACCGTATAGGCCACATTGAGTGCCCTGAGCGCATCTTTACGGATCTGCAAGGAAAAGCCCACTGGACCTATGCACACACCAAACCTCGCCCCTGCCACAGCATTAAGTGTGTGAAACAGGGCGGCCTCTTCCCGTTGGGACCTAGCCAAAGGGCCCCACTGTGGGAGCTGCCTGCACAGGGGCAGGGTGCTCTGGGCAGTGGGGTGAGAGGTGGATGGGCTGCTCCAGGATTACTGAGGCCCCACAGTGGGAGTTGCAGGTAAGTCCAGGAAGGCTGAGCCCACAGAGGTTGACACCGTGCGATGCTCACTGAATTTGAGCCAGGTCTTCCTGAGGGCCAGGGCAGACTGTGCCAGGTGCTGGGGCACTCACTGAGGCAACCTCAGCAACAGCCGGCTTACACCAAACATCTAGATGAGCATTACTGGACCCTTCAAGCGGAAGGATTTAGTTTTTTTATGGAAGACCTCAGAGCTGAATTCCTCTAACATCCTACAGACTTCTCTAAGCACCAAGACAGGACCCCGACACACCGCCATCCCGGCAGTGTACAGTAGTAAGACGGGAGCCCCAGGCCCCACAATGCTCCCGGGAGAGAGGTGCACCCAACAGCACGCTGGACCACAGGCCGCTTTCTTCCCGTTTTGCAAGCACACCCACAGCACTCACCTGATTAAAGTAGCAATGTAAAAGGCAAGCGTTCAGGTAAGATGTAGACTGGACCAGTTTGAAAAACCGCACAAAGTTATTACTGTTGAGCGCAGCGAAGGCTTGGACGGCAAAGTTCACCTCGGGGGAGTTTCGAACAGCTGCGGAGAACTGCTGCACTTCTCTGGTAATGAGGACAAAAAGGACGGCGGCGTTCAGGAAAACGAGACAACAGTGGCGAGGATGCGCCGTACGGGCACAGAGCCCGTGCTGGGGATTTCTTGGACAAGTACCAGACTCGTCAAGTACACCCCGACGCAGCGACCCGTACAGGAGGACACCCAAGACTACAACTTCCGGGACCAGGCGGCTTCACCTTTCTTCCTCAAGGCTGCCGGGTGTGAACCACTGACCCCAGAGCACCGCCAGGAAACCTAGGATGACCATCCCCAAGCCCCATTCTAGGCACATAGCAAGAGCTCACACGGACACCAGTCAGCCCATGTGTCGAGCAACTACGTGAGGGGGACACATGCACACAGGAGAGGACCACGCAGCCACAAAGAAAGGGAGTCCTGATGTACAACACTGTGACACGGGCCACGCTTAAAAAGCAGCCAAACACACGAGGACCCCAGGGATATGAAATACTTAGACTTGGCAAATCTAGACACAGCCGTGGGAACATGGTTACGAGAGACCTGGGGACAATGAGCTTCCATTAAAAGTTATGAAGAAATGGAATCGGGTTACAGTCACAAAACATGGTGGACACGGTGTAACTGCACTGTGCATGTAAAACTGTTTGAAATGGAACAAGGGTGTTACATGTATTTTCACAATTAAGAAAAAAAAAGGAAGCCCGGACTTATCCCTTAACTACCATATATACTTGAGTATAAGCTGACCCGAATATCAGCCGGGGAACGTAATCTCACCACAAACACTGCATTAAAAATGTGCGGAAAAACTGAGCGTATACACAAGTATATATGGTAGTTTACTTCCATGTTTGCATTTAAAACTTAACGTCAGTTACATATCTAGACAGAGATAAGTTGGGGTGGAGTCGGGGGGAGAGACTAGGTGTAAAAGGATTTTCTGGCTCCCTTTTACTACTAGTTCACCCGAGAGGAAAAACCAGCATCTCAGCCAAGAGGAGACAGTGACTTATGATAACACGATCCGGCAAGGCTCCTCCTCCAGCCTGTCTGAACGCCCAGACTTCGGACATGGCACCCAGCTCAGACCTGCCCACCTGCTGCTTCTGCTCAGCAGGAAACCCATTTCCCATCCTGACCCACTGGCACAACAAAAACCAAGGCTTGTCCTCCCTCCATGCCCGTGGTCTCTGGGGAGGGGGGTGGGCCCAGACCCCCAGCCTCGATGACCTATGTGGGAAGCCTAGATTACTATGTAGCATTTGATGCCGGAGCCAGCTCACTTCCATCACCTCACCACCTTCAGAAAGCACTCTGCGGTCGAATCTTGCCTTTCAACACCCCTGGGAGTCAGCCCCTCCCGGGACGCCTCACCTCAGGATGTCCCCCTTGTTGAGGTTGAGCAGTACATTGTAGCCCTGGAACTCCGCCTCGCCAGCACAGGAGACGCCCTTGTTGCGCAGGTCCTGGTACATCTCCTTCAGACTCTGCAGGCACTTGGTCATGTTCTCGTTGTTGATCTTGGCGTCGAAGGAGGACATGGGCTCCTCACACATGAAGTGGGCACAGTGGATGTGGAACCGCATGCACTTCTCAATCAGGGACACTGTCAGGGGGTCGCACAGGTGCTGCTGCGTGATGTCCTAGCCACAAGCAAGGGAGAAGGCACGTACGTGTACACCCCCCCCATGTACATCACACACACAAGCACACATACACCGCACATAATGCATGCTCACACACCACGCGCATGTACAGGAGTCACAAATACACCTCACATCCACGCACAAAACCCGATGTGCTTATACAAAAACACCTAAGGTGAATTCCTCATACACACACGCACACACCTTTATTCATACACGTGAGTACCTCATTAGTATGCACACCTGATGATACGTGTGACTCTCCTACAGGCATGCGCCATGTTTCATGCAGAGAGTTAGCTTATAGAAAAAGCACGGCTCCTGATCGCCGCGTCTTACTGTGCAGTTTGAAACAACGGCCCCAGGCCCGTTCTCATGGAACGCGGTCACGATGAGAAACCACAGGCTCTGATGCCGTGGGGTGGACTCTGAGCCGGCCTGGGGCTGCAGAGGGAAACTGCTCCGCAGAGCTTCCAACGGCCAGGCTGGTTTTCTGAGGCACCCTGGGTGGGTTTGAACTGCCAGCCTTTCAGAGAGGGGGGGGGGGTTTAAAGCCCTTGGCTGTCCCACCACCACGGGACTCCTGAGATGAAACATCACTGAGTAAAAGGAAAGGATGTACCGACTCCCATTTGGTATCTGACCACATCCCAGTATCTTCTGACCTTCCGAATGCCCCGTGTCCGGTTCCACACGAAGTCGTACCAGTCGCGCAGGCTGCCCTCCTTCTGGTCCATGATCTGGGTCACCAGGTAATCCATGGTCCTGCTGAGCACTGCTGAGGGCCGCAGCTCATGCGGCAGGGGCTCCTCCTGATCGGCTGAGGACCGACTATACTCCTTCACAGCTGCCGCATGGTCCACCTGGGGCATCAGGGCAGAGGCTGCTCTCGTGGGACGGTCCCAGCCAGCATCTAGGAAAGCTACGCCTCTCTGGCTTGAAGCCCCTTTCCCAGCTGCTGCAGCCTGCACCTCAGCCTGGACACTGCACAGTGCTACCAAGAGCTGTCAACCCACTCTCTCAGCCACGGAGTCCATCCCAACTTACGGGCCCTAGCCGAGTGGGAAGAACCGCCCCTCCTGTGGGTTTCTAGACTAACTCTTTATAGGAGGAGAAAGCCCGTCCTTCGCAGAGCAACTGGTCATTTCAAACTGCTGACCTTGAGGATAACTAGGGCTCCTCAACACACACACCAGCTGCTCAAGCTGCCTTGCCAGAGCTGCCCGAGTGAGACCTAGAGGCAGGCTCCAACGGACAGGGTGTCACAGCCGCCCTCGGGGCACACATGGCTCACGCTCAGGGTTGCATTTTAAAAAGCCTTCCTGCTTTTCCAAATTCAGAGACAAACTTTTGGCAGTTAGGACGAGGAGTTCAGATGAGCGGCAATCAAGTTGAGACGGCAGTGCTCCAAAGTACACAGGGTGACAAATCAAGGACATCGCGGGATGCTCTCGTTCCAATCCCAGAGCATGTCTCCAGCGGCCAGAAACACCATGGGGACAGGGGTGCAGACTAAGAGGAATGGGAGCAGCAGGGCACAGGAGGGGCATGGCCACTGCCCCAGAGGTCTGGGTGCTGCACCTGTCCCTGTGCAGAGGCCAAGGATGAGTGAACACCCACCTCAGGGGGAGGCATGGCCATGGGCCTGGGCACGGGCAGCACTGGCAGAAAGTCAGCCTGGCCCAGCCTGGCTGTGCACGCCCCGGACAACGGAGGGTCTGGAGAGGACTGGGTAGCTGTGGCGCCCACCTGGTCTGTCCCAGGGATCACTTCAAACACACTCAGCTGGCTCCGCGTCTCCCGCATGTACCGCTCTTTCTCAGGACACATATCCGGGCACGTCCCAACAAAAGTCCTCGCCTTGTCCAGGTCTGTCCTCCTCACCCGAGCTAGGGAGTCAAGGGAAGAGTAAACACTCCCACACAGTCTGGGACCCACCTTCCGTGCATGTTCCTAACAGTCAGAAGGATACAGGATTTCTTAAAAGGGTCAAAAAAAAGAGGACTTGATGCAAAGGGCTTAAGTGGAGAGCAAATGTTTTGAGAATGATGAGGGCAAAGAATGTACAGATGTGCTTTACACAATTGATGTATGTATGGATTGTGATAAGAGTTGTATGATCCTCCAATAAATCACAAAAGGCTAAGGAAGAAATGCTTCCCAAGTGGACTCAGAACAATGGAAGGGAAACCTTTGTGTGACGGGGTTCTAGGCTCACAGAGACCCCAGGGGTGACCATTCCCAAATGTAGCTCTGCATGCACCCCACACCCTCAGGCCAGATTCCGGGGGGGAGCCCCATTTGCAGGTAGGAACACCAGGGTGTCTCACAAATCCTACAATGACCTCAATGATGCTGCAGCACCCCATTTGTTAAAGGGGTTAATTTGCTAAATGTAAGTAGTCAAAATCCACCAGGATTCTGAAATGCGGTTTTATCATTGCATCGTTTTTTTTAAACGTACTGGAATCCCAAAGTGCAAGTTAACTGGGACCTGAACTGAGGAGATAAACCAAGGTTATAAACAACTCATACTTAAGAGTTACAAAAGAATCGTTTAAATGGAATGGAATGCAACTCAACTCTACACACACGCGCGCGCGCACTTTCCCTCTTGTACAAATGCAGCACCTTGCTTTCTTCACTTGACCACGAATCTAATCAACCCACTGCCCTCCCCAAAGGAGCCATTCTGTTTACAGCTGGCTGGGATCCCAACCTGTGAAAATAACTCTACCTTCACCAGTGCCCACTGAACAACATTCTGGGGTCTCCAACCTTTCTCTGTCACAAGCAACCTTTACAAGACTCACTCAGGTGCGCAGGTCTGTCTGTGAGACAGAAGCCTAGAGGTAGAAAGTCAACCAAGGCCAGGCTCCTCTCTATTTCTGAGTTTGCATGTCCACCCTCCCACTCCTCCTCCTCAGGGGCAGCTGTGGGGTTGTATGCAGCCTCCCCAATGCACCGCTAAGTCTCCAAAATTTCACAGGTGAGAAATCTACCATATATACTCTAATATATGCTGGCCCAATGACCAGCCAAGGCACCTAATGTTACCACAAAAACTCGGCTTACACCTGAGTATATATGGTACTCCTCTCACCAGAGGGGCTGGGGGGGCATCTCTCCAGCACATGCACGAGTCCGTTCCTGACACCTATCTGCTGCAACCACTGCAATAAAACCCTCACCCCCCCGTGTGACTGCCTAGTCCCTCAAGGCCCCTCTTCCACGGGGTTTTGGGCTTTTCTGACTGGTTCCTGGAGCTCCTTGCATACCAGGGGAGTGAGCTCTGTGGGTGATATGCTAGTGACAGATGTCCCCTGGCTTCACAGTCCTTTCTGAATGTGTGGTAATGTCTTCACACAGAAAGATGTCTCTTAGTCACGTGTGCTTTCTGTATTTCAAAAACTGGTCCTCTGCGTGGAGTCACTTACCAGGGTCTCTAGGCTTTATTTCAAACATGAAATCGGAGCCACCGTACCATGCCCCACATCGCTGCGTGGGCTGCTCACCCAAGGAAGAGCTGTGAACAGCAGGGCCGGGCGCTCCCCAAGAGACTGCTTCCCCAGGGGGGCTTGTTCACGTCAGAGACAGCGGGAAAGAATGTCTGCTCACAAAGACACGAATCCGTGAGGCTGTTACCTTGCCGCATGACCCGGTCCCTCTGGTCCAATAGGCGATACTTCTCCTCTGCAGTCTCGGCCACGGTGCCCAACAGGGCATTGAGAGAGGACACACAGAGCCCGAGAACCTCAGAGCTCTCGGGGGCAGAATCAAAGCGGTCACCGTCAAACTGGGAGCCCTTTAGGATGGGCTTCTTCACGGGAGAGCTGCAGAGCAACAGCACAGTCAGGTCCTCCCGTCCACTGGGAAGCTACCTCCCGCCACTCACCCGGCGTCCTGCCACCGCCCACAGCCTCCGCAGTGGAGAACCCACAAGCTGTGCAATGAGATGAACCTGCATTAATTGGGCTGAGTACAAAGCTATTAACTATGTTGTTCACTGTGGTTTCATAATTTTGAACTGTCTCATCATTTAAAAAAAATCAGGCGAGCCCCTTTAAGCACCTAAATGACCACTCAAAAATGTTTCTCAAAGAAATAAAATTCAGCCTGAAAAACACACCTTAACCCCACTCGTGCCCACACTCTTTCACACAGGGCTCCTCTGGGGAGGAGGATGTACTGAGAGAGCGGGGCACGCTCTTCTCAGTCCCCCTTCCAGCAGGCTGGCTCTCAGCAGTCAGTGGGCCTAGGCCTCGAGAAGATAGAAAAACCAGCTCCTCCAGGCTACGCCATGGACAGGGGAACAACTTGGTTGTTGGAGTCAATAACAAGGAGGAGATAGGGATCCGAGGTGGGTGGGGGTTGGGGAGGGAGGTTGTCGGAGCAACAGCAAATTAGCTAAGAGGTGGCACCAAGAGGCATAATTAAGGGGAAAGTGGCAGTGAGGCAGGAGGAAGGTAAAAGGAAACAGAGGAAGGACCAAGGAAGCAAAGCAATGGATAGCGGTATAAACATAGCGGTGTACATATGTATATACTTAATCCATAAAAACAGAGGTATTGGCCCATGTACATATATTTACATGGCAATACACTGAGGCAGGGGATGGACTTTGGACCTCTGCTCAAACCCTCTCTCAATACAAGAACACTCTGTTCTAACCAATCGGCAGTCTGAGATGTTCACCCTCCCGACACAATTGCTAAGACAAAAACAGGTGCATAAGCAAATGTGGTTGAGAAGGCAGATGGTGTCCAGCTATTAAAAGTAAAAGATGTAGCATCTGGGGTCTTAAAGGCTTGAAGTTACACAAGCTGCCATTCAGCAGAAAAGAAACAAGTAAATGGAGGAAGCACACTTCTGGTGCAATCATGAGGAGTCACGGGGACCAGGTACTAGGCATCAGCAGACACATAACAAACAAAAACATATTGTTGAGAATGAGGGTGCTGGAGCAGAGATCCAAAGCCCATCTGTAGACAGTGGAACTTTCTCCCCACAGAGGGGCCACAGGGAAGGGATGAGCACCAGGGTGCAGTAAAGCATCGATGAGACACACTATATTCCCCTGGTTCCTTGAGGCTTCCTCACCCCCCACTACCATGACCCCAGTGCAGCTTCTCAATTCAGACTAGACCAGAACATGTACACAGGTACAGAAACTCACGACACACAAACCCAGGAACAGAGTGGGAACAGTGATACCAGGAGGGTAGGGGGTAGAGGGGAAGAGGAAGGGAGAAAGGGGGAACGGATCACAATGATCAACACATAACCACACACCCCTCTACAGGGGGAAGAACAACAGAAGACATGGGGGAAGAGAGACAGCGAGATAAAACAACAACAATGTATCAGGGGGTTATGAGGGTAGGGGGCAAGAGGGGGTTAAAAACAACCGATACCAAGGGCTCAATAGAAAGTAAATGTCTAGAAAAGAATGAAGGCAACATATGTACAAACATGTCTGATTCAACTGATGTATAGATTGTGTTGCGTTGTATGAACCCCTAATAAAATGATTTTTTTTTTTTAAAAGAAAAACCAGCTCATCATGCAACACACCGAGAAAAACAGTAAACTGGGCAAAAGACCTGAAGACAACTCAGCAGGAAGCTCTGGTCACAGCGCAGTCAAGGAGGGGGGCTACGGGCAGTGCCCAAACGCGGTGGCTAAGGGAGAAAGAGCCAGCAAGCCGAGCCCACAGCGGAGCCAGCTTAGCCCGAGAGCTGTGTCGCCCCAGAGAGCACATGACCAGGGCCTTCACCCACACCCTGAGCTCCACGCCCAGTCACTGCGGATGGGCTTGTATTCCGAGTGGAAACACATGCTGCTAGAGGCCACGCACCCCCTCCACCTGCCCAGACAGCACCCTGGAACTCCAAGGAGGAAACAGCCCCAAGGAACACTCTGTGGCAAGGGCGGGGGGCGGGGGGTTGGGATGAGGCAGCTCCATAGGAGGGCTCTCACAGCCAAGGCCATGCTAAACAAAACAGAACAAGATAAACATCAATGCGTCTCCATCACCTCTATGGTCAGCGAGATCCAGAGTCAGAAACTCTCATGCAAATGCGCTGGTCTTGAGACCACCAGCCCCATCAGCCAAGCTTTCAAAGGGTCATTCCAGTTCTCATGCGGGCCCAGGGGCTGCTGAGCCCTCCCCTCCCACCACACCATACCCTGGGCTTGGGGGGACGGGCAGCCCAGAAAAACCCACAGCAGCAATGTGTTGTCTGCATCTCCCCGTACATCCCACAGCCCCACCAGCACCCCTCCTCAACTTCTCCTGCCCATGTGCTCTCTTGCCACTCCCCGCCCCCCGGCACATTGCCCTACATTCTACCCAGGCTCCACATGTGCCAGAGGCCAGGAACACATCCACCCCACCCCCACCCTTGGGAGTCTAGAACACCGAATGCCCTGGAGCACTGGGAAGGCTGGGCCTCACCTTTTACTCAGGAGGCCGCTGCTGCCTGCCACCCTGCTCACAGGCTTGCACAGGGGTGAGTGGGAGGATGCGTCCTCCCGGCCTGGGTTCGCGTCACTGTCACCTGGCTGCTTTTCTTTAGGGGTAAAGGGCTTCTTATTGGGACCTGAGGGCACAGAAGTCAGACAGAGTACACAATGGTATGCGTCATCTCATGCTGGACTTCGTATGACCTTTTTGAGAAAGCGAGGCCCCAAGAATCCACGATGAGAAACAAGGGGCCACCGCACCTCACCTATGAGGCCAGGGTGGAGGACAGGGCCGGCAGTCGGAAAGATTAACTGAAAACTCACTTGCTTTCTTCTTATGCCAGAAGATGGTCACGTCTTCATGCAGACTTTTCCCCTTCTTCCTCGCCAGGGCTGCAGATGCCTGGAAAACAGCCCCACGCCACAAATGAGGAGACACCACCACCGGAATGCAGAAAAGTCACATGCAGGGAGGACAGCCAAAAGGGTGGTCTGAGTGCGTGACAGAATCGGTAAGTGATGTGATGCCGCCCTTCCGAGAACCTTCAAGACCCAGGAGAAGACTGATGCCAAGACACATGAAGTTCTCTAAGGAACACCAGGTCCACTGATACAAGAAGATAGGCCCCTCCCCTTAAACTGTGAGCCAGTAGTGAAAGCCCTCAATTCTAGCCTCCCCATGGGTCCCTGGTGGCACAGGGGACGACCACGTGAGCTGCTAAGCACAAGGTCAGTGGTTCAAACTGCAGCCACACCCGGGAGGAGAACCAGGCAGTCTGCTTCTAAGAAGGCTCACAGCCTTGATAGCACACAGGGGCAGTTCAACTCCGTCCTACAGGGTTGCTGGCGTGAGTTTGGAGTTTGGTTTAAGCGTTTCAAACTGTGAGAGAATATATATCTCCGTGCTAAAACCAACCACTTGTGGTATTTCTGTTCTAACAACATTTGAAAACTTAGATGAGCGGTTCTCAACCTGTGGGCTGGGACCCCTTTGGGGGTTGAATGGCCCTTTCACAGGGGTCGTCTGATTCTTAACAGTAGCAAGATTACAGTGATGAAGTAGCAACGAAAGTAATTTTGTGGTTGGGGGGTCACCACCACATGAGGAACTGTATTGAAGGGTCGCAGCTTTAGGAGGGTTGGGAACCACTGACTTAAGAAAGTTGCTGTGCAAGCCAACTGGAGTCACTTGTACTGACTAGTAACTCGTGCACTTGTACCCCGACCTACACAACAGTCACGGTTGTCCAGTAGGACCAGATGTGCCCATTTTCAGCCTGTCTATACATTTTAGCCTGTCTGGATTTTTGTACTTAAAAAAAAACAAAACTTGTGGTGCAAATAGCTAGCGTACTCAGTGTTAACCAGAGAGTCTGGAAATTCAACTCCACTCAGCGTTGCCTCGGAAGAAAGGCCTGACAATCTACTTGCCAGAAATCAGCCACTGAAAATAGCTGGGGTGTAGTTTTGCTCTGATACCCGTGGGGTCATTACGAATTGGAACTTGAAGGTAACTGGTGAAACACAGTAAGGAGACTAATGTTAAACCAAAAAACACACGCAACGTAAATGCACTGCCAGCAAGTCGACTTCCGCTTATCGTGACCCTGTAGGGCAGAGCAGAACTGCCCCTTTGGTTCCCAGACTTTAACTCTTTCTGGCGCAGACAGCCTTCCCCTTCTCCCTCAGAGCGGCTGGTGGTTCAAACTGTTGATCTGGTGGGCGAGCAGCTCAGCGCATAGCCCACCACAGCAATGGATCACAACAAAATCTGTCTTCATCTTAAAAAGATGCTGCCCTTTTACCACAAAGCGAGGCCCCACCCCTGCCCCCAGAGAGAGACACTGCCACACCACTGTCACTCCTTCCCCCGTCTCAGCTTTACGGTGAACAAGTGCACCCACTCAGCCTCACTGGCTTTACACGAAGTGACTCTCATCTGATCACACACACAGAACTCAAGAGACCTCAGAGCCACACTGAAGCAAAAGCAGCTGTGGGGTGATGCACGTGGGAGAGCACCTACCAGAATATACACACAGCCACCTCTGTGCGGACACACCCACATGTGCGTCGACAAAGCCACGCTGGCAAAGCACGGCGAGACAAGGGAGCTAAGCTGTGTTTGTAATAATGAGTTCTCTACGATGACAACCTTGTCGTACAACTTTAAGTTTTCAGCTTCAACTGGAAGAGTAGGCACATTACAGCAGCCCCTCCCCCACCAGAGTTGGGGTTGGGAGAGAGAAACAATGTTAAAAGACGAGGAATGCTACTCATTACCAAGTACTAAAAATTAGCCTCATGGCTCCCATAAACATGAGCTAGATTAAAAGACGAAAAACGGAGCCAGGTATGTGTGTGCGCACACATAGCCGTGGTACCTGTGAGGGTGGACCGTCCCTTAAGGGGCACACCAGCCTTTCCGTTTGTGACCACCAGCTTACCCTGGGGCCACCAAGCCTCCTTGAAGAACGGAGAAACTGGGCGGGTGGGTGGTGGCTTTTGTTAGGTGCCATGGAGTCAGTTCCGACCCACAGCAGTGGGCGGTGTTAAAAATGTAAACCTAGGGCAACAGGTGGCAAGTTGGAGGGACTCACATGATTGAAGAAATACACGACAGCGAGCTTTTTGCTGCGCCTGGTATAGACTCGTTGCACTTTGGCGATTTTGTTGAAGTGTTTCTCCAGAATGGACCTGTCATTGAGATAATCGGGGATGTTCTTGCACTGGATGGCCGTCAATTCCGCAGAGGACACGCCCCCGAGACTGTCGGTGCTCTCCCCTCTTTTCCTCGACGCTGGAGTCCCTCGTAGAGAATCTGGGGGGACCAGAAAACCGGCATCAAGCATTAACGAGGCATTACCTCTGCAAAAACAAAGGAAGCAGCTTTGCTTGCTGTTGAGATCTGCTGCCCGCTGGAGTTCCTCTGACAAGTCAGCATCCCCACAGCGGACAAGGTAGATCAGCCCAAGGCCCAGGGAAGTGCTAAGATTAAATCCGCTTTATGTTTTTAGCACTCACCTTCTTTCTTACTTCTGCCTTCAGTTTCTTCCTCTTTTTTCACGCCAGAAAGCCTGGAAAGGGCCAAGACAGACGGACTCCCTCCTGGCACAGCCAGGGGCGCGTTTTCCTCAGACTCGACACAGCCACTTTCCCTCTTATGTTCCTTGCCCACACGGCCTACGTCTTTATTGCTCTTCAGGACGTCCTGTAAGGTCCGATCGAAGAGAGTGCCTCCACGGGGTCGGTTCAGGTGGACAGGCCGCTTATCCGGGGGCGGGTGGTCCCCCCGGGACAGGGAGTCGGAGTCTTCCACGAGGTCTCGGTCATGTCTCCTTGGGGAGCGATCCTGGTCCTCCTTCCTTTTCAGCCCTTTCACGAGGCTGGGAAGTGGGTCCACCTGTGAGACCGCTTCTTCACATCCCTGCCTCACAGCTATTTTGCCTCCTGCAAACGGGTCACCCAAAGCTCCGGAAGATGACGCAGGGAAGCTGCTGAAGCTGCTGTGAGAACCCCCAAACAGGGATTTAGGAGCTCGCTTCTCTTCCTCTATGGTTGGGTTTGACAAGGCAGGTGCAAAGACTGCTGATGCACTGTTACTGTTATTAGCTGGTTTGGAAAAGGTGAAATTTGAATTGGTAGATGAGTTACTTGTCCCTGGAGGAAACGAAAAGGGGGCCAGTCCCCGAGAGCCACTATTAATTGGGTGGGAAAATGTGAAAAACCCAGAAGGAATTTGGCTCTGGGTTTTCTCGGGCTCAGCTTCAGCCCCCGGTATCGGTCTGAACACTGCATTTTCCAGAGGCTTAAAGCTGAATTCGGTTTTGCCAAAGCCAGAGCTCACTCTCTCTCCAGCTTCCAGTCCAAAGGGAGACGGATTGGGGAAAACCCCAAGGTTGGTGGGTGATTTAAAGCTAAATCCAGGGTTGCCAGACACAGATGAACTTGAAGACCCAGAGGCAGCTGCAAAGGTTGAACTGTGTTCAAGTCCAGAAAAGAGTCCAACATTTGAAGTTGGCACTGAAGAGGAATGGCTTGCTCCTGAAGGAGCTGGGAAGCTGGACATGGGTGAAAATCCTGAGCTTTGTCCGGGTGATGGATTGTTTTGTCCAAAAAGAGAAGGCTGACCGAATCTGAATGGCGGCTTAGCATGAAACGCCCCTAAGGTGCTGCTGGAAGATGGTGAAAACATACCAGCCTGCTGCCCGCCGAAAGGGTTGGAGGGATCCATCATCAGATACAAGGTCTGACAGACAGTAGTAGGGACTGTGTGCAAAATGAGGCCCTGTCCTGAAACAGGGCGGTGTGCGGTCCCAGCTCTCCTTTGTCATCACAAGAAGCTGAAAGAGAAACATTTGGGTTAACCGCCGCGGTTGTGCCCCCATAGAGGATTGAATCAAATATCTAAGGCTCATTCTTTAGAAGGAGGGCCAAGCAGAGTCGTCTCACTTTCCTAGAGGCAGTCGGTTCTGATTTGGGAGGGCAAAAGGAGGGGAGGATACACAGAACTTGCTAGGAAGGTTTATGGTGTGGTCTATTTTTTAAAAAATTTTTAAAGAAGGAAACGGAATTCCAATCAGTTTCCTGAGCTGGTACGTTTATCCAAAGCCTCAAACGATACCATGACTACGGTTACACTTTGCAACTTCGAAACAAGTTTGCTTTCTCCTTGCAATTGCAAGCGCCCAGGATGTAAACAATTTGAACATTAGTGTTTCCTACTCCCCACCCCCCAATAAACTAACCATTAAAGTATTTGCCCCGGAAATAAAATATTTGGGATGCTTTGATTTTTTGTTTTGTGTAGGAGATCTCGGGGATTAAGCTGTTCTCATTTACCACCTGGGCGACTGCTCCGGGAACGGACTCCAACAACGCAGGCGCGCGCGCGAACGCGGAGGTGCAGCCTCCGGCCACCGGGAGCAGGGAACGCGCGAGCTCACCCAGCGAGTGCCGCCGTCCAAGGGCCCGGTCCGTCTCCCGCCGCGGGGCTCGCCCAGCCCGCTCCGTTAGCGTCGGCCGCCGACGAGGAAGTGGGGCTCTGAGCCGCCCAGCGTCGACGCTGCGCTCACTCCCAGGCTGCAGGGCCTCCAGGCCCGAGGCCGCCCGCGCCCCGGGTCCCCTAGGCGCCGGGAGCGGCCAAGAGTGGGTGCAACTGCCTAAGCCTGCGCCTCCCTGGGTGCGGCGGGCAGAAAACGCAGCGGACGGCCTTCCGGTCCGGGCCGCTCCGGGTGCGCAGCTCTCGGGTTCCGCTTTTCCGGCCGGGATCGCGATGCAACTTCCGGTGGGCGGGATCAGCCCCGCCCACTCCCGCCGCCCGAGAGCGTCGGTGCGCACGCGCGGGGCCCTTCGTCCCCGGAACGCGGGCGGAACCCTCGAGCCGAGCCGCCCCTCCGGAGAACCTGGGACCCAGCAGAACCCCATCCCTATCTCTTCGCGGCCCCCCAAGTCCCCGCTCTCCCCCCACTTCTTGCCAGCCCATCGAATCCAGTCCCAGCCCACCCTCCCTCGTTTTGCATCCTCCTTCCGCCCATTTCCGTGAAATCTCCGTGAATGCTACCCAGGAAAGTGATCGGTGCCCGCGCGCTTATTTTCACCGACTTGACGGATGGGTTTTCTTTGACCTTTTGACCGCAGATCCCTTTGCAAACGGCGCTCGAGGTGCCGGTGATTCTTGCAATGAGTTTGGTGCTGAGAAATCTGCAGCGCGTCGTCCCCATTCGGAGAGTCCCGCTGCGCAGGAAGATTGAGCTCGTGAGGAGCGTCCTCGGGGTGCAGAAGTTTGACCTGGGAGTCATCTGCGTTGACAACAAGAATATCCAGCACATTAATAGAATCTACAGAGAGAACGACGTCCCAACGGATGTGCTTTCTTTTCCTTTCCATGAGGTAAAAAACAACTTGCTCTTGGCTAGTCGGCGGTCCACAGTAAATCGCTAAGCCTCAGTGGTATTTGACTTTATTCACCTCAGGGACATTTAGCCTCATCGATGTATTTTTATTTTGAAAATGGTCAAGTATACCCAAAATAAAGAGAACGCTGTCACAGCTTCCATGGATCAATGCCCAACACCCAATTCCACCCGTGGGAACAGAACAGGAAGAGGTACGGTGATTGGATTCTCTCTCTTCACTCTTTAACGCCACGTGAAAACTCCAAATTCACTATCAAGTTCACAGTGACTCCACAGGACAGGGTTAAACTGACCCCCATGGCTTTCTGAGACTGTAACTCTTTTCTGGAGTAGAAAAGCTACCTGGGCATTTTAAAAGAGAGGTGAAGTGGTTCAGCTATTTTAAGGGTGACTCAATAGCAAATGTGCATGGATTTGAAATTGAAACAACAGATTAGGGTAAATGTTTTCAACAAGGAAGGTGTGGAAGTTATCAAGTTGTTACCGTGTGCCCTCAAGACTGCCAACTAATAGCGACCCTTTTAGGTTTCCATCTACGTTAAGTAAATGACTCGGCCGAGGCCCGGCCTGGTGTTGGTCTCGGCATAAATTGGATTAACCTGTTGGAAAGTTTGGCAATAAGTTTCAACAGCAAATAAAACATTTGCAGTGAAACTTCTAAGAGCCAGAACTCCATGGGACTGCCTCGTTTGTCCTGGTCTCCAAGTTTTCTCCCTTGGGCAGTGTCCAGCGGTACCACTTGACCTTTATTAGTGGAAAATCTGTGAGCTTTTCTTTAGCAGGTTCCGCCTTGTATAGAGTCTAGCTTAGGCCTGTACATACAACTCGGCCACTGACACCACACCTACAACTTATTGTATATACAACCTAGGCCACGGACACCACACCTACAAGAGAGAAAGAAGGTAAATACACTGAAATGCTCGTTTTCTGTAAAATGAAATAAGAAATGCCAACACGGTAAGTACCTACCATGGGTAGGTAACTGGCTTACGGTCTTCCCGCAGAATGGGGGAGTCTTTGTGAAGACTTGCGGAGAACGGAATACCAAGCAGACAGAGACCAGAAACATTTCACTGAGTCCGCGTGTTGCTTAACTCTGTCGTAGTTAGGAATCCATATGATTCTATGTTGGGAAGGATGACCAAATGGAAAGCAATTCCCTTGATCGGTGGAAACAACTTAAGCTGACACATAATACCTGTGTGCAGTGGCTGGACCCATCCTCCACAGAGCCCTCACTGGTCCCCCCACCCCTGGGGACAGTGTGCAGCTCGGCGCAGTCAGGAAGTGAGCTCTGCTCTGTCCTGTCAGCCTGTGGTCTGGTCTCTGATGTCACTGACACGGTGTTCTCCAAGTCTGCATTTCCTCATTTTCAGAATCTGAAAGCAGGTGAAATCCCCCAGCCTGACTGTGCAGACGACTATAACCTGGGCGACATCTTCCTGGGAGTGGAGTACATCCTGCAGCAGTGTAAAGACGAGGAAGACTACTACGACATCCTAACTGTGAGTGCAGCACTAACATGGCCTGGCCGGGGAGGGAAGGAGGCACTCGTGCGCGTGCACAGGCGCAGATGGAAATGAAGGGCTTCTGGGGAGAAGGCATGGCCGTGGGTAGCAATGTTCGTCTTGCCTTGCCCACGAACAAAGGGGAGGTCCCAGGCCAGGCGTGGGAGTCTCCTTACAACTGGAGGTCATTCCTGAAAGGCTTGTAGCTTATTGGGATTGTTTCCTGAGACTTTTTCCAAAATGACTTTGACAGGTGACGGCCACCCATGGGCTCTGCCACCTGCTGGGGTTCACACACGACACGGAGGCCGCGTGGCAGAAGGTACAAACTGGGTTTCTTCCTCTTTACTGTGCTTGTCGCCCCTCTCAGAAGATGCCTGGCCCTTTCCCTTTCCACTGATTGCCTGCCCCTACCCACCCTCCCTGGCACCTGCTCATCTGGTCCCACCTCAGCAAGCTCTTCCTCCCACCCCTAGCAGGCCAGTCTCCCCCTTCCCCCACTGCATGATTCCGTCACTGTGCACAGGTGGCCATGAGCTTCAGCAGGGAGAGACTTTACAAGGGGGGGCTGCCGTGACAGAAATACCCCAGTGCGTGTCTTTTAAAAATAGAGATCTATTTTCTCATAATCCGCCCTTGTCTATTTCAGCTTGAGTAGCTGCTGCTGTCCTTGGTGTTCCCCAGTTTGTAGGTGCAACTTCCTCCCCCAGGGAGTCTGTGTCTGTTGAGTCTTTTTAGAATGCCTCTGCGCTGGCCTTGATAACCTCAGGAGAGAAAACAGGATCACGTCCACAAGTACAGGGGCGGCTTATTCAGTACACAGGTTAAGGGGACACCATCAGTCCATAAGGACCAGCCAGGGATGCTGGGCAAAAGGGGAGAGCAGGGCATGCCTCCTTCCTCCCCCCTGGACTGGGCCCTGGGGGAAGTGTCCCCCTTGGGAGGCACTGCAGCAGGATTCCACTCCTCTTCCAGATGTTCCAGAAGGAGAAGCAGGTTCTGGAGGAGTTGAACCGGCACATGGGGACCAGGCTGCAGCCCCTGAGCAAGGGCCTCTTCTGATGGCCATGGAGGAAGCGGCTGCCAGGGCCCAGCAACTCCAGCAGGGACTGGCAGGTGGAGATGGGCCCTTCCTTTTTGGACACGCTTTGGCCTCTTGGAACTGCTGCTGTTCTCTGGGGGCAATGAGGTGCTGACCCAAATTGGGTCTAAATGCCATGAGTAGAACCTGACGATTAAAGTATTCGAGATTTAGTGTCACTGTAATACAGTTATTCTTGAACCCTTTAGAGCTGAAAGATGGAGCAGATGAACTCTGCCCTCTGTGGGTCATGCCAAGACTTTAGGTGCCTGGTACCAATGAGTTTCTTTCCTCTCCCTCTGTAGCCAGCCTGCCCTGCTTGGCTGGACAGCCCCGGGTACCTATTATCAGCTGTGACTTGCACTGAAGGTCTGCCGATCCAGGCTTTCCACTGCTCACCCTGATGGACAGGCTCCTGACCATCATCCCAGAGGAGTCTGTACATCACCCCCTAAAGGACAGTCTTCTGCTTGTGGCCCTGCTAAGGGGACATGGCCCAGGGGTAAGGTCAATTTCTGTGACAAGGCACTGGGAGGCTCAAGGCAACCCCGCCACCGCCACCACGTGTGAAGACACTCTGAGGTCTCTCACTGTCATTGTGCTTCAAAGCCTTCGGGACATGCTACAGGGACAAGCAGCAGGTCCGGCCGGGCAGGATCATGCTCCCTCCTTTCCTGAGGCCTCTTGCCAAGGTGATGAGGGGACCACTCAGCTCATCTGCATATGTTTTTAAGTGTTGCCTCCTTATTTTATAATGTAAAAGTCCCTTGAGGGCTTAGGTAATGTTCTGTAAACGAGAGACAGAATGTCCTATGTAAGTTGTTTCTCCCATGACATAGTCTGTATTTTGTCCCTATTACTGGCTTTATCGGGAACCCTTTCACTGTAGGGATGTGCCGCAGCTAGGTCCCGCACTCTCCTTGCTGATGGGCATCTGGTCTAGTCCTGATTCGGAGGCAGTAGGAAGACTCAATGGGCATGTTCTGTACCCATAAGATGCCCTTCAGTAACTAACACCAGTGGAACTGCTGAGTAATAATTCCATTGTTTCTGTTTCTTTTTCTTATCGACAAAAAAAGCTTTATTTCTTTTATTCACAAACCACATCCAAGACCTTGACTCACGACCTAAAACTAAAGCAGCCATTCAGAGTCTTCGCTTTTTTATTTGTATTGTGATAAAAGAATAAAAATACACCCCCCACCACACGCACACACACACACACACACACTTCAAATATGTTCCATAGAGGCCCTTGTATTAAGCCTTCCATGAGACAAAGGCAGTCACCCCAGAATTAAAGAAGCCCAGTATGTACCCAGTCGAGAGGCCACAATGCGGCCCACCGATTCACCAATAAGGGGTTAATTCATGGGTGATTCAGGCAGCCTGTCACAAGAGAGCTAAATAAGATAGGTGGAAGGATAGCATGAGTACTGAGTCCTCATGCCAGGGAGGCAGAGGGAGGGGATCTTGTCCGTCAAAACGTGCCTCTTTGAAGCCACAGGCCATGGGCGGTTTGAAGGTAAGTCCTGTGGGAGGGGATCTTGTGGAACAATCCAGTGTAAGGCAGGCCTTTTGGTTCTCAGATTGCTCGCTTTTACTTGGAGGAGGTGTCTGCATTTCAACTGCAGGTATTGTTTGCAAGTTCTGCCCTGCAAATGGAGGTGGTTTAATTCTGCCTTCTGGAGCAGTGGTTCTCCACCTTCCTCATGCCGCGACCCTTTCATACAGTTCCTCATGGTGGTGACCCCCCCAACCATAAAATTATTTCCGTTGCTACTTCATCACTGTCATGTTGCTACTGTTATGAATTGGGCGATCCCTGTGAAAGGGTCGTTCGACACTCCCCCAAAGGGGTTGAGAACCACTGTTCTAAAGGGAAACCGCAAAGGTGTGTCAGTTTATCGTGAGTTCTATCAGAATTGCAGGATTGAAACAAAGTAGCGCAAAGTGCTGGAAGCCCCCTCGAGACGAGCCCCACGGCAGCCGCCACTGCAGCGGAGGAAAGCAAAGCAGTCATCACAAAAAGGATGGTGGCCGCCGACCAGTCCCTCACTGCTGCCGCCCGGAGACTGCAGAAGCAGAGAAAGACTGATTGTGAGGGATTTCACTCCAGATGGTAAAAGCATGTGGGATTGGTTCTAGGGCTTCGACCACACGGCTAACGGTGCTCCGGGTACCATTGGGCCTGTGCAGTTCTGAGTGATGGCCACGAGGCCCACGGTGTTTCAGGCACATGTCGGGTAGATAGGTATATCATTAGGCAAGTTCCCCCACTCCCTGTGCAAGATTGAGGGCAAAGCTGCTGCTCCCTGGGCTCACTGAGGATTGTAATCTACCTTCGAGCACACTCCCTGAGGACAAGGCTGCCCTAATGCATCCGTAGACAGAAGGGGCTCCTTCCTTGCTGCTGCTGCTTCCTGGCAATCACTACATCCCGTTTCCATCTTTGCGTGGACTTCTCTGTGTGTCTTCTCTTTTCAAGGACTGCAGTCACATTAGGACCCACCCTACTCCAGCATGACCTTATGTTAACTTGCCACATCTTCCAAGACCCTGTTACCAAAAAGCTCACATTCACAAGTACCAGAGTTAGCAGTCTGGTGTGTCCTTGGGGGAATCAAGTCACCTTGTGAAATACACCACTGTACTCCAGACACAGCAGCGCAAAGTCTCCTGCTCAAGGCGTCCCAAGTCCTCCTCTAGGGCTCGCTCAGACCTTTGCAGCCTGGCCAGAGTGGACGATAGAGACTAGGACCTGAGGGGTTACAAAGGGGGATGGGATGTATATGAGAGGGAACATCAGCCCCAGTGCCCTATCCTTTAGGGTTCCCCCACTCCAGCCTAGGTCAGATCAGTGGTGCCCTTGTCCCAAGTTCTTATAACAGCCGCCACTCCTGAATGTAGCAATGGTTTCCTCCATCTTGGCTAACCTGGCAAGGTTAGGCCTTTTCCTGCTAATACATTTAATCGTCAGGTTGAAAAGCAAAGCCAAGAGAAAAGCCATGTTTTAAAATGTTGACATGAAAGCCGGAAAGCGAGATCAGACCTTCAATTCATGTGTGCAGCAAGAGGACAGAGCTGTTGGGGTCAGACTTGCATGTCTGTGGCTGCACCACCCTGCCTCTGGGGAATGCCACTTCCATTCGGGCCTTCCCATGCCCGTGGGCATCTCTCATGCTCATCACTCAGAAGTTTGGCACAAGCATCCCCTTCGCCCCAGTTAGATGGGGGTCATCTAACATCATCTTAACGTCACTACACAGCATTCTGTATCTGCGGGGTTCTGTGGACACAAGGGCAAGGACAAGATTCCTGCTTCCAATGAACTTAAGGGTGAAACCGTTTATGAGCAATACTTCAACATAATACTTATAATAAAACAGGACTCCCTCCCACCAAAAAATAAACACCCCTCATGCACTGCCATCCGATTGATTTAGACTTGGTGTCCCTGTGGGACAGAGTGAAGCTGGCTCTACATGGTGACAGAAGCGGGCTGCTATGTTAGTCTCCTGCAGATCAGGTGGTGAGTCAAACCGCCACACTGTCAGGTAACCAGTGACACCAGGGCCCAATAAAACAGGACACATAATGCCACTAAAAAAGGGGTATGGAATGAGACAGTGTAAAGAATGAGCAAAGCTAACAGACAGAGCATGGCCAGGAGACAAAACAGAAAGCGAGCCAAGTCCGCTCTCTAGAAGGCACCATTGCCACTGCCCATGTTTCATTCCCAGGGAAAAGGCCGTACAAATGAGCGGGCAGACGCTTACTCCAGGGAGACTGCCTAACGGACAGGGCTCCGCGACCTCTTTCCTGCTGGCGACCCAGTGATGACCGGTCAATTACATGCATGACAGTCGTGTGGTCCCCGGTGGACCATTGGCCCTTCTACTTGGTGGGGCTTCCTTTCATGTGAAGCGTTAACCTTTCTGTGGCTAAAGGTCTCCATCTTCCCCACTGTGGCTTCTGAGCTCGGTTTCTCTAACGTTCCTTCCCTGATCCAAATCTCAGGTAAACCAAGTCTTTCCACGTGACTCTGGAGTCCGGCTGCAGGGATGCCATCTGCTGAGACCGCCGCCTCCTGCCCAGAGTGGACAGTGCGTACTCAGGCAGGGCCTGAGGTGGGGGGGGACACAGGCAGATGGCCCTCTGCGAGACAAACCTGTAGCAGGCAGGCCTCACAGCCCTGGGCTCTGCATGGTGAGGGCGCCGTCAGTCGCAGCCCTAGAGGAAAGGGGTGAGTGAGTGAGGAGACCTCTGCTGTAGAGAGATGGGGAAGCACCTGTCTACTTCAGATGCCCCCAATGCAGGGGTCACACTAAGAAGGACACTGTGGGCTAAGATAGAAGGGCTCTCACATGGCTATGATGACTTACCCTCATACCCAGCCCCCCTGTCTCCCCCCGCCCCCACACCTGGCTGCCAGCTAGTCCCCACCCGACCCAACCAGGACTTACACATTAAGAGCAGCGGCGGCAGCAGGGCCAGCCATGTGGCGCACAGTGGGCTGGAAGCCAGTGGCCTGTGGGAGGACTGTGGCTGAGACCATGGAGGGCCACATGGGGTAGGCCACCGGGGCCCCAGGTGTGGAGACTGGCTGCAGCGGGGCGGGGGGTGCGTAGTGGTGGTGGTGGTGCACTGAGGCCAGCCTCTGCTTCTCTGCTCGCAGGAGGGCAGGATGAGCCCACTGTGGATCCTGACACAATTTGAGTAAGTGGCCCGTTTGAGGGAGGGCGAGGTTCAAACCAGGACACCCCTTTCTGACACCCCCAGATTCCTGACTCAGACTAAAAAGAGGCAAGGAGGGCCAACCTCCAACCAGGGCTCGGGACCCCAGCTCCAAGCAGAGCCTTTGGACCCAGGCTCGGCACCCATCTCTCCTTCAGGATGGGATTCTGTGCCCCAGGCTGTAAGCCAGAAGTGGACTTCCTAGAGGCCCACAGCTGCAGATATTCCCAGCAGGAAAGTCACTGTAGGTGAGCTTATGTGGATTCGGTGGCCCCCACTGCCCACTTTGCCCTTCCCAGCTTACCTGGGAGGTGGGGGGCAGGGCAGTGGCGCGTGGCCCTGGAGCAGCGGGTACCATGGGCGGCAGGGCCTTGAGCATCATGTTCTGCATGATGATCTGGTGCATCTGGGCGTTCTGCATCAGCATCATCTCCACCATGTCTGGGAGGAGAGAAGGGCGCTCAACCTTCATGTGGGCCAGGTGCCGGTGATGGGGTCTGCCCCGTCAACAAAGCTTTCCTTTAGAGATACTTGTTCAAAACGGTGCTTTAACAGATCACAGGAGATCTGGCCACTGTCTGTGCAGTGTCTTCTGAGAGGGGGACCATCATGGCGAACTGTCCGAAATCGTATTGCCAGTGTCCAGTTGGCCTCCCAAGAGGCTGCCGCGTGCACATGTATGCTTCTGATGGTCAGAAGCCCCTCCTTGTACCCTCTCTGTCATGGATAGCATGGCGTACCCAAAAGGTATTCCGTGCCCTAACCCGGGACCCTGGGGATAGAATCATATTTGGAAAAAGAGTCTGCAGATGTGGTGAAAGCAAGGCTCTTGACGTAGGAGATCATCTTGGGGGCCAGATCATCCAGGGGGCCAGGAAGGCAACCACTCCAGGGTCGTGTAGACTTGACACAAACAGAAGAGAAGGCCGTGTGGGAATGGAAGCAAAGATCAGAGTGAAGCAACGACAAGTCCAGGAAGGCCGGGGCCACCAGAAGGGGTGTGTGTGTGTGGGGGGGGGGGGCAAGGCAGAACCTTGCCCTAGAACCTCAGAAGGGAGAAAGGCCCTGCCCACATGACATGATCATTTCAGACGCAGGCCTCCAGAAAGACGAGAGGCGCTCTTTCTCTTGTTGCAAGCTGTCCAGGGATTGGTGCTTTGTCACAGCAGGTCCAGGAAAAAAGTGCACTCAGCAACACTGGGAGTTATGAAACATTTAAATTTCGGCAAGTATGATGGGTAAACATGGATACTTCCCACAGCGACTAGATTCCAGAAACAGAGTCCTGGAGGCTTTACTGGCCCCATGATGGAAGACGAGGGCTCCGAAGGCCATCCTCCCAAACAAACAAAAGTGAGTCTAGCCTAGAGTGGCTTGGAGGCAGGGCTCAGACAGGTACACAAGAGCTGGGACCCCAGGAGCCTGGCGGGAGGAGCTGCCAGAGCCAATCCGTGAAAAAAGGACAGCTGTGGGCATATCTAATCCTGGTTTGAGTCTGAAAGTGGAGACGCTGCGTCTGACAGTTTGTTACAGACTGAGGTAGTCCCTGCCCACTGGCAGCAACCGAAAGAAGCCACTGAGAGGGAAACTCGCTGTCATTGAGCTAATTCTGACTTTTCGTGACCTTCTAGGACCGGGTAGAACTTCCTGTAGGTTTTCAAGACTATAAATCCTTACAGGAATAGAAAACTGTATCTTCCTCCTGCTGATTGGCCGGGGGGTGGGGGTGGTTTCAAACTGCTGACCTTGTAATTAGCAGCCCAACACACAGCCTGCTATGCCACCAGAGGGAAGCTCCCCAACCCAGGTCTGCAAGACCCATAGAGAATAAAGTCAAGATAGAATGATTAGACAACTAGACCCATGGGACAGGACAGGGTTCAGAACTCACCCCACACCCATCTGTTACCTACTTTGCAATGGAGACCATTCACTGCAGTAAGGAAGTCATGGTCCTTTCAGGAGATGGGCCAGGTTCAAGTTAATATCCACAGCTCTAATAATCCTGGGCAACTCTCTCACAGTATTTGCAAAAATCTATTCCATATGGGCTGTCGTTCCAAATGTGATCGACAAGCCAAGCTTGTTGAACGTCTTCATTATCGTCGGCGGGTCAAGATTTCTTCAACAGGACACAAAGGGCACAAGCCACAAAGGAAAAGACCCCCCAGTGGGACATAATTAAAATTAGGAACTCCTGTTCATCCAAAGTCACTATAAACAGAGTAGAGGCACCGCCTGCCATGTGGGGCCAGAGCCCCTGACAGTGTCCAGCTGTGCATAAGTCTGGCCGGTGCATGCCCCCCACGAAACAGGCTCAGGCCGGGGGCATTAAAAAGAAGGAGCAGCGCATGATGGGGACCCAATGCCCACCTGTAGACAGCTGGACGTCCCTTGCAGAGGGGTGGCGGGGAGGAGATGAGTCACTCAGGGGTCAGTGTAGCAACAATGAAACTCAAAATCTTCCTCTAGTCCTTGAACGCTCCCTCCCCCCCAATTACCACGATCCCAATTCTACCTTGTGGACCTGGTTAGACCAAAGGATGTACAGCGGTACAGTAGGGATCTGGAAATACGGGGAATCTAGGACAGATGAACCCCTCAGGACCAGCGGTGGGAGTGGCGACACTGGGAGGGAAGGCGGTGTAGAAAGGGAGAACCGATCTTGGAGATCTATGTGTAACTTCCTCTCTGGGAGATGGGCAATGGGAAGGTGGGTGAGGGGAGACACCGGGCAGTGTAAGATAAGATAAAATAATTATTTATAAACTAAGGGTGCAGGGGGAGCGGGAGGGAGGGGGAAGGGAAAAAAAGGAAACTGAACTGATTCCAGGAACCCAAGTGGAAGGTGAATTTTGAGAATGACGAGGGCAACGAATGTATAAGGGTGCTTTGCTCAATTGACATATGTATGGATTGTGATAAGAGTTGTATGAGCCCCAATAAAAAGATTTATTAATTTTAAAAAGGAGGAGCAGCAGTGGAAAATCATTGAAGACAAAATTCGGGGTCTAAAGAACAAGCAAGGAGCAAAGCGAAAGAGGCTATCAAGCTGCTGCTCGCCAAGTTGGATTTGGTCAACAGAGTCCATGCCACGGAACACCAGGTGAAGCCGAAAGGAAACGCAAGGAAGATGGCGGTGAGAAGGAAGCACCACGGGAGCGACGGTACGTGCATATCCCAACCCGTCGTTGCTGCTCAAAACATAAGTCAAGGCGTGGCTCCCAGATCTGGAGGGTGTGCATTCTTCAAGCAAGGACAGTGCACTGAAGGAGAGAAATGGAGCTTCTCTCGTGACTCGCGCCGGCAGAGAAAATGTGGACAGTGTGAGTGTTCACATTGAGGCCAGCGATGAAGGACTCAAGACAAGATACCGTGCATGATTGGGATGAGGAAAATCCGGGAGAAGATGTGAACAAGATGCATGGTGAGGCGGAAAAGGAAAAACCAAACGCTCAAGTTGTGTGCGAGAGCATTTCCTCGAAGCTACTGAGACCAAGTACGGCTGGTTTGGGGTGTACCCTGCAGGGGGTGATCTGTATCATCATGCACTTAATAAAGAGAAAGAAGATCAGATTTCATCAGAAGAACTCATTGAGAGGTGATTCGGGAGGACAAGAAGTAAGTGGGTTTCGGTCTTGGAAAGAGAGCGGCCCGCGTGTAGACGTGGGGTCCCGAGGGCCGCACGGAGCTGCTGCCGGGGAAGCAGGACGCGCTGTCCGGACCCGCAGGCTCGGGTCGTCACGGGCCGGGGCGGCGTTTGCCAGCCAGGCGGTGTCTGGACGGCGCGAAGGCTTTCGCGGGGGGCTGAGGGAAGGTGGGACTGGGAGGGGGGGGTGGACCTGGTAAGAGGGGGCTTTGGTCCCCGAGAGAAAAAAAACAACGATCCTTTAAATATGGATAGACCCCTCTACCAACCCGGGAGAAGACAGATGCTTGTTTACCACCGCTGTCCGTGCCTGGCTTTTTCGCTCTAGCAGCACGGGGGTGAGATAACTTGGTACCAAGACGCGGCAGTGCTGATCTAAGAAATGCTTACAGTGGGGAAATGGTTTTGCAGCTGACAGGCTGGAAGAAGTTTAAAGTGTCTGGTTAGTAGAAGGATGGGGGGGAATGAGTTGATATCAGGGGCTCAAAAAAAAAGAACTCATTGAAAGAGAGCGCGCTGCCCTAGGTCCAAAGGCTACCGAAATCACTCTAGAATTTTTTCTTGCATGGGGAAAAAAGGAAAAGACAAGAAAAGATGGATACACGAGCAAGCTACGCACAGTAGAAAAGCAGGTTTCCAAGCAGGGAAAGATCTGGTGATAGTGGTCGTGAGGGGTTTGCATTTCATCCTGACCTGGTTCAGCAGGATGATGATGAAGCAGCAGCAGGAGATAACCCATTACACCCAGGGAACAGCGGGTGATGAGCTGGATGAGTCTGTGAAAGTAAGCGACATGGATTTAAGCCTGTCCTTCCCAAGAGAAGTAGACGGGACAGGTATTAGGGCAGCCAGTCTTGAAAGACTCGGCACATGTCCACTAGAAAGGGATGAGACGGATTAAGTGAAGCTTCCGGAGGTGGCGCAGAAAATGGGGAAAGAGGTGACTTGGAAGAGGATAACCAAGGAGAGGCACGGGACAAGGGCGCCATTGATGCTATTTCTGTTGGTGAAAATCTTTTCACTGGGGACGATTGGGATGAACTAGAAGAATTAAACACGCTCAGCATGGCAGATGACCCGCACGATGGTCAAGGAAGTCGGCTCAGCATGAGTTGAAATTGACTGCATTCATTTTCCACCTAGAATTCTTCAACAGGATATGTTTATTTGCTGATGGTGGAGGGCTAACCCTCTCCAAAAAAAAGAAAGAAAGAAATGTCCCCCTGTGTCTTCTTTCGTGATTTTGACTACATCTCATAGAAAGCTCAGAGTCCTTCATGACGAATTGAAATATGGTGGTCTCTTCAGAAAATGATCGACTCAAGTAGTATGTGCTTCTCCAGCTTTTGGCGTTCTTTGGGCATGTGCTATTACCAGGAACAAGATAAATCTAAATAGAAAACACCTTTTATTTGAAAGAAAGAAAGAGAGTACGAGGACTAACCTCAAAATGGAACACGATGTTTACAACAGAGGGCCCCCCCAAAAGGCCTCCTACTTAGAATACATAGACATCCCCCACAGATCAAAGAGAGCAGAAGACAAGCGAATGAGAAAACACCCGAAAGGACACATTGTGCGAAAGGACAAATCAAATGGCCAATAAACACAGGGAAAGATAAAATGCAAATTACAACCAGAAAACGGCACCATGGCAACTCAGAAGACTACGTTTCGGTGACTCGGTGTGGAGCAACTGAAATTCTCATTTGCTTTGCTCGTTGGCCTGCAAAGTAGTGCCACGGCTTTGGGGAACAGGGCAGCGGCACTTCTCAAGCCAGCAGTGCCGTTGCTAGGCGTATACCCCCCAGAAATGGGTACGTTCATTCACCAAAATGCATGAACAAGCACATGCGCACAGCAACACTGCCGAGAGCTCTGAACCGGAGAGGGCTTAGTCCCCTCCCATCTCGCCACAGGTGATCCTATGCCACTTATATGGCAATAAAGCTGTCTTTAAAATCAAACATCTGAAAGTTCTTTAGAACAAAATTTAACAAAAAAAATTTTTTTTTGTATCACTAATAAGGAGATAAGGAATCCTGGTGGCGTCGCTGGGCTACTAACCACCATTTCAGCAATTCAACTGGGGAAATAGGAGGCTGTCTGTTCCATAAGAAGTTACAATCTCAGAAACGCCAAAGGGGCAGTTCTACTCCATCTGAGGGAATTAATTTATTGTGCCAACCTGGCAGATAAACACATGTGGGGTTAATTGAAGGGCGGAGTGATGAATGGCTCGGTCGGACCAGGCTGCACCTGCCTTAGCCAGTTCCCTGCTTCAGCTGGCAAGGCTCACTTCCTGCAAGACATCCCAGAGGAGAAGCCACATGGACCTACCCTGATGCAGCCCTGGGTGCTGGAGCAGCCGTATAGAGACCCCTGCCAGCGCTGAGATGCTTACACACTCACTGATTCAGCTTTCCTCCTGCAGTCAGCATCATTGCATGTGTTTTGTGAGATGGAGGAGGACTTTGTGGATTGGTGTCGGACATATGGGTTAATGTTGGACTTGTGGGCTTGGGCAGCACTGGGTTCGGATGTTTTCTTGATGTGCACTTACCCTTTTTATAAAACTCTCCCTTTTACATGAGTTTCTGTGGGTTTGTTTCTCTAAAGTTCCCAGACTAGAGCCAATGGTAGTAAGTTCGGTTTGGCTCTGAGTAAGTAGGTGAGTTGGGATTCTGAAATCTAGCATCCGTGGGGACAATTCTCACTTGTAGCAGCCCCATGAGGGGCAAATCTTTATGGATGCAGATAGCCTCATCTTTCTTCTGAGGAACACCTGGTGGGTTTGAACCACCAACCCCACTGCCACTGAGTTGATTCCAAATAGTGACCCTATAGGATAGAGTAGAACCACTGCTTTGGGTTTCCAAGGCTGTAAATCTTTATGGAAACAAAGTCTCTTCTTGGTCCCATGGAAGAACTGGTGGATTTGAACCACTAACCTTCTGGTTAGTAGCCCGAAGTGTAACCCGGGCTCCTTCTCAGGTTCCTTAGAGCCCAATTCTTTTGATTCCTAGTCCAGTACCCTTTCTTCTACTTATTGCTTATTTCTCTCAGAGCTATCCTTTACATAAGGATTGGTTAAATATCAAAATCATTTTCACCTTGGTAAATTTATAGCATCAACCAAGTAGCTCAAACTTGAACCGGAATGACTTGCAATTTTTTTTCTTTGAAAATAGAATTTCATGTATTCCCCATGAACATGGAATACTTACCTTCCTTAATACTCCCAGATCTAGGAGTGGGGAAAGCCTGGGGAGGAGGAATCTGTGCAATGAGGGGCTGATGAGGTAGCTGCTGGATGATGGTGGCAGGTGGCTGGGGTACCTAGGATGAGGCAGATGGTTAACCAACTGAATGGATCCAGAAGTCTGTTCCATAGTCTTTTACCCATTCACCCAGCCAGCCAGCTACCCATTCATTTATCCACTTATCTATCCAACCATTCATCCATCCACCTCCCTTCCATCCACCTCTCCAAGGGGATCTTTAGATAAGTAACCCTCTACATGGAATAGAGGGCTGAATCAATAGATATTTGTAGTGTGGGTATCACTTAGGATACAAAGGGAAAAGGTCATTTAAAAGAGATGAAAGAAAGAACAGAGAAAAAAAAGCAGAGACTAAATTTTTTTTCTTGAATTCTTGAATTTTTTTGGTAACTAAAACAAACACAAGGAATTATGAAGGAAAGAGCTGAATAGATTGCAAAGGACAGCTCAAGAAGACAAAATGAAGTGCTGTAATGAAATGTAGAAATACCTAGATCTAGAAATCCAAATGGGAAGAACATGTTCAGCATTTCTCAAGCTGAAAAAACTGAAGAGAAAATTCCAGCATCCCCTTCACCCAGAAGAATTTACTTCAGAAGACTGCATTGAAGCTGCTGCTCAGGGAGAGGGACATGACTGATCAGAGCACAAGGGAGCAAATAAAGGGGGAGGAAGAGAGAGTGAAGCCCATCCTGGCCCACCAAGCCCTGAGGATGATATCCCCGCTCAGAGCAGTCAATCCACATGGCCGTCCCACTATGAGGCATGACATCCCTCACTGGCCCATAGCCCCACAGAAGGACAACACTGGAGACACAGTGTGGGAATTGCACCCGATCTAACCCCACCACACCGAGGTGAAACACTAAGGGTGTGCAACAGAAGAGCAAGGGGAACAGAGCAAGGAAGTCCTCAGAGAATACCAAAAATAGACTTTGGGACCAGGGCGTGGCACCCCATCAGACTTGACCGAAAACACTCCTAAAGGCCAGCAAACAGTCCTTGAACTAACTACAGGCTTTTCTTTACTTTTTTTTTTGTTTGCCATTGGTTTGTTGTTGTTTTCTTTTGTTGATTTGTCTTGCTCTGTCTTGTTTTTGTGCATGTTATTATCTCCACAGGTCTGTCCAGATAAGATAGCTAGATAAACAATCTGGAGGAGAAAACAACAGGACTGACAGTTCTGGCGGGACATGGGAGACAGGAAGGAGGAGGAAAAGGTAGTGGTGTTAACAAACCCAAGGGAACAAGGGGACAACCCAAGGGGACAAGGGAACAAGTGATACAAATCAGTGGTGAGGAGGGTATAGGAGGACTGGTAGGGTGTGATCAGGGTAATGTAACCAAGAGGAATTAATGAAACCCTGATGGGGACTGAGCATGATAGTGGGACAGGAGGAAAGTCAAAGGAAGTAAAGAAAAGAACAAGGAGGTAAAGGGCATTTATAGAGGTCTAAATATAGGCCTGTACTTATGTAAATGTGGATGTGGAAATAGATCTATGTACATATTTGTATAGGTTTAGTATTAAGGTAGCAGATGGACATTGGGCCTCCACTCAAGTACTCCCTCAATGCAAAACACTTTGTTCTATTAAACTGGAATTCCATGATGCTCACCTTCCTGACACGATCACTGAAGACAAATGAGAAGAAAGCTGATGGTGCCTACCTATCAAGAGATATAGCGTCTGGGGTCTTAAAGGCTTGAAGGTAAACAAGTGGCCATCTAGCTCAGAAGCAACAAAGCCCACATGGAAGAAGCACACCAACCTTGTGAGATCACAAGATGTCAATCGGATCATGTATCAAGCAGCAAAGAACAAAAAAAATCATATCATTGTGAATGAGGGGGAGTGCAGATTGGGGACCAAAGACCCATCTGTAGGCAACTGGACATTCCCTTATAGAAGGGTCTCCAGGAGGAGACCAGCCAGGCAGTGTGCAGTGTAGCAATGATGAAACATACAACTTTCCTCTAGTTCCTAAATGCTTTCTCCCAACCCCACCCCACCCCCACTAAAATGATTCCAATTCTACCTTACAAATCTGGCTAGACCAGAGGATGTACACTAGTACATATAGGAACTGGAAACACAGGGATTCAGGACGGATGATCCCTTTAGGACCAGTGCTGAGAGTGACGATACTAGGAGGGTGGAGGGAGGGTGGGGTGGAAAGGGGGAACCTATTACAAGGATCTACATATAACCTCCTCCCTGGGGGATGGACAACAGAAAAGTGGGTGAAGGCAGATGTCGGACAGTGTAAGATATGACATAATAATAATAATTTCTAAATTATCAAGGGTTCATGAGTGAGGGGGAGCAGGGAGGGGGGAATGAGGAGCTGATACCAAGGGCTTAAGTGGTGAGCAAATGTTTTGAGAATGATGATGGCAACAAATGTACATTGTGCCTGACACAATGGATGGATGTATGGATTGTGATAAGAGTTGTACGAGCCCTCAATAAAGTGATTTTTTTAGTCTCATTTATTATTTTTTTAAATTTTAACAATTTATTAGGGGCTCATACAACTCTTATCACAGTCCATACATATACATACATCAGTTATATAAAGCACATCTGTACAGTCTTTGCCCTAATCATTTTTTTCTCCTCTTTTCTTTTTTTACATTTTATTAGGGACTCATACAACTCTTATCACAATCCATACATATACATACATCAATTGTATAAAGCACATCCATACATTCCCTGCCCCAATCATTCTCAAGGCATTTGCTCTCCACTTAAGCGCCTTGCATCAGGTCCTCTTTTTTTTTTCCCCTCCCTCCCCTTTCCCCCCTCCCTCATGTGCCCTTGGTAATTTATACCTCGTTATTTTGTCATATCTTGCCCTATCTGGAGTCTCCCTAACCCCCTTCTCTGCTGTCCCTCTCCCAGGGAAGAGGTCACATGTAGATCCTTGTAATCAGTTCCCCCTTTCCAACCCACTCACCCTCCACTCTCCCAGCATCGTCCCTCACACCCTTGGTCCTGAAGGTATCATCCACCCTGGATTCCCTGTACCTCCAGCCCTCATATGTATCAGTGTACAGCCTCTGTCCTATCCAGGCCTGCAAGGTAGAATTTGGATCATGGTAGTTGGGGGGAGGAAGCATCCAGGATCTGGGGGAAAGCTGTGTTCTTCATTGGTACTACCTCGCACCCTAATTAACCCATCTCCTCTCCTAAACGCCTCTATGAGGGGATCTCCATTGGCCGACACTTGGGCCTTGGGTCTCCACTCTGCACTTCCCCCTTCATTTAATATGGTATATATATATATATACATATACATATACACATATATACACATACATACACACTTATATCGGTTTTTTTTTTGCATGATGCCTTATACCTGGTCCCTTGGCACCTCGTGATTTTTTTTTTAAAGAAAGAAAGTGAGCAGATCTCGTTGACTTGCAAGCAGAAGACAAGCACTCAGGCTAATGGAAAAGGAGAGATGAGGAATGACAGAGCACTGAGCAAAACAGGGTCATGAAGATCCCCAAAATAGAGCCGCTGGGAAATGTTTGCTGGAGTAAGGTTCTGGAACTGAAGACACAGCCCTAGCTTAGGGGACTTCCACCCTGAGATGCTCGACTCCAGCAGAGTGATTCCATGCTCTCTACAAAGCCAAGGAAGTAGCAGTGACCACTACTGGACATGAAGCCATGCAGGGCTATGTCACCTGCAGATCACATACTGTCAATAAACTTGCCTCTAATCCTGGAAAAAGAAAATTCCAGCGTCTAAGAAACCAAATGATGTATTGGGAAAGTGTGAAAAACACCCTTTTAAAGTGCTAAAAAGTAAGGATGTCACCTGGAGGATGAAGGTACTCTTAACCTAAGTCATGGTATTTCATTTGCCTTAAATACATGCAAAACCTGAACAGTGACCAAGGAAGACTTAAGAAGGATGTGTCCATGGTACTTTCAATTTTGTTTAATTCACCGCAGTTCAAATGCATTGAGTCTGCCTTAACAGAAAGGCATAAGGTATGTATGCTGGAAATATCCCTTGGCTTCTCTTCTGAGTGAAAATAAAGGATCAGCAGTCTCAAGCACGCACCGGGTGTGGGTGGAGGGTCAGGAAGACCTTTTATTTTTTTATCGTCTTTTTGATATACAAGTCCTGCAAGATCCTGTCCCTTATTTCTCACGTACAGTTAAGATGACACACCACAAGGACTGGCCAACTTGTCCTGCAAAGGCCCAGCCAGTGCATCGCTTAGGCTTTCAGGCCACACAGTTGTAAGTATTTATTGTTGTAGCGTGAAAGCAGCCATAGAGAATATGCAAGTGAAGGACCGTGGTGGGGTCAGCAGACCTTCTTTTATGAACACTGAATTTTGAATTGCATGTATTATTCTTGTACTGCAAAATCGTATTGTTTTCTTTTGCTTGCAGGTTGCACAACAAACAGAGTGGCCTACCCTTGGCCTATGCTCCTGGTCTGCCAAGCCCTGGTCTAGATCAAGGAAGCATTCTTAGAATGGCTGTGCCAGTCCTGGCCAGTAGGACCTCCTATGTCAGGGTCCCAAGTCTAGCTGCTGGGAAACCCTTCTCGGTCACCAAAGGCCCCTGCTCGCTTTGTTTCATCACAGGATGCGCCTGACTCATCCAGCATGGCTCGGCCCTGACAAAGATGTAGGGAGTATGTATTTGTTGGGCAGGGGAGGAGGCCAGTCGCTCACACCAACGTTCCTCCAGGATCCTCACTGCTCCTACTGTTCCTACAAGGGAGAACCGAGACATTGCAGGGTTGAGTAGTGGGGAAACCTGGACTGCAGAGAGCCCACAACAAAAGGGGACTCTGGGAGCTCCATAGGCAGGCACCTCTCCTAGGTGACCTTCTCGGTTCCAGCCATCAAGTGCCGCCCGGACCTCTGCCCCCAAACACAAGGCCTCTGAGCCATGGCCCTAGTTGGCCAGGGACCATCTCCCGCACACCCTGTGCCTGAGTCACATCGAACTTCTCATTTGCCAGCTCCCCAGGTTCGTTTCCCTTTTGTGGATGCCCAGATACCCTCCAATCCATCCTCTTTGGCTTAAGCCTCTCAGGGTGCCTATCTATTGCTTGCGACCCAGAAGGTTGAGTAAGGTATGACGCTCTCAAACCTGGACATCCTCCTAATACTCTATCACTTAATCCTTGGAATCAAGGTCTTCAACATCTCCTGGTCACGATCAAGGTTCGAGGACACGTTTATACACTTTTCCGGTCCTGATGTTGGATTCCTTAGCCGCTCCGCTCCTAGTGCAGCCGCTAAGACTAGGCTTCGAGTCAGGGAGGCCGAGTCGGGACTGCAGTCTCTCCTTTGTCACAAGGGGTAAGACCTGCCCTCTGCAGCCGCTCTGCAGGGTACCTGCACCATTGACCCATTGACCGTGAGCGCACCAGTCCTCTTCAAGGTCATCTATAATGCTGGTGGGTTTGTCCTAAGATGACCAGGCGTAGGAGAGAGAACTCAATCGTCCTCTCTTTGTCTAGGTAAGGTACGTCTCTATGAGCATACTACCCTCCTAGTGTTTCTGCAAAACTGGGCTTAAGGAAGTAGCTGGGGATGTGACTGCCTCTTTCGGACACACATGCACTTACATACACACTCACCCCTCCACACATGCATGAACACAGGCCCATGTGAGACGCTGTTCTCGGGTCTGCTCTACAAAGACATGCCTCTTACCGAGTGCTGGATGATCCGAGGAGGCTCTGGGCCGGGCAGGGGTGGTGGGGTGTAGGTAGCAGGGTGCCTGAACACAGGAGACACCTCTGGGGACAGAGTTGATCCCCAGGCCCGCCTGTCTGTCCCCCTCCAGGTGTGGGCCCGGGAGAGCTCTTCCAGGAGGTGCTGCTCCTGCAATGCACAGAAAGCCTGCTGGTCTCCCAGGCAGGAAGGCCACAGGAAGGAAAGGAAAGGGACCAACAGCCCCATCTGGTATGGCCGGACTCCCCGGGGCGGGGGCTGCGTCCGGTCTAGATGCGTGTCTCAGTGCATATGGGAGCTGGGCGGGCCGGCCTTCGAACAACGCTGGACACCAGGCCTCAAGTGTACTTTGAGATCTGCCGGGAGTACCAGCAGCCTCTCAGCCTTCTGGGATTGAACTAGTGTGCAGAGAGGGGCCCTGAGCCATTCAGAGACGCACCTGTAAACATCTTTTCTCTTTCTAAATCTACCAAATAAATTGAACTTACTTGTTTTCTTCAGCCCAGAGTTTCTTTTCTCTTTCAAGTATGCCCCAGTGCCACTCCCACGATGAAGAGCTCCTTTGTAGAACGGCTTCTCACACTCAGCTCCAGGGCACAGTCTCAGTCCCCACTGCCACCCCATGCTCCAGAGCCTCCTTCCCCCAGCACTCCCTGGTCTGGAATGGCTGAGGCCCAAGGAGTCTTAGAATCCCCCTTTCCTGCAGGATTGGGCCCTTCCTGAACATGCTGCCTTTGGTGTGTGTAGCTAACACAGAGTCCCCAGCTGACAAGACCCTGCGACAAGCACGGGACCACCGGCCTGCATGCAGCACCTTCTCCAGGGAGCTGGCCTCCCGCCAGTTCCACCGGGAGCCGCGGATGCTCAAGAAGCGAGGTTCAGTGCCCAGGGAGCTGGTCTGCACCAGCTGGTGGTCACAGTCCGCTGGCCAGAACCATAGCCTACTGACTGGGGGAGCAAACTTGCTCACAGGAGCGCCTCAGGCTCCGGCCTGGTTGGCAAGAGGTGTCAGGCCTACCCAGAGTCTCTGCAGGAGGTCCTTCCTTCTCCTCAGGGCACTCTGCAGGGCGTCATCCTGCCTGGTCTCCTCCCCTGGAAGGAACACACTGCTCAGAGATCTTGCCAGCCTTCCAATGCCACACCTCCCCTGCCCCAGGACCAGGGTGACTCGAGGCCTCCAGCAATTGCTTATCCCCAAAGAGGACTAGGGAAACGGCTCAGGGGCCACCTCTAGGAATCTGTCCATCAGACCGTCTGACTTTGGGAAGGCGTTGCAGAGAACTGATTCCTATGCCGGTTCGGCCGTCCCCTGTGGGAAGTCTCAGCAGCAGGGAGCAGGGCTGTCCAGGGACATGGCAGAGTCCACTAGTCCCGGAAGTCCTGCTGGCAGCAACCTGAGGCCTGTACAATTCTCGGCGGGTGCTGGGGGTCAAACTTCAGGCTATGTCTCTGGGAGGAGCAGGCCCCTGACTGTCTAGCTCTGGGCACAGCGGGCCTGCCCTCTGGCTCCCTGCCCTGCCCAGCTCCCTTAACCTATTCTAGGCCCTTAGCTCCATGGCTCTGTCTCTTGGGCCTCATGGTTAGCTGGCATGGCTTGAAATCTTCTTTCTGAATGGGGACCCCAAGCCTGCCTGCTGCCTTCGAATACTGTCTAGAATCGGCCCATGTCTCAGAAGAGAAGTGCTCCTTTGGGCCTCTCAATGTTTGCCAGGTGTCTCTGGACCCCAAATCCATCACTGGGAACACAGTCTTGGCTCCACCTAGTAGTCTGAGCACCTGACTTCAGGTCATGGGGAGGGTGCCTTCACTCCCACCCTCAGGCTAAGTTCGTGGCTCTGCACTCAGTGACTGGGTCTGAAGCCGATGTGGCCACTTCCAACCATGGAACTGAGCAGGTTTCTTAGCCCCGATGAGTCTCTGCTTCTCATCCGGGAAATGAGAACATGCACCTCATTCTGGGTCTGTAGACCAAAGGTGGTAAGAGTGGTCAAGTCTCTGCACAGCGTTCAGGTGTGTGTATGAGTGTCTACTTGCATAGGTGTGGGGAGTGTGTGTGTGTGGGACTGTGTGTGTGGATTTGTGAGTATGTGTAGTGTGCATGTGTGGGACTGAGTGTGCATGTGCATATGTGTGTACATGTGTGAGCATGTGTAGTATGTATGTGTGGGACGGAGTGTGTATGTGCATGTGTGAGTATGTGTAGTGTGTGTCTGTGTATGTAGTTTACAGCCAACCCAAAAGGCTTTTATCCAGAACATCAAGGAAACATATTAAAGAGCACCTTGCCGATAATTGGAGGAAAGGAGACTGAGCAGTGGTGAGGACCCCCAGCGGCAGCCTGTCCCTAGCTCTCCTCAGAATGTCTGGCCGCATGCCACCTGCTCCCAGACCTCTTACCTGCCTCAAGGTGTGGGATTTCAGATTCCCCTTCCATGTTCTCACGCTCACGTTCCAGCTTCTAAGGGGACAAGAGACTGTGTGTGATGAGGGGCTGGCTCCGGGGAGTGTGAACCGGAGCTAGGCTCACCCACCCACCTGCCCTCCCTCCGGTCCTTCCCATCGACCTTACCCACTTGCCCTCTCTACCTGCCCTGCCCGGCCATTGACTGTGAACACCTGCCCCAACCCATGCTGACCCACCTGCAGCCTAGTAGTTTGCGGGCCCTCACTGGACCCGGAACAAGCGCTGAACCCGGAACAGGAGATGAACAAGCGCTCCTGATGGCACCAGACTGCCCCAGACCCCATGGGGGAGGGACAGCTCAGGAGACCGGGTCAGGAGGGCTTCTCAAAGGGGGACAGGGCAGGCAGGGGCCGGAGGAGCTACCAGAACCAGGCCCCACTCGACCACGTACAGGGACGGATGGGAGGGGAAGAAGGAACGTGAGAAGCCTGGCCATCCAGCCTGTGTCCATGGCGGTCGCCATGGCTGCAGTGTGACGCAAAGGCGTGAGAGCCGGCTAGACCTAGAGCAGTGCTTCTCAACCCAGCCCGATGCATAATCGTATCAACAGGACAGTGATAAAGTAGCCAAGAGAATAATGTTATGGCTGGAAGGGGAGGGTCACCCCAATACAAGGAACTGTATTAAAGGGTCGCAGCATTAGGAAGGTTGAGAACCACTGGCATAGATGAAGCTGCTGAAAGCAAGGAATGTTGATTGTCTCAGTCTTCACCTTATTATTCAGATAATTGTTGCCTAACCTATTAAGATAGTCAGTGATGGAGTCAACGCTTCCTCTTATCAGGAAGAGAATTACCTCACTTGTGAAGGAAAATCTCCAACCCTATCTCTCCATCCCCGTCCATCCCATCCCCATCCACATCCACATCATCTACATCCGTCTCCATACCAACTATATATAAAATTACCAACAATAGAAATATATGTGCATCCATAGTTACAGTTCCAATAATGTCATAAACATGTAGTCCAGTCTCACACATCATTCTGTAAGGCAGCGGTTCTCAACCTGTGAGTCGAGATCCCTTTGGGGGGTCGAACGACCCTTTCACAGGGGTCGCCCGATTCATCACAGTAGCAAAATGACAGTGATAAAGTAGCAATGAAAATGCTACAGTTGGGGGTCCCCACCACACGGGGAACTGTCTGAAAGGGTCGCGGCAGGAGGAAGGTGGAGAACTGCTGTGCTATAGGTAGGTCCATAAAGAGGATGCAGGAACTATACGGCGACCGTGATCCTGGGAGGAAGCCACAGGGAAGCAGGATCGGTGCAGGCAGACAGCCAGAGGCAGGAAGTCGGGGGGCGGGGCGTGTTGCCTCCGCTGCCCATGGTCCCGCAGACCTTGAGTAGCTCGGAGAAACACGGCTCTTCCCAGGTCTTCCTACCTTCTCCAAGAGCCTGAGTGTCAGGCGAGTCATCTGGTCGGCCACCAGTGAGTCCACCATCATGGATAGCCCGGGAGAACTTTCTGGAAGGCTGCTCTCCTCCAGTCCTCTGTGACCTACAGGAAAGACCCTTTCAGATGGGTGCCAACACACCCATTACCGCCCGGCACCAGCAGCGCCCAGCCCGTTTTCCTCCCGGGGCTGGTCAGGCCATCATGGGCCGTTTTCTCTCCGACGCCAGGACGGAGTGAGCCCGCACTAGCTGTGCCCAGGGGTGGCTAGATGCCGGGAGACTGGGAGGGCCAGCCCTGGTTGCTAGGTTTCTATTGAGAGACCTTGTCTAGCCCAGCCTGTTGCCAGGCAGCCGTTATCTATAAACACGGATCCCCAGGTGTGGCACTGCCAAGGCTCCTTGGAAAAGCCACAGTGGGCAGAACTGGGGTTGGTGGGGTTGGAGTAGCAGGACACATGCAGGTGTGTGAAGAGGTGGGAGGGACAGTCCCGTGCTGTAGTCCCCATACACGACGACTGTCGCTCTGCCTACTCCGGGTTGGGCACCTGCGAGCACAGCCTGGGAGCACTGCACGGGCACTCAGAACCTCAGGTGCCAGCAAAAGGACCCTGGCCAGAGAGGTGCCTGGGACGAGGGCTTCACTGGGCAGCTTTTAGTGGACTCTGTCAGCTCGCATTGATTCAGTCTGGGGGGGGGGGCACCACGACACCACGTAAGACCCTCCTGCCTCTGTGCCTTCTCGCCCAGCTTTGCAGCACCCCAGATGGCGACCGAGGCGGGTTTCCTGGTGTGGACGCTGCTTCAAGCAGGGCATGGAGACAGAGCTGATCAGTGGTTTCCCCTCACCTCCCGAGTCCTCTCGGTGCTCACCATCCTGGTCTGCTCCCACAGGAGGCGTTCTCCTGTGTCCACGGAACGAATCTCTGCACTGCATTTCCTCCTCCCGCCCCTGCAACGCGGGCTGCTGCGAGGCTCTGACGCAGGCTCTTTCGCTCTCCTTTGATTAGTAAATAGGATGTTGCATGTTGATGAGAGATGATAGAATATGACCGGGAATCTTGAGCTTAATTAGCCCAGGGACACACGAAAGCATACAACAGCACAGGAGGACACGTGAGAGCATGGAGACACACCAGAGCACACGAGACACGCTATTTGCCCCTTATGGTCAGTGTTCCGTTGCTTCCATGTGCATCCCACCCAGGAGCAAATGCCTTTGTACGTTGATCCTGAGTGACACGAAACCCAGGAGAGATGGCTTTGGGCTGATGTCACTATATCAGGGTCATGACGTGCGCCCACTGGGCCAGCCTGTGGGGCCCCGTTGTTTGGTCAAGCACTAGTCTAGGTGTTGCTGGGAAGGGATTTAAGTGAGCAATATTAAAATCAGTTCCCCTGAGGTAAAGCAGACTTCCCACGCCGCCAGTGTCAGTGAGCCTCAGCCAGACAAGGGCAGTAGGAGCAACAATGGAGATTTCCTGAGAGAGGAGATTGACAATCCGCTGACGAGTCTGACTCTCCGTCTGGTCCACTGCAGCCGTGCAGCCATGTGAACCAATTCTCGCATTCTCTCTCTCTCTCTCTCTCTCTCTTTCTCTCTCTCTCTCTCTCTCTCTCATTCACAAGAGTAAGGCAAAGCGTATTGCAGCTCAGGAGGTTATGGCCACTGATTTGAGGAATTCAAACGGGATAATCTTGATAGATTTTCTCAAAGGATGCAGGACAATCACAGGGTTTATTAGGAAGAAAGATCAATTTTCTTAAAATCAGTGAGAAAAAGACCAGGAAAGTGTGATGAGGAACACCCCCCACCCCACCCCACCCCGCCTCAGTGAGAAGGATGCACTCACTCATTCTTCAAGTGGACCCAGGCCTGCCCTAAATGTCCTGGAGAAATCGTAGCCCATTCATGCTACAGCCCTGATCTCGACCCACCAAACTTCTCTTTGTTCCCAAACTCAGAGAACATTTGTAAGGCTCACGATTTGAGTCCCTTAAGAACTCAAAACTGCTTTTGGCCTAGAGCAAACTGAAGAACATAGAATTATTGGGAGAAGGGTTAGAGAGATACAAGCACTGCCTTCAGAAATATAGAGCCAGGTAGGAGGCTAGGTCAATAACCACAGCTTGACTAACGAAGGTTGCTATGGATTTTCAAGGAGCAGTGGTTAACGTTCAATGGGCTTGAATGACACTTGAAGCATTTGGCTGCTTATCAAAACTGTGGGTGATGAATCATAGTCTCATAGCATCCCTCTCCAGCACACAGGCCCAAGTGCAGCTCAGAGGAACTAAAGTCAGAGAGAAACACGAACTTTTATGAGCCTTCAGATTCCCAGTCAGGCCGTGGCATATGTGTTAGTCTGGGTTGACCAGAGAAACAAATTCATAAAAACTCTTATGTGTATAAGAAAGAGCTTTATATACAAGAGCCATTGTATATTGAGAAAATATCCTAGCTCAGTCCAGATCAAGTCCATAAGTTTGATATTAGCCTACATGTCCGAGACCAATCTATAAAGCCCTCTTTAGACTCACACAATACATGCAATGACACTGAATGCAGGAAGATTACAAGCCAGTGGGTGGAAAGTCTTGTGGATCCAGTGGTGGTGGAAGCATCTTAGGGTTGGTGTGGGTCTCCACGTGGCTCTTCCAGCTCCAGGGTTCTAGCATAGCTCTGTGTGTCTTGTTAACAGGAATACCAAGCAGAGAGTCTGTGTGTCTGGCCTCCAGCAAGCTATTTATTTCTCTAGCGCCTCCAAATAAGGTCATCAAGCTGCTACCTGATTGACAGAGTAACCTCCACCCCTTCACTCTCTATAGTCTCAAGTTGGCACCAGATTACGTAACCACCACGGGATGTTTTGTAGTACTCAACAAAGTCATATTCCTTTTTCTTTAAGATATTTGGGGGGGGGGTGGTTTACAGAAAAATGATGCAGAAAGTAGCGTTCCCATACACCCTCTTTTCCAGCACACTGTTTCTCCTATTAACATCTTTCGTTCTGTGTGACACCTTTGTTAGGAATGAATGAATTTCATCGTTACTAACTCAGGTTATACTGTACCAGTGTTTAGATCAAGGTTCATTGTGTGTGATAGTTGTATGGCTTTTGTCAAGTGCTCAAAACAAGGAGCAGTGCATTTGGAATGACTTTACCAAACATTTCCAAGTTTTAATCTTTTTCTACTGAGAAAAGACTATTTTTGCCTTGTGTGACTGGCTCTCTTCCTCTGGTGTCAAAAGACTTTTACCACCCACCATCCAAAAGAAGACAAGCTGTATACTGGGAAATTGTCTGCAGAGACCACAGACCCCACATGGAGCTACCTATCTTCTCCATTTCTGTAAGCTTAACAAAAAGACAAATAACCCAAGCATGAAATGAGGACACTCAAATGGCCACCAAATATATTTTAAAATGTTCAGTAACATTAGCCATCAGAGGATGTTAATAAATTCCACAATGAGATACCATTTTACTCCCACTAGGATGGTAGATAGAAGACAAAGTAGAAAATAACGAATGCTGCTGACGACGTAGATGCCTGGTCTTGGCAAAAGGGACTCCATTTTGAATCCGGTGCCTTCAGCTTGGCTCTCAGAATTCACCTCTCATAGACCTCCCTTTCACTGACCTCCCTCTCTCACTGATCTCCCCCTCCCCTGCTCAACCTTCAAATTCCTGGAGCCGGCTCCTCCCGGAGCCAGAATGTTTTCTGAAGATATGCACACTCCACTCTAGCCGTCCCTGGCATATAGATAAGGTCAAAGACCTTCTCCCTTCTGAAGCACCTGTGTGCACAGATCCTCCCTAGCTTGAACCCTTCCCAGCTGTGCCTGCCAGCAGGGTTATAAAAACGCAGCCTAAATTTCCCAAAGCGCGGTTTCAATAGCTCAGTTCCCTGAGATGCTAAATCCGCCCGCAAGCCTCCCGATAAAGCCTGCTTCTAAATTTTGCTGATTGGAGCTTTGGTTCTGTTTCGCACCCAAAATTCCTTACAGTAGGGATGCTGGAGCGCTCTGGCGGTGCTGTGGAGGCAGTGTGGGGCTGCTAGGCCGGAAAGGGGCCGTTTGAGCCCACCAGCCACTCAGTGGACAAAAGGGAAGACTGTCTGCTCCCTCCAAGACCACTGCCTCAGAAACCCTGGATGGAGGTCAGTTGGAGAGCTCTTGGGACATAGTGGTTATGTGTAGGGCTGCTAGCCACAAGATCAGCGGTTCAAAACCACCAGCTGCTCTGTAGGGGAAAGAGGAAACTTTCTGCTCCCGTCAAGAGTCTCAGTCTGGGTACCTTTCTTTTTTTTTGGGGGGGGGGATACCTTTCTTATAGGGTCACTATGAGTTGGAATTGACTTTATGGCAGTGAGTTTGAAGTTGTTGAGTCAGAATCAACTTGACAGCAGTGGGGTAGGTACCCATTGCTGATGGGAATAAAAAATAGTACAACCGTTGTAGAACATAGTTGGGTGGTTCCTCACACAACGGAAAACAGAACTGCCACCACTTGCTCAACTGCCCACTGCTGTCGAGTTCATTTTGATTCATAGTGGCCCTCCAGGACAGAGAAGTGCTCTGTAGGGTGTCTGAGACCTTTAAGATCTCCCTGTGAGCAGCTGATGAGCTTAACCCTCTGCCCTTGCAGGTAGTGTGCGTAACCCACCATTCAACAGCTTCGGCACACGTGACCCAACAATTCCTTGCTAGGTAACTACCCCCAAAGGTTTGAAAGCAGAAACTCAACACAGCGGCTTGTCCACCAATGTCCTAGCAGCACTCTTTACACTAGCCCAAAGGTGGCAAGACCCTAGCTCTCCATTCATAGAGCGATGGGGTGAAATGTGGCACATGCGTACAATGGACTCCTACCTACTAGCCGTAGGAGAAAAGCATTATCGATACAGGCTACGATATGGCTAGAGCTGAAAGACATTATTTGGAGTGAAACCAGTCAACCACGAAGGACAAATAGTGTATGTCCTCACACATATAAAAAGATCAGCAAAGGCAAGTGTATCTGCAGCATTTGGTAGTGGCTACAGGGAAGGGTTAATGGTGATGGATTGATCACATTCCAGCCCTATCTGACCTGCTCCAGCACGGGGCTCCATAAGGGACAAGAACCCAACTCCCCTCAATTGCCCTAGGCAGATGGCAGACATGCCTCCACCCTCCCCCACCTTCTCACCCTACTCAGACACCCAGGGTTCCTCCCACAACCTTCATTTTCTGTTGGGTTTTGCTAGGTGGGGTTGCTGAGAAAAACAAACCCAGGGCTGCTCATCTATGTATCAGAAGAAACTGTCAATTAAGAAGCTGCAGGTGAGGGGAGCTGCAGGTGAGGGGAGAGTGAGCAGCCAGTGTTACAAAAGGGAAGGGGCAGCTAGCCATAGGCAGTTGGCCGAACAGAACCTGTAAGCTGAACCAGTGCACCGAGGGAGCCAGGAGTGGGAGACCCCAGCCTGCTGGGGGCACACAGTAGGGAGGCCGAGGCCAAAGAGGAAGCAGGGACTGCCTTATTCTATCACTGAGTGGTAGAATGCCCAGTGAACTGTTTGTCTCTTTCCCCCTGTTTACTTCTGGCAGTTCCTTTGAGTCAGTTCTGCTGGTCGAAGCACTTTGGGACCCTAGAGAAGAGAGTGACTACCAAGGAGGATCAGTCACAAGGAGCCCTGTGTGGTCTGATGGTGACGAACAGGTGCTTTGAAGTGATCCTTGAGGGGAAGAAGGGAGACAGAGAAACCCCATTGTAAGAGTTCCTTCTGACTGCTGGGACAAATGTCCAGAAAGGTGGAGGCTTAACCCAACACTCATTTATTACCTTACAGTTCAAAGGGGTTCTCAGCAGCTACAATCAAGGTGTGGCCTCCTTCTGGAGGGGAAGAGCTGTCTTTTACAGCTCCAGGAATTGATGGAATACCCACTGAAATGTTTCAACAAGTTGGATGAAGCCCTGGAAGCACTCACTCGTCTGTGCTAAGAAATTTGGAAGGATGCTCTCTGGCCAGCAGACTGGAAGAGATCCATATTTGTAGCCATTCCAAAGAAAGGTGATCCCAAAGAATGGGGAAAGTGTTGATCCATATTATTAATATCACCTGCAAGGAACATTTTGCTGAAGGTAGTTTAGAACGAGTTACAGCAGCATATTGACAGGGAACTACTAGAAATTCAAGCCAGTTTCAGAAGAGGACATGGCACGGTGGACATCATAACTGACAGCAGCCAACTGACATTGCCTGAAAGCAGAGATGATCAGAAAGATGGGTTTTGTTTTTTAGAAAGATGAGTTTTATTGACTATGAAAAGGCATAAGAAATTGGGTTTTATTGACTATGCAAAAGCATAACAAATTATGAATAACATTAGAAAGAATGGGATTTTGAGAACACTTAATTGTGCTCATGCAGAAACTGGACACGGACCAAGAGGAAGTTGTTTGAACAGAGCAAGGGAGTACTGTATGGTTTAAAATACAGAAAGGTGTGCAGCAGGCTGTGTTCATAGAAGTAGGTTAGACATCAAATGGCATATTGCATTGGTTAAACCTGCTGCACAAGACCTCTTTGAAGTAGTGAAGACCAAGGAGATGCCACTTGGAAGACTAAAGTGTACCTGATCCAAGCCACAGCATGGTCCTGCATCTGGGTGTGCTTGATCGCCTCTGGGGTTGGAGCCAACTAAACTCTATTAGTGTTTTTCATTTTGTTGTATGCGTATCACTTTTTCATGCCACACCTGAAGGACCATCCAAGACACTCACAAACCCTTTTTGTTAATTTTTGATACACCTGTCTCCCATTTTCTCGTACAAGGATCCTAGTGATGACATTAGACCCGCCCAGATAATCCAGGATCATTTCCCCATTTCGAGATCCTTAATTCTGCTTGCAAAGTCTCTTGCTCTGCGAGGTCACATACTCAAAAGTCCAGAGGATAGGAAGTGAACATCATGTACAAAGTCTTCCAGGTTGAGCCTAGAGAACTTGCCTTCCTTTGGCTGGGTGGATACAGTCCAGAAATCACAAGGGGCCAGTTCTCTGATGCTCACTCCCATGAGTAATCATCTTGGAAGCAATTAGGCTGGCAAGAAGTCCATCGAAAGTGTGTATTTTTCCTCTTGTGCTGTTGGACATGAGAAGCTCTAGTCAGTGGTTAGCGCTCAGCTGCTCACTGCTTTGAATCCACCTTTTGCTATGTGGGAGGGAGATGTAGCAATTTACTTGGGTAAAGATTTACAGCTTTGGAAACCCTAGGGAGTTCTCAAGGGTTGTTATGAATCTGAATTGGCTCAAGGTCAATGGGATTTGGTCTGAAGTTGGTTACATTGGGAGCAATTGAGCTACCTCACAGGGAGCAACAGGGGTAAGCTCTTTGTTTCAGCAACCAAATAGTGATTAGCACATTCCTTGCCTGGTGTTGAAAACAAACAAAGTGGATACTTGGGCTCATTCTCCTCTTCCCTAGAAGACCTAGTGTGGAGAGAGGTCAGACGCTTATATACATTCTCCCTGGGGGCAGTTAGTCACCAGACTACAGGGTAGGCCTCTAGGGCAGTTAGTTACCAGACTCCCTGCTACTGGGGACAATACACTATTCCTCCCTGAGGCCTGCGACCAAGCGTTCTCACCCTACCAATAATGATCTCTATTAGATGAGTCAGGGAACAGGCCAAACTGACTCTGTGACATCCAAAGTTAAGTTATCCGCCCATCTTATCACATGTACACCCCCAATCCCTCCTCTTACTGTTGCATGTATGTCCCTAGACCACCCTCTCTCATTACGGTATTACCTATGGTACAACCCCTCCCTGTGATGTAATTACTCACCTTTAACTAGGGGGCTTGCACATCACCGGATAATATAAAAAGCCTGGGCTAACATTAAAGACACGCTCTCTCCCTCCACGTGGATCATCAGGTGGGGCTGAGGTGAGCATGCTACCATGAATCGTGACTGACTCCATTTATTTCAATACTTCTATCTCTCATGCTCTCTATAACTTTACTATGATCTTTACTTATTATCGCTGTACAATTGTGCCTACCGGACCCATAATGATGTGTTAGGGGCTGGCTTCCCCTGACATATGGCGCCCAACGTGGGGCATGAACCTATGACCCTGGGATTAAGAGTCCCATGCTCTACCGACTGAGCTAGCTGGACTACTTGCTCCTACTAAGGCCAGATGACCTTTGGACCTGTGTTCCCTAAATGTATCCACTCAAGAGGCTTGTCCTCTTGGGACAGAGTAGCAGTGGGAGTGACTGGAGTATGAAAGATAATAAGGTGTATGCTCTTGTCAGGATCGACAGGATAGATCTTCCCCTGGCTGAGCCTCTCCTACACCAACTGTAGCTCCAGGTGAGCCTCAGGGGTAAGCTCTCTGGGACTGTTCAGCTGAGAGTCCCCCCTTTAATATATCAAATAAGTGTTTAAGTTCTTCTGTGGGGATTCCTAAGTAAGGCCTTACCCAGTTTATCTCTCCTAGAAGCTTTTGGAAATCATTTAATGTTCTAAGATGGTCTTTTCTAATCTCAAGTCTATGAGCATCCTCCATCTGCCTGATTTCTTTCTGATTACAAAGATAGGGGAGTTCCAGGGGCTAAGAGTCTCCTCAATATGATCCTCTTTCAGCTGTTCTCGTACTAGATCATGCAGAGCCTGCAATTTTTCATTAATAAGGGACCACTGCTCTACCCATATTGGGTCATCAGATTTCCAAGTTAGCTTGATGGGTGCAGGCTTTACGACAGCGGCCCCAACTAAAAATTTGGATATCCTAGGCCATGGCAGTCATTTTAGGGAGTCACCTCAGTGGGCCATTGATCTCCTTGCTCATCCTTTCCAAGTCCATTGCCTTTATAGCCCATATTCCTCATGATATTCTGTGCTACTGAATCTCATGGAGGGGTATATAACCTAGCCCCTACTGCTATAATAGATCTCTTCCCCACAGATTAATGGGGGTGAGAGGTACCACCGGTTTCATGAACCCAGTTTGTCCTTGGGGCCTATGCACCTCAAGATTTTCCTGCTCTGCCATACCTTCTCCTGACCTACCTCTCCTATTCCTCCCATGGCAAAGTCTGGGGAGCTCAGCAGCCATGCCTTTGGCCACCGCTGATAGCTCATGACAGAGACATCGGCCCCCAAGTCCAAGAGTCCTGAGAATTTCTTTCCCTCAATAGTTAGCTCCATAAATGGGCGCTCCTGCTTATCTAGAACAGCGCTCCAAAATACCTCCGGACTCCTGGAGCCAACTGTCCCTCCCTCAGCAATATTATTTTAATTTCTAGGCGCATAAGGGAGTAGTATTAGCTGCCCTAAGCTGTCTCCCTTCCTTATGGCCCTGGGCACGCTGGATCTAACCATCGCTTTAATTTCTCCATCATGATTCTGATCAGTCACATCAGTGACATCTTGTACACTGAGTGCATTTAAATCAGATTTCCCTAACAAAAGCCCAATAGTGCCCTTGGGTAAGGGGCCTCTGATTCCTGTCTTGACTGCAGTAGGCCCATTATTTGGTAAAAGCTGGATGTTTTCCTGACTGGTCAAATTTAATGAACAGTTCCCTTTACTAGAGGAGGAGAGCCAAATATCTGGTCAGCGCTGGAAGGAGTGGACATCGGACTGAGGATCGGTCGCACTTCCAGTGGGACCCTGCATCTGAGGGTCATCTCCTACGCTCCGTTTAGAGGGGCTCGGAGCACGCCCCACTACGCATTTTTTGACTGGGCGTAATCTCCTTGTACATGTCCCTTACTGTCAAGCTTTAAATGACAATTCTTTGCCCAGTGCCCGCCTCTATTGCAGCGGGGACAGAGTCCGGGCTCCTTGGAGCCCACCTTGGGCCCTCTCCCTGGGTCCCTTCTGCTGTAAACTTCCCTGTTCTTTTGCAATATCTGCTTGCAGTCTCTCTGGTGATGTCCCTCTGCTCCACATGTAAAGCATCTCCCTTTAGGTCTAGTGTAGCTTGCCAGCAGCAGCCATGAGGTTGGCTCTATGCTCATCTGTCCCCACATCTTTGCAAAGCCTGATATAATCTAACAGCGTGCTGTGTTCTTTGAAAGGGCGTATGGCAGCCTGACACGATGTATTCGAGTTCTCAAATGCTAATATAAGAATAAGATTATCTGCTGCCCCTTTGTCTGTTATATTCTTGTGGACAGCATCCTGCAACCTGGATATAAAATCTATGTAAGGCTCATCATTCCTTTGCTTTACTGTCACGTAACTAGGCTGTCTGCTTCCTGGTGGTATTAATTTCTCCCAGGCCTTAAGACAGACTTCTCGAACTTGAGCAAAATCTGCTCATCAAAGTTTAATTGTGCGTCAATTGTGATATAATTCTCATCTCCTAGCAGCTGATGAACCCCTATATCTATGCCCTCTTCTGCATTTTTGCGTGCTCATGCAAGGGCTGCCTCATTCCATAGCATCTGATATTGCAAAGATTCTGAAGAGGAAAGGCACACTTTCATCAAAGCTTTCCAATCTGCTGGGATCCAGTGTTCTGTATCTGCCATATTCTTGACCATACTTAATTACAAATGGTGAATCTGGACCATAACTAGATACTGCTTGTTTGAGATCTTTCAGTAGCTTAAAGGGAAAGGCAGTATATTGCCTTTCTTGACTCCCTCCGGGGTGCTGCTCGTCGGGCTCCCTGTCTATAATTCTAACGGGATAAGCCATTCTGAATTCTAAGTCTGCTTCTTGAGCTATACTCTTTTCCACCAGTGAGAGCAAAGGTGCTTTCCCACTCCCTGACTCTTTGCCTCTCACTTTCCCAGCCTCACTTTCATATGCTTCCCAGACAATGAGTCCAAGGTTTCCTTCATGTCCACCCCTGGCCTTGGCTCCCTTATGTGGATGACATAGACTGCCACTCACTCCAGCGAGGGCTCCAGCTGTCCTCTCCTTCAGGGTTTTGTAGATGTAGCCATCCAAGGTCGGAGAACATATGGGTTCCTGGGCAGGCCTGGAATGAATGGCCTGGCCAACTAGCCAGGGTCCTGAAGGGAGTTAAGATTTGAAAATCAGGGCCAAGGAGGCCTGCACTAGAGATGTATAGGTAGACATATGGGTGTGGGCATAAAGCATGGCCATCTTTGAATTATATATATATATAGGTCTTTCGATGAATAATTTCTTTATTCTGTAAAAACAAATGAACATCATCTGCCTATAAACACTGACATTGCGAAGAACAAGGAAAGGCCAGCAGAGGAGACCAAAACCTCTACGCTTCCTGCTAGTACTGTCTTCCCAACAAGACCACAATGTTTCGTCCCACATTCATTCACTGAGGTAGTCAGTTTACTGTGCCAACCTGGCCGATAAACACATGTGGGATGAACTGAAGGGTGGAGAGATAAATAGCCCACCAGCCTCGCCTTTCCTGTCTCTTTCTCTGATCATTGGCCCAGTGTGTGGCTGCCTTGCTTGTTCTGTGCCTCAATTTGCAAATTACACTACCTATGGGACACCTAACCTGTGGACTGTCACTGTAAATTGAGATTCCTTCAAGACCTGCTTCGCCACACCATTGGAATTTACATCTCTTGAGCCGGGGACTGCCAGACCCTGTCATCTGGCTATTGGTGACCTGCCTTGCTGTTTGCTGCCTGAATTGCTCTGCAGAGGACTACCTGGTGGCCCTCAAACCTTGAAGGACTGCCAGGGTCTCACAACTGTCTCACGGGAGTGAGTTTCACTGAGCTACTTATACTGCTTTATAATTTAATGAACTGTTTATATCTTATGTTACATATCCATCTATCTGTATAAACACATATAAAATTATTAGCGTTCTGGTTTTGTTTCTCTCAAGAACCCTGTCTGACACATTCACTTATATAATAAACCACAAAGAAAAGCTCTGGATGATAGGTTGCTCTTCTTTGGGATGGCAGGGAAGAGGGACTGAAAGGTGGATAGAGGCTTTATTCTTTTGGCAGATCTTCTCAGTCATCATAGATATTGCTGTGCTGTTATTAAAAAATATATGCTTCTCTATTAAGCATTAAAAGAACAATTTCATGGATAAGATGGCTGAGGCCTCAGCTCAAGCATCTGCAAAGGCATTGTCCAGTCCCTGACCCTGCTGTGGGTTCTTTCTTGGTTGTTTTCCAGATCAGTGCTGTTCTGTTTGGAAGCTTCTGTGGCACAAGCTTTCTTGTAGAGTTGGGTTTCTTCAAAGCCAAGTCCCGGGATCCACATGTTCCTCTGGCACTCTAGATGCAGCTGGAAACATTTCACCTCCACGGTGTTTGACTTGCGATGTCTGGCAAGCTGGCAGGCTGCTGTCACCACTCTCAATAAAATCACCAGCAATCTGCAGCAGCATCTCCTCTACATCTTCATCCAACTGCTCATTAGAATCCACTTTTCTTACTAAGCCTTGCAATTTCTTCTTCAGCAATACCTGATTGTTTTCAGGGCTGAGCTGCCATCTAGCACCAGGAATGCCTAGTATCTTCACCATCATTGTGCTATAGGCCAAGGTAACCCGCTGTAGGGGTGCTTGCTGGTTCCAGTCTGATGGATAAGAAACTGGAGAGGTTGATTAGGGCTGAGGGGTCCAACTCAGTTATAATCTGTTGAACCTTGAGCTCATAGACTTTATCAAGATCCTGCTTCTTACAAATGGGTGCACAAGTGAATGTGGTAAAGAAAGCTGATGGTGCCTGGCTATCAAAAGATATAGCGTCTGAGGTCTTAAAGGCCTGAAGTGTCAGGGGAAGCCAGCCCCTAACACATCATTATGGGTCCGGTAGGCACAATTGTACAGCGATAATAAGTAAAGATCATAGTAAAGTTATAGAGAGCATGAGAGATAGAAGTATTGAAATAAATGGAGTCAGACACTATTCATGGTAGCATGCTCACCTCAGCCTCGCATGATGGTCCACGTGGAGGGAACGAGCTCTTTAATGCTAGCCCAGGCTTTTTATATTCTCTGGGGACATGCAAGCCCCCTAATTACAGTTGAGTACAAACATCACAGAAAGGGGTTGTGCTATAGGTAATACAGTAATGAGAGGGGGTGGTCTAGAGACATACATGCAACAATAAGAGGAGGGATTGGGGGTATACATGTGATAAGATGGGCGGATAACTTAACTTTGGATGTCACAGAGTCAGTTTGGCATGTTCCCTGGCTCAACTGATAAGAGACCATTATTGGTAGGGTGTGAATGCTTGGTCGCAGGCCTCAGGGAGAAATAATTTATTGTCCCTAGCAGCAGGGAGCGAGGCCTAACCTGTAATCTGGTGACTAACTGGCCTCAGGGAGGATGTCTGTATAAGCGTCTGACTCCCCCCACACCTGAAGGTAAAAAAAGTGGCCATCTAGCTCAGAAGCAACAAAGCCCACATGGAAGAAGCACACCAACCTGTGTGACCAAGAGGTGTTGAAGGGATGAGGTATCAGGCATCAAAGAACAAAAAAATCATATCATTGTGAATGAGGGTCAGTGCAGAGTGGAGACCCAAAGCCCATGTAGGTAATGGGACATCCTCTTACAGAAGGTTCACAGGGAGGAGACTAGTCAGTCAGGGTGCAGTGCAGTAACAATGAAACATACAACTTTCCTCTAATTCTTAAAATGCTTCCCCCCCCCCCACTAACATGATCCTAATTCTACTTTACAAATCTGGCTAGACCAGAGGATGTACAGATAGGAACCAGAAACACAGGGAATCCAGGACAGATGATCCCTTCAGGACTAGTGGTGAGAATGGCAATACCAGGAGGGCGGAGGGCAGGTGGGATAGAAAGGGGGAACTGATTATAAGGATCTACATATAACTTCCTCCCTGGGGGAGGCACAACAGAAAAGTAGGTGAAGGAAGGGAGACATTGGACAGTGTAAGACATGACAAAATACTAATAATTTATAAATTACCAAGGGTTCGAGGAAACGGGGAGCGGGGAGGAAGGGGAAAATGAGCTGATACCAAGGGCTTAAGTGGAGAGCAAATGTTTTGAGAATGATGAGGGCAACGAATGTACAAATGTGCTTGACACAATGGATTGTGATGAGCTGTATGATTCCCCCAGTAAAATGATTAAAAAATAAAAGATCCTGCTTCTTTTTGGAGCTGTGAGGACCAAGGCCAGTCAAATCTCTCCTTCTCGAAGTCCTGTTCAGTCCCCACAGCCGTGGCTTCTCAGTCCCATCCCCAGAGCCTGATAGTCCCATCTCTTCCACAAACTAGTTGCTCAGAGGCAGACCCACTGAGGGCCAGGTGCTGACAGCCTCCTTCCACTCTTCTTCCTCAACTGCCAGGGCCCAAGACTCACAGGCAGTAGCGTCTATTTCCCTGTGCTATGGGAAGAGTGCCCCAGTGCAGTGTTCCTCTCAGCAGGTATTCTGGCTACACGGTTCTCCCAGAGGCCAGATCTGTCAGAGTAAACCAGCCTCTAACAACCGAGGGGTCTGTCGGTGCAATTGTACGGCTAACATATATAAAGATTATAGTAAAGTTATAGAAGATAGGCGGGGAGATAAAATAAAGGAGTCAGACACAATTTACGGTAGCATGCTCACCTCAGCCCCTCTTGGTGGTCCACGTGGAGGTGGGAGAAGAGAGGGAGTCTTTATTGTCATGGGATATTTGATAAGCATATTCAGGAGTTATATACATCACAAGGTGGATGGTAATCACAGTAAAGTCCCTCAGCTTGCAGGTGAGGAAACCTAATGGCTGCAGTGGGTGGGTGGGGGGTGGGGGGAAGGCATGAGGGGGATGGGTACAGTGGAAGAAGGAGATAAGAAGAATGTCTACTTCTAGAGAGAGATAGAATCAACTATGTGCTCACATTAAGGCAGCATAGCTGTTAGGGAAGAATCTGTGGGAATACATTTAACCCAGGATAATGTACTTGGACTTTATCTCTGACTGTGGTGGCTTTCCTACCGTGGAATACTAGCTTTCCCAATTCCCTCTGTTATGAGTTAGGGAATATAGTCCTAGTCATATTTCCCTCAATGTTAGTTTTCCACCCGAATCATTTGTTAATGCCACCACAGAGGCTCTGAACAAGCACGATACAGAATGTCCTAGTCAGTGGATGCTATCTGTGTCACTGTTCTGACTTGTTGGTTTGGGGAGCAGGGTGGCCACAGTGGCAGAGATGGAGGCTTGGCCTGGGCTAAACAACCTGGATGTTCTTATCAAGTTTAGTATAGATATTGCCACCACCCAATTTAAGGTGACCAGATTTTAACATTGGTAAAGCGGGACACCATTGATAAAACTCCTATCCTGGCGAAATAGCCACATGGCAGCCAAAAACCGTATACCCTAGCTTGTTGTGCATTCTTTCAAAAAAATCGGGACTTTCTAAAAACACCGCGGGATGCAGGAAAAATTGATAAAAATCAGGACTGTCCCGCTAAAAGTGGGACGTCTGGTTACCTTACCAATCGTCAACCTGCCAGTAAGAAAGAAGGGTGCTGGGCACCACCATGATTCTGTTCTTTAGGGCCAACTGGGCCATTGATGGCAAGTCAATCATATGGAGCTCTGTGGGTGCGGTGGTGTTCAGAGTACCTCCTAACAGGAAGAGATATCACATATTCACATGCATTTGCTTTCCCTGCCTATAAATTTTGCCCACCCTCTATCAGAGCGCTCACAGAGGGTTGATCCACCAGTATAGGATTCTTCACAACACTTTTTAATCTAGTGGGCTGCTTTGTGGAAGAAGACAAAAATGGGCCTATGACCACGGGATACACTGGTCCAAGTACACTCCGCACCACTCAATTGCATCAAGCCTGTGCAAATGCATTAAGCCAAGACCTTTACATGCCCCTCTGCCTCCAACAGAAGGAATGGGCCAAGAGTGACTCTACTCCCAGGCTACTGGGGGGTTTTGTGCTTTCTGTCCCGGAAATTTTGTGTTTGCGGGTTGGAGGTCCTGGCTGCAAGAATCATATTGAACTAAGAACGCCTCTGGCACTCTGGATTCCTTGTGTCTGAGAGCCAGCAGCAAGGACCTACCATCTTACCAGGGGTCACTGAAATGGCAGAGAAGAAAACTGATAGAATCCCCATTCCTCTGTTCATTTCTCGTACAGTTGTGATGGTGAAATGGACAAATAGAGCAACCCAGGTTGAGGACATGTGGTCAGGGCTCAGACCCCAGAGGAATGAAGGTTTGGGTCAAGCCACCAGCAGATGTTCCAAACAAGGGTGAGGAAACCCATAACCAAGTGATGAGCAAGATCCTGAAATCAGAAATCAACTCCTTTCATTCATCTGCCGTTTATAAGGTTCCCAGGCCCAGAGAAGCCCCAGGATCCCAGAGTTGCTCGAGCATATGTGCAGTAAATCCATAAGAACAAGATGTGCTGCCCAGCAGTCCCTTCTAGGAAGGACTTGATGCCCATTGTCTCCAACAGGTGTCTCCAACTGCTGGTCCTGAGGTCTGCCCATATCTAAGGACTAGGTGGTCTGACCCTTTTGTCTCAGGATAACTGCCTGGCTCTATCCATTTGCTGCCTCATCAGTCTCACCCGTTCCCTGTGCTCACTCTTGTTTCAGTCCTTGCTTTCCCCCCAAACTCCAGTACAGCACCCACTCAGAGAGAGCCTACCCTACAAAAGGGAATGAGGTCGATACAGGCCCATTAGAAGAAACAGTTTGATGAGCCACACCCCCCTCCCCCCCTTGTATAGGTGCTCTGAGCAGCCAGCTCAGGGATGCAGGATGGGCAAGGGCACTCAGAACATTCACATTCGGGGGATCCCTGCTGCTGTCCCCAAATACCAGTGGTATGGACCCAGGAGGAAATTACAGCGAGGTGGGTGTGAGCAAGCAGGCCACTCAGGGACAGATGTAACAAACAGTAATCTAAGAAGTTTGGAGTTTAAGGGCCTGGAATTGGAGACTAGTGGGTTCATCCCGCCAGTATTTCGGGGTGCAACAGGGCTCGGGCTTTGTTCTAAAAGGGCCTAAAAGGGTCAAGGCCAGCCTCAGCCATTCTTTTGGCAACTGCTCCGGGCGTCCGCCTCATGAAAATCCATTCCAGTAAAATTAAAAAAAAAATTTCCTAACAAGTTTTTAAAGTTAATCAGAAAAAAAAAAAAGAAAATCCATTCCAGGCGCTAGCGTACCAGCCACAGGAACAGACGCAACTCTGAAGGCCTGTGTCGATGTCACGCGACGGGTGCAGACAGACGGGCGCCCCGGGCCGCGCCCAGGCGACAGTAGCCCGGGTTTAATCCGCTGCCGCGAGCGCCCGGGAGAAGCGGCGCGAATTTGCGCGCGTCCTCTTAAGCTCCCAGCCTTCGCGGCTGACCCCCGCCGCCTTCCCATTGGAAGGTCAGGGCCTTTTAAACTCGACCAACTGCAGATAGCGCCGCGGCTTCCGCGCTCCGCTCATTGGTTCCACCCAGAAGGAGGTGGACCGCCACCGAGCCAATCGGAAACCAGAGGGTGGGCATCTGGGGCGGAGCTCCATTCGGGTGGCCCCGCCCCTATCGGGAGCAGAGTTTAGTGCGCGTGCGCGAGAGCAGGAACGCGGCCCCCTGATTGGCGTCCGAAGCCGCGGCATCAGGTCGTGCGCCCGGGGGATGGGGCGGGCCCACGGCTGCGTGACAGTTGTCGTGGGGGGAGGGCGAGCCCAGGCACGGGGGGAGGAAGTGTAAATAGAGCGACCGCGGCGTCGCGTCGGCCCCGCCACCTTCTAGGCAGCCAGCGAGGAGTCCCAGAGGGAGATGGAAGACGATGAGGAGGAGCAGCGACGGAGAAAGGTGGAGGCTGGGAGGGCAAAGGTAAACATCAATGCTCTCCCCCTGCTGCCCAGGCGTGGAGTCGTAGGGGCAGGGCCCGGTGTCCACCATTGTCCGGTGTAAGATGTGGGCACGTTGCCGAGGTCTTGCCCTTTCCGCTGGCTCAGCTGGCAGCCGCCTCCTGGCCGCCGCCATCTTGAATTCGCCGCCCTCTGTCTATGCCCGCCCCCGCCGCGGCTGCAGCCAATCAGCGGCTGTGACGCACGGCGGCTCCCGGGAAAACCAGCGGGGGACGTCGGGCTGCGGCAGAGCTGCGCCTGTGCAGACTGGCGCGACCTTAGGCTGAGAAAGTGGGTAGGGGAAGGTAGGTGGGTCTAGATCCTGCACGGAGAGGGATGGGGAGCGGGAAGCTACTTCCCTGAGAGAGGGGGAGCTCTGGACAGCATCCTCCGGTTTGCCCCGCCCCTTGGTGTTTCCCTGGAAACGAGGGATCGCTTAGGTCCTCCGGGCCCACCTTTTTCAAAGGTGCCTCAGCGTTTGCAAGCGATCTCTAAAGACGAGGCAGTAGTAGCCCACGAGTGCGGCTGCCTCCTTGCCTGCCAACCACATAAGTAAAAGCGCGAGGACGCTGTATGACGACAGCGCACTCTTGCTACTTGCGCAGCTGCTTCTCTGGGCTCCACCCTCCTCAAACAAAACAAAACCACTCCTCCCATCCACTCAGTTCCCATTCCGTAGGGACTGTACAGGGCAGAGGAGACCTGCTCCCTAGGGTTTCTGAGGCTGTGCATTTTTAAATGAGCAGGAAGCCCCATTCAGCTTTTGCAGTGTGGCTGAACTGTTTGCTGATCTTGCGGTTAGCAGCTAAATGCATAACCAGTGATGCCACTCGGCTCTGAACTGCCACCAGGCTCCGAACTCTCCATCCTCTATTTCCACCTCAAACCCAAACCGAATTGACTGCCATCGGGTTGATTCCAGCTCATGCTGTTTTTAGGTGCCTTCAAGTCGGCTCCAATCCACAGCAACCCCATGCACTACAGAGCAAAACACTTCCCAGCCGTGGCCAGACTCTCTGTGGTACCTAGGCTGGAGCCCACTGTTGGAGTCACTGTGTCAATCCATCTTGAGGGCCTTCTTGTTTTTCACTACCCCTCCACATTACCCAACATGACGTCCTTCTCCAGGGACTCGGACAACATGTCCAAAATATGTAAGAGGAAGTCTTGTCATCCTGCATCTTAGGAGCACTCTGCCTGTAGTCGAATCGACTCACTGGCACCTGATGACTGGCTGCACTTCTTCCAAGACAGTTGTTTGGTACTTTCAATATTCATTTTGTCAGCATTCCAACTCGTAGATATCTGCTAAGCCAGGATTTCCTTGGTTCTGGAACATCCTGGCAATAATAAGGCTGCAGCCCTGCTAGGGTGAAGGCCATTGGGTGGGAGAAAGGGGCTCTGCTCCTTACCATATAACTATACTCAGATTTCCATTTTCTTTGGGATTCTGTCGTTTATTTTAATAGGAAACAGGTACCCTTAGAGCAGCGGTTCTTAACCCTTTCACAGGGGTCGCCTGATTTATAACAGTGGCAAAATTACAGTTTTGAAGTAGCAAGGAAAGGAATTTTATGTTTGGGGGTTTACTACAACACGAGGAGCTGTGTTAAGGGGTCACAGCATGAGGAAGGTTGAGAACCACGGCCCTAGAATGTTCCAAGGGCCCATGGCGGCTTAGTAGCTGCTGCATGGTTCCAGTTCACCAGTGGTGCCCTAGGAGGAAAGACTGGATCTATGTGTACTTGGAAACCCTGTGGGCAGTTCTAGAGGGTCTCTGTGAGCTGAAATGGGCCTGGTAGCAGGGGTGGCGAGTGGTGGTGGCATGAGTTGGAATTGAATCTGAGTGGGCTCAAGAGTCGACAACAGCAATGTGTTTCAGAAATGTGTGATTCACCGACATCCTGGGAGTGTTTCCTTCTGCCTAACATTCCCTGGGCATCTGCCTGGGAGCTACTTGAGGCCCAGGTAGAACTCCTGAGTGGGTGAGGGTAGAGAAGGAGAAAACGATTTCTCTCTCTAGGAAAGGCTGCCTCCTTGCTTGTCTTGTTTGTTTCCGTTGCTGGGATTCCTTGGAAAGCTCCAGACACCCAGACCTACCCTCCTAGGGTTGATGGTTCTGTGAGTTCTGGTGTTTCCTCAGCTTACTCTACCCCAACTTTTACATAAACATTGCTTTGGTGCCCACAGTTTGGGGGCATATTGTGGGGATTAAGACTGGTGGAGTAGGTGACCAGGCTCTAGAGGTAGAAAAGATCATTGGGATGTGAGGCTGCCCCATCCCATCCGGGAATGAACAGGACTTCTTCTTTCATAGCTGAGCCTTAGAACCAAATGACATTGCTGTGCTTGACCTCAGAGGTTGGTGATTTCATGTGGATCAGCTCACACGAGGTGCTCAGTGCTAGTTCTTCCCCTGCAGACACCACCCGGAGTTCACATTCGTTGGTGTGAGGGGTCTTGGCAGGGAAGGCACAGTGGTTAAGGGAAGGGTGGTCCTATCAGACTGTATGTGAACATGAGCTTGTGACTGGGCTTGAAGGGAAGGCTGCTCTGGTACCGTGTGTGTGTGTGTGTGTGTGTGTGTGTGTGTGTGTGTGACAAAAGGCTATGGGCATGACCTGACAGTATCAACATGTGTGTTCTCTGAGCTTGCAGATGTTCAGTCAGTGTGTGCAGTAGTGCCTCCAGAAGCACTAATGGTCATGATGGGAGTTTAGTACCTGTTCAGGAAGAAGCAAGCCCCCTCACTCTAGGCCACTCCAGGCCAGAAAGAAAGACTGCATAGCATAAATTGCTCACATGCTCTCATTCTGTTTCAGAGTCTCAGTTTGATGAGACGCAAGTTAAATAAAATAGGGCTGGTTCCAAAGGCAAATCTGCCCTTGGAATGAATATAATTTTCACCCAAGTAGCCATATGCAATTTTCCCGTGTCCATGAACTTATGCACTTCCGTCACCATTTATATCAATGTTCTTGTTAAGCACATTTGCTTTTATGACCGCAGTTGTCGTTTGAGGGGAAAGGCAGATGTAAGAGCTCGTCTTCTTGAATAAGTGTTAATGGGACTCTGGGTTGTGCCTTCTGACGGGTGACACTCTCGGAGGTCCCTGGTGGGTTGGTGAGCTGGGTCGTGAAAAATAGAGCATCTGATTCCATAAAGGAGGATATTAGATTGACCCGGCTTAATTAATTTTTTGCTATTTCTGTACCTCATTTCAGAATCTATGGCTCAGAAGTTTTGGCTGGGCTACATATCTCCACGATTGGGGGGAAATGGAGGCAAAAAGAGCGAGAGACTAACTAATCTTTGATACAATTTTAGACCTTAAGTATGCCTCAGTTGTGTTATCAGTCTTTTCAATAAATGCATTTTTCCTTTTTATTTTTCTACAAACTGCCAAAGGCTAGAAAAGCTATTCTGCCAACCAGCCTTACTGCTTTCCTTCTTTTGTCTGTGTTGAGGCATAATTAATGGTTCTCATTAGGAGACTCTTGGGTATAATTCTAAACTTAAATCCTCGTGGTACAGATATCGATGAAGGCAGGGCTTGTAGAAGAGTGATTTGTTGGTTGATGTGAGTCTGGCCAGGTGTGGCCAGTTGGACAGAGCCCAGCCCACAGCCCCATGCTGCCCACCAGTCTGTTGGCTCTGTGGGTCTGCTACTTTTTTCTGACCTATCTTTGCCTTTACTACTTGTCTACATTTTTGCGCAGTTTGCTCACTTCCGACAGAGAAAAGCAAAAGGTGACAGTTCGAATTCGAAGAAAAAGACGGCGAAGAGGAAGGGCTGGCCTGTCGATGCGCCTGTCCCGGAGGAGAGTCCGCTAGCCGCTGGGGACAGCAGTCTCCCTGGAGAAAGGGATGTGTGGGGAAGTACATCCTGCAGCGACACCCCTGAGAAGGCAGAAGGGGCAATTGCAGCTCAGGTAAATTTGCTTAGCATTTTGCTTATCTTCTAGTTATTCCTACCAGACTGTTACCAAAGGTGAGCTTGCATGTCTCTTTACCTTTCAAATTTGAGGAAAGAGAGTTTGATTTTAATTCATAAAAGATGTGTACATTTTTACGGTTTCACTCTTACTACTTTGTCTTTCGTCCATGGATTTGAGGACACGGCAATTGGACTGTTGGCAGGCAGGTTTCCGTGTTGACACTTGTTAGGGGAGCCAGAGTTTTCTGTGCATGTCTTCTTTGAAACCACTTGTGTATTCCTGTGTGGGGTTGCCGCCCGGTCTCGGTCCATTGCTAATTTACTGGCCATAGGATAGGAGGGCGGAGGTGAGTGCCGTGGAAAGGATGGGGTGTTGCCGAGGAGGTGCCACAGCTGGCTGGGGCGTGAGACCTTGAGAGCCGCAGGCCCCGGGCCTGGTGGGAGCTTGGTGAAGCATGTGGGTTGCTGAGGGCGTGGGCCTGCAGGATACTCAGATCAACTCTTGGTGGGATTCTCGTGAGAATTATCAGTGAGGGGGCCTGAGCCTTGACCATCTCTTGCTGGTGTGCAGCAGGGCAGGCGCAAGGGAAGGTGTTTGCTAGACCGAACAGTGAAACTGGCTGCCAAGAATTGTATTTAACAAACCACTGGATTATTGCCAGCATACACATTTTATGATGTTCTACTTATAAGTCTGGACTTTCTTTTCTTAAAAAACCGGGAGGCCTTGCCACAGTGCTCTTGCGTCCCCCTTGGGGAGCATCAGGCCAGCATTGCGTTTTAACATCTTGTACTCTTTTGACAGTGTTTGCTTGTGTTTCATTGATTATGTAAAGACATTTGACTGTGTGGATCATAACAAACTAGGTTAGCCTTGAGCGGAATAGGAATTCTAGAACATGCCATTGTGCTCAATGCAGAACTTGTACTTGGATCGAGGCATTTGTGTGAACATAAGAGAATACTGCGTGGTTTAAAATCGGGAAAGATAGGGTTGTATCCTCTCACTATGTTTATTTAATCTGTATGCTGAACAAATAGAGAAGCTGGATATGTGAAGAAGAATGCGGTATCAGGATCGGAAGAAGGCTTAATAACCCACGACATGCAGATGACACACCTCACTGAAAGTGAAGAGGGCATGAAACACTTGCTGTGACGAAGATCACGGATTTCAGGTTGCTGTGGATCACAGTTCAGTGTAAAGTAGACCCAGAGCCTCACAACTACACCAGTAGGCACATCATGATAAATGGAGAAAAGATTGAGGTTGTCAAGAGTTTTGTTTTGCTTGGGTTGACAATCAGTGCTCATGGAAGCATCAGGCAAGAGATCAAATGACACATTACACTGGGTAAATCTGCTGCACAAGAAAAACATCTCTAAAATAGTGAAAAGCAGGGAAGTTACTTTGAGCACTAAGAAAGGTCTGACCCAAGCCATGGTATTTTCAGTGACTTCACATGCATGTGAAAGTTGGTCACTGAATCAAGAAGCCCCAAGAAGAACGGATGCATTTGGATTGTGGTGCTGATGAAGAATATGGGAAGTGCCATGGACTGCCGAAAGGACACACAGAGCTGTCTTGGAAGAACAGCCAGAATGTTTTTTATGGGCAAAGATAGCAAGACTTTTGTCTCACGTCCTTTGGACATGTTGTCAGGGGAGACCGGTCCCTGGAGAAGGCCAGCATGCTTGGTAAAGTAGAGGGGCAGAGGAAAAGAGGCAGGCCCTCCAGGAGATGGATCGACAGAGTGTCTGCCGCAATGGACTCAACGTAAGGACCGTTGTGAGGAGAGGTGTGTGGCGGGGCTGGGCGTCATTCTGTTGTACAAACATTCTGGCGACTTTAAGGCACCTCACAGCAACTCTTTGGGTGAGTTGTTCTGTAGATTGGGTCTGTTTGATGTTTCCCCATGTGCAGTTTTGGGTCCAAAGCACTGTGGAAACAATGTATGCTGGTCACATTGGGAGGCCTCCTTTTGTTGGTGCCTGACTACTCCTTACTGGTGATGCTGACTTAGGTCACGTGGCCACTGCAGTGTCTTACTACTGTTCTGTCTCCTGAAAGTAAAGGTACCGTGTTCCCATTCGGTTAATAAGTATGGTTGTGGAGAGATACTCTCCTCAATCTGCAAATACCCTGGTTCTCAAGGTACTTTCTTTAATTCATTTTAGCTCTCATTGATGATTCTCGCCTGCAAAAATTATTACTGAGGCATTAATCCAATGGTGACTTATTGTAAGAGAGCTATGTGGCCCGACGGCCTTATCTAATTTCATCCGGGATGGAGTGAATAATCTAGATCCGTGTTAGCCCAGCGCTGGTTCTCATGAGGGGGAGGTCAGACACAGCACCACTCTCCAACCTTTTCCCCAGTTTTGACACTAGACATTCTTCCCCTGGCACGCTACTTCCATGGAGCCTTATGAAACTCTTCTGGCTTTGATAATTGCTTCCAGTGGCCACACAGAGCTCATAGACCATAATTTTAATTATGTTATCTATTAGACAGTAGAGTAACAGGTTATAATTCAGGATGGGCATCAACTTGCAACTAACAGGAACTGCTCAGGATATAGTTCTTCAATCAGGACAGTGTATTTTTCATCCATGTCCACAGGCAGGTCTCTGCCAATGAGCCCTGCATGGCCCTGACCTCTCATTCTGGACCTCGACTTGGGACCCTACTCAGACTTGCCTTCTGCCATACTCTTGGGCAAGTGTTACGAAGCTTTATTGTGGTGCCAACAAATGTCCAGAGGTACCCCACTCCACCATGTAACCCCTTATAGTTATCTTCAGCTCTAGCCCCCTGTGTGGTATGAGTTTGAGGTGCCAGCCCCCCACCACTAATCATGAGTTCAATAAGCACAATTGTACGGTTGAGATATATAAATACTATATTAAAGTCCTTGAGAGCATGAGAGGTAGAGGAGAGAGTCAAATAATGGAGTCAGACACACTTCATGGTAGCATGCTAACCTCCTGAATGGCCATGATCTTACCAGCCAGGTCCACGCACAGCGTGGGCTGAGGGGAGGAGGGGTGGAGACCTGGCAGGAGACTTGAGGATCCAGGACCGGGCAGGAGGCTGGAGCCCTGGGCACGAGACTGGAGGAAGCCTCAACTTTATTGCTCACCAAGGGTTATATCTCCTTCAGGGGGCATGATTACAGGTAACCACACGTCACAGGAAGGGGCAGTCCAATGGGCATGCACATGTATGATAGGCATAAGCGTGACAGGAAGGGGATGAGCTAGGGGTGTGCTCACAGCAATGGGAAGTTCTAGGTATACATGTGACAAGATGGGCGTGCCCTAGATTCATGATGGCAGCCTAGCCTTAGTCATCCTTGGGCACTCTGACCTCTCTGGGGTCTCCTACCAAGGACACAGACAACCAGTATCTGTATCAGAAGGGAGTGGGCCTCACTTGTTGTGGGATAAACAGTGGTGTCTGCTTGCTCTAGATGGCTGATAGCTCTTAGGGAGAATGACCCTGATCTACTCCTGATGACCTCCCAGTCATTCGCAAGCAGCTAAGTTTGGCATGTATTTGGGGGAGACAGCTTGGGAGACATCCTTCTGTTTCCCACACCCCTGGGGCTAGGTATGCCCATAGGCCTGCACAACTTTTAAAATTTCAGACCAGCCAGCTCTTCCCTTCTGAATCATCTCTAGCCTCTGTGGACCAGGTCAACAGGTGCTAATAGCACATGCTTAAACTCAGCCCATCTCTTTATTGTTGCATTCCCCCTCCCCCCACTTTCACTCAACAACGGGACTTAGGTAGTTACCATAACAAGCAGACCATGCTGTCTGCTTGGTAGCTACCTTTAAATTTCAGTTCTCCAGAACAAACACACTCACTGCCATTGAGCCTATGCTGACTCACAGTGAGCCTATCTGACGGGGTAGAACTGCCCTGTGAGTTTCCAAGCCTGTGACTGTGTATGTGAGTAGTATGTGAGTAGAAAGCCCATCTTTCTCCTGGTGGCTTTGAACGGCTAGCTTTGCAGGTAGTAGGCACCAGGGCCCTTCTAAGTTCCAGTCCTGGAAGAGGGGTTTCTCTGATGGACACAGACTTTTTTTCTGCCTAGGTGCATGCAATGGCAAACTATTTGCTCAGAAATTTGAAAAGCCACTCCCCCCACCCCCTCTACAGGTCTTCCTTTCAAATGTAAAGCTTTGTCCTTTCAACAATTTTGGGTGGGGCTCCAGTTTCTACTTAAGACCCTACCTGTGCAATAGGCTTCTGGCCTAAAATGAAGCCTGCTGCTGCCAGATGATGCTTAATACCCTGCTTAGCATATTCAGTCAGATGTAGGCTAATTGTGGGCCTACAAGCTCTCTCTAATCCTGGTAACCATGATTTCCATCCCACACACACACACACACACACACACGTGGGCCTGTCTGACAGTGCTAGGTAGGAGAAACACTCTGTATCCGTAGTGCACTTAGTAAAGCACTCCTTCACCCTTTCAAAGAATATGCAAATGTAATTTGTTCATCTCTGCTTCCAGGCTTCGTCTGTTTGTGTGCATATGGCTAGTAGGCCCTGGCCCTCCGTCATTTTGCTTCACCCATTTAGCTCTTGCCCCACGCCATTCCAGAAGCACCTTCCATTTCTTACAGCATATCATTTCTTACATTTCTCTCAGTCATTACAAGAACACCCAAACTCACGGCCATTGAGTCAGCGTGGACTCATAGTGACCCATTTGTGGATTTTTGAAACTGTAACTGTTTACAGGAGTAGGAAGTCCAGTATTTCTCCCTCTAAGCTACTCCTGGTTTCGAACTGCCGACCATGCATTATCGCAGACCAACCGGCAACCACTATGATTGGGCTAAGTTTAAGCAGGCCGAGGGGGCCACTTCCCTTGGCTTCCCTGGAGGTCAGCCAGTTGCCCCCTGGAATGAGGAGACTGAGAAACGATGCCAGGGATGCCTGAATCCCGATAACCGGATAGCCTGCCTGCCAGCGCTGATAAAGGACATCCTGGGCCACACACCTTGCTGCAGCAGCATGGACCTCCTCTCCCGCTTTCCTTAAAAACCCCAGACCAAAAAAAAACAAAAAAAAAAAACCCAGACCCCGGGCAAAGCCCGCGATTCCCCTGGGCTCCTTGCTAGACCATGGGGCTTCGCCCGGGAGCTACCCTCTAGTGAAGCTGTTTCTGTTTCTATTCTCCCGTTGTCCTGTCAGTTATCTTTGACCGTCTTCCTGTGCCTCAGTTCATCTTTATACACTATACCACCAGAGCGACTCTTAGCCAGACAGATAACAATAAACAAAGTAACCATCTCAGAATCAAGTTTTACTTCTCAGGCCCTTTGTTTTTCTTACATAGCCCCGCACTTCTAATGAGCCCTACACTTCTGAGACCAACTGGGGAGATGGTGTGGAAGCCACATCTGACGACCTCTTCCAGTTTGTAAGGCAGTTTCCATAAGGCAGAGGTCAGACATGCTGCCACTCTCCAGCCTGGTTCTAGCACACAGCCGCAGGTCCTCCACCACCTTCCTGATTGCTGGTGTTGCAGCTGTTGTGTGAATCCGTCTCACCGAGGGTTTCCCTGTCTTGTTTGCGCTTTATCAAACGTGTGACATGAAAACTTAACGGGCCACGATAGAATACACCTCGTGAATGGATCTAAATTCTCAAACACAGCACCAAATGACGGCAAGGATGTGAAGCAGTAGGAACTCTCATTCATCAACTGGCAGATATTTACAAAGTTCAATCGTCTTAGCATCTGGCTCAGCAGTCACACTCCTTGGTATTGATCCAGTCGACCACACAGAAACCTTCATGCGCGTGTTTCTGACTGCTCTGTTTAGAATTGCCAAACTCTGGACGCACCCACCATACCCTTGTTAGATGAATGAGGGGAAAAAAGAGCGGATAACAAATATAGTACATCCGTCCAGTGGGAACCGTCCAGTTGTAAAACAGGCAGTGGGTTGTCAAGCAATGCCAAGCTCTGTGAAAAAGAATGCAAAGATATGGATGATCAAATGTGTATTGTGAAGTGAAAGAAGCTAGTCGGAAAAGTCTGCTGTGATACACTTCTTTCCAACTGTCTGACTGGCTAGGAAAGACAGCATATTAGAGACAACACAAGGATCAGTGACGCTCAGAGCTCCTGAGGAGGGAGGTAAGGGGAAGGGTGAATAGGCAAATCGGAAGGGGTTTTGGGGGGGCAGTGTACTAGTAGATACATGACATCATGAATTTGTCAAAACTTAGAAAATTTTACACACTACAAGTGACCCTTAATGAGTACAAATTTTAAAACTCAGTTTTTGGTCATGGAATTTGGTTATATTTGTTTCATCATGATTTCAGTGGCTTGAGGTCAATTATATTATTACCCATATTTGCTGATTTAGTGGCTATTTAGTGATCCTTAACTTTTGCCTCTATTTTGTGTAGTTTTTATTGGTTCCCCCTTTGCCACATGTGTGTAACGTGCATCTCTCCCCTGTGTTGTTGCCTTCATCGTTTTGCTGATGAGCAAACTAGCTTGGGGAGGAGAGTGACTGCCTACTGAGAGGTGGAGTGGAGTTTGCAGTCTTCTTTTTCTGGTGCTTTTAACTTTGCACTAAAGCTCTTCAGTGTTTTGCATATTTTTTCCATGACTATTTTTCAGTGGTTGTCTGTTCTCGGTCATGACCTTTGTTTTCCTCTCCAGGCCTGTGAGCAAGGGCCTGAGCTGGAGGTTGCTGCCCTGACTCGGCGACATGAAGAAGAGATTGCCCAGCTTCGGGCTGAGCTCCAGCAGGTGGCTGCGGCCCATGAGGCGGAGATGCAGCGGATGCAGCTTCAGACCCAGGTAACATGGTGCCTGCCGCCTAGACTATCCCCGCAGACAAACTCAAGCTCCTGTTTGCTGAGCATGCTCTGCCTCCGACTGATATGGGACGCGGTCCTTCTTTCAGGCGATGATGGGGTTTTGCGAATTGTAGGCGATTTGTCCTAAAGCAGGCAGATAGATGCTCGCCGTGGGCTTGTGGTGGGAGGTGGCACAGAAGGTTCTTAAGGAGGCACATTTCGCCATCCCACCTAGCAATCCCCATGCTAGACCAGCCTCCCCCTGGCAAGTGTGGGCTGTGTAGTCTCCGGCTTCACCCATGTGTGTTACCTCCCAGACAGTGCACGCCCTGGAGCTGGAGGCGCTGCGTCTGAGCCTGAGCAACATGCACACGGCCCAGTTGGAGCTGACCCAGGCCAACCTGCAGAAGGAGAAGGAGGCGGCACTGACTGAGCTGCGTGAGATGCTCAATGGGCGGCATGCCCAGGACCTGGCCCTGGTGCAGAACCGGCAGCAGAGTGAACTGGAGCTCATCCGGGCGCAGCATGAGCGAGAGAAAGAAGCAGTAGCACTCCAGTGTGGGCAAGAGGCAGGTGCGACATGGCTCCTACCAAGGCCAGGCTTCGTAGTCACTTCTCTGAAGTTCAGATTTCTGTGTGTCGTTTTGGGAAGTAAGGAAGTATGTCTCGTGAATCCACCTATGTAAAGGGTCCGCCAATGGGTTGTGTGTAGGACCGGTCTGGGGTGTGGCTCCTGTGCTGTGGGAGCGGTTCCAGCACTCTGTGACCCTGGGCAGGCCTTCAACTCGTGCATGCTTCCATCAGTGTGCCTTCTGCTAAGGCCCCCCCTGGACCTGTGTTAATGTTAGAAACCTTGTCCTTAGGAGGTGGTTGGCTGATTGTCTGTCTGTTTCCATCTTTGAAAGGGCTCTCTGTGCAGTTCAGCTTTACCCAGCCCAACCCCACTCTTCCAGACAGTGGGCAGATGGGGCTGCCTCACAATTCCCTCCTCTCGAGTATGTGCAGCATGGGGACAGCACTGTGCATCGTCTCCACTGTCTGATTCAGAACCCCCGTCCTGAGAGACACCCATTCCACCAGCTGTTGCCCTGCTTCCCTGTGGGGTGTGAGGCACCCTTCTTTGCTTCTCTGTTCAGCTTCTTTCTCACAAGTAGATGCCACACTCTTGCCGTGCTGATGCCAAGAGAGCACCCCTGATCTAGCCCCAGCCCAGACTCCCTTCACCCAGCGGGGAAGGCTTTGCTTTGTGGCTTGTGGAGGCGATACATGCAGACTTCGGAAAACACGCAGTCTCCCCTGTGCCTTCTCTTCACGTGCCACCCTGTCCGTGCTCTGCCGGGGCCTGTATAAGGGCAGGGGTGCCACCAGCTGCTCTAGGCAGGTGCTGGGCTTCCTTCTCTGCCTGGCACTTAACACCCCTCACTTTTTTTGAGTGAGAACAGGGGTCTCTCAGGACTCCCCTTTCAGAAGGTGTTGCCTCTTTCCTACGGTGCCTTCTGCATGCCCAGGCTGGCTACATCCTTTCTTGTGCCCCTGGCATGAACACCTACTGACTAGGGCCCTCCAGGTACTTATACTAGCCCTCCGGTCCACACCTAGCCCTGCCCACCACCCACTGTGTACCAGTATTCTGCAGGGCTCTGTGGTGCTATGGGTCTGCTTATGCCAGTCTACTAGGGAGTGAGGGTCGCTTGGGACCTACAAGTGTATTTATCTGACTAGCCTGGAGTCTGGCCCATAGTGGGCATCAGACAGGAGTGTGCTGAGTCCTCTGTGGCTTGGAGGCTCTGTGACCCAGAAGTCGGGAGCTGATACTCCTCCCTCACCTTGTCCTTCCCCCCCCCCATGCTTATGTATGACTGGGTTCTCCTCTGATGTAGCCTTCACGCAGTGTGTTGTAGGAACCAGGTGTCCCTGCCATCTGCTTCATCAGAGATCCTGTCCCATGAGCACCGAGCAGACAGTGGGGCCTCTCCCGGGTCACCCGGTATGGGGCAGCTGGACATCGTCTACTTTGTTTTTATTGCAGTTGAGTTGAAGGAGAAGCTAACATCAGAAGTGGAGAAAAACATCCAGATCACCGAGGTACACGATGACTCCCTAGGAGATAGAATTCTATGAATAGTGTTTGCTTTATCCTCCTCTCTCTGCCCCCCCCCCAACGAAAAGCCAGTGAAAGCTTTGATAGGATGTACTAGAAGAAAACGTATTATGGTTTATTTGTATATCTTGTATCTGTCAGAAGAGCTTTTTTTCCTGTTCAGCGTTGACTTCTTAGGGAGGATGAAGGTCCTGCCCCTTCCCTGACTCTGGTCTTTGAGGCCCCACAAAACTTGCCCTGGGGGAGCCAAGTAGGCAGCCACCTCTGTTCTGGGCTGGGGAAGGACATGGAGGAGGGCAACATGAACTGCTCGACGGAGCCCTGTGTACATCCGGCTGGTGCCGGGGAGGAGAGAGGGACAGTGGGGGTACGCAGAGGGCAGGTTGATGTGGGTGACAGGGGTCCCCCTGCAGGGCGCCATCCTCATTTGCACCCCTTTGTGGGCCTGGTCTGGGCGCACCTGGTAGAAGAGCTTCTCTGGGGCCGCCTCTGGGTCCCGCCCTCTCCTTACGCCGCCTCGTTGGGATGGAGGGTGCATTTCAGCGGGCAGTGCTGGGGCCCGTGCAGAGTGGTAGGAGGTTGTGGGTGGCTGTGGGCACCAGCTGTGGAGAGTTCAGTTTGCTGGGCCATCCCAGCTGTCCTCACCAGGTAGATGACACAGGATGTACCTTGGCCTGCCTGTAGGTCTCTCGGCCCTTTGTGTACACAGGACCCAGGGCCATGTTGACCTGGCGACGAGTTCACAGTCTACCCCGTGGCCCACCTTTGTTTTTTAAGACTGTTCTGTTTCTGGAAGAGGCCATGTGGTTTTGCTCTCTTTGATGTCTGCTTCATAGTGGCTCCTGTTTCAAGCACGTCAGTCAGTGAGGGGTAGCCAGACCATGGGGCCGTCTTCAGAGTCACATTCGTTCTGGGGAGGGGGTTCCTGTGTACTCTGAGTTTCTTTGCTACAGATAATCCACCCTCGACCATAATCTCCTTTTTCCTTTTGAAATTAGACCCTGAATCGAGATTGGGAGTCAAAAAGAGACTTAAGCTTAGAAAATCTACGGAAAGAATTATCCGAGAAGCACCAGTCAGAATTGGAGTGTCTGAAGAACCAGTTTAAGAAGGAACTGGCCGAGCAGAAAGTTGAGCTGGAAAAGATTTTCCAAGCCAAAAATCAGACAGAATGTGAGCATCTGATTAGAATGAGCAGGTTGGGAGAAGCTGGGTTCTCCTGGGTGATAACTGGGTTCTCCTGGGATGGGTGTTAGGAAGCCAACAGTTTGTGGTCCAACACACCTCAGGGCGGCTTTTAAATGTCTATATATGATACTGGGCTGCAGGAGGTGGGGGTGGGCTGGGGGCAAGGGCAGAGCCAGGATTGTCCCTTAATGACTAGAGCCTCTAGGCACAGTCTTTGCAAGGCTCCTGATGAATTAGACTGCTTCCCTAAAAGGTGACATGTGCTCCTACCCCTGGAGGGTGGCTGGAGGCGCACTGCACACAGACAGTCTGAGGGGAGGCGGGGAGGCTGTCCTCTGCAGGACCTGCAAGGAGAGGATTGAACGAGGAGGGTGTCCTTGGAAGTCCCGAGGATGGGGCCTTTGCTGTTGTCCTTGTTAACTGTGAAGGACTACTCAGCATTGTTGTGACGGAGGAAATGTTAGGCGGGAAAACCGATCTCTCCCGCTGCCTAGGTGCCCTCAAGGACCTGGAGAGTCAGCACCAAGCAGCCCTCCAGCAGTTACGGGAGGATCTACAGTCTCAGCATGGCCAGTACCTGGAGGACCTGGAGCTGAAGTACAAGAAAAAGGAAGAGGAAAAACAGCTTGAGGTAAGAAGCTTTTGCTTTGTTTTTTAGATGTCGTTGAGTTGGTTGTGGCGGTGGCAGCCACTGTGTCTGTCCGTCTCCAGGCACCGGTCAATCTTACCGTCTTTGCTTCTAACGAGCTCTCTGACCTGACCGCGCTTCCTCTAAGACAGGTTTATTTGTTCCCTGGCAGTCTGTGGAACTTAAGTCGTTTTCACTAATGCCGTAATTCAAATGCATCAATTCTTCTCCAGTGTTCCTTATTCACTGTCCGACTTTCCCATTCACACGAGGCGATTGCAAACACTATGGCTTGGATGAGGCATGTGGCTGTCCTCAACGTGACCTCCTCACTCTTCAGCACTCTCACGAGGGCTGTGTTGGGTGGCACATTTGCCCACACTGTACGCCCAATGCAGTCGGCAGAGCTTCCTCACATTTAATCACTGGGTGTGTTGGGAAGTGTGAGAAGATTTTGGAACAGGGCCATTTTCTGCTGTTCTTAGCTAAGGCTTAAGTCCCGAATTAAAGAGACTCAGTGTGGCAGACTTGGTGGATGGGAAAACAAGGACACAGACACATGGGTAGTGAGGGCTGTGAGCTGATTCCACGACACCCTCAACCTCTGTGTGCAGAGGATGTATGCCGTTTGTGAATGCCCCAGACAAGTTCCTCCAAATTCCATCCATTGAACTGTGTGGTCACACTGGCCAGAGATGAAGAAACAGGGACTTCCAAAGAGACTTGAAACCAGAAACATTTCCGTTGCTCATATGAGGAGGGACACACACACACACACACACACACACACAATGGAGTTTTTTTAACAAAGCTATATATTTAAGAAAAATTTTTTAAAAACCTTATCACTTTTAAAGTACTCTCCATCACACTTAATACATTTGTCAAATCTGTGATTCCATTCCTGGAAACGTTTTTCAAACTCATCTGTTTGGATGGTTGACAGCATCTCCCTCGCTTTTTCCTTCACCTCTTCTGCATTGTCAAATTGTTTTTCTTTCACGTCACTGCATTCACGGAAACAAGAAGAAGTTGCATGTAGTGAGGTCAGGTGAGTAAGGTGCATTGGGCATGCTGGTTTTTGCCCCAACTTGGCGCAGATAGCCGCATGAGCAGGTGCATTGTTGTAGTGTTGTAGTGGCAAAACCAGTCCCCTGTCTGCCACAAATTAGGCCTTTTTTGTTACACACGGGTACACCATCTTTTCAGAACCCCTAAATAGAAAGCCTGATTAACAGTCTGACCTGGTGGAACAAACTCAAAATGCACTGTGAATTGACATTTTCTTCCCTCTGGGAAGTTGACAAACATCCAGAACAAGGTTTGTCATCAATTGACATTTCACTGTTTTTGCAATGAGAAAACCACTGTACAGTTGAGTGTTTCCCTTAGCGCTGTCCTTGTCAGCTGCGTTCAATATCACAGCAGTTTCTGCAGCATTTTTCCTGAGCAGGAAAACTTCACAGCCACACACTCTTCTCTTAAAATGGCCATCACAAAAAATGAGGTATGAGCAAAACTGCTGTCATGCAAAGTTCACTGTGGCCAGAGAGAACCTTCCAGGTGATGCGACTGCGTGCACTGACTCAGAGCGAGTTGCTCGTGCTTGTGTACTATGAATCTCCCTCTGCCTGCCCAGCACAGTTTTGTTGGGGTTTTTTTGTACCCCCTCATATATTTAAAATGCACTTCCAGGGAAAATGCTTCATACTAAAAACTGTGAAGTAGCCAGATCTACTTTCAGTGTGCTTAAGTGCTTTAATTACCAAACCCAAGAGTCAGCTCATGGCCTAGGCATTCAGCCTGCGACATCCACAGGAAAAAGCATGGGGGTAGAACCAACGGTAGTGCGTACAGAAGCTCAGCGACGCGCAGAGAGGCCCAAGGTCCGAACCTAGTAGGGACTGAGCAGTGGGCAAAGTCACGAGTCTCTTCGCCCAGCTCTGCTGTTCATTCTCTTGTGGGTCAGTCTCTGGGTTTTGTCCTGTTGAAACCTACACAGTTCTGGACTCACTTGGACAGTTTTCAAGTGTAGCTATCTAGAGAGTTCCATTCCTTATTCCAGCTGTGCTGTGCAGGAGACATGGGCCACTTCACAGTGAGTCTCAGGTCTCAACTGGTATGTGAGAGTGATCCTTTGCAGAGTGGAGGTTTGCAGGTGGCCTGGCGCAGAGTGTGTGTGCCGAGCTTGGAGCTACGTGACTTCATTGCTGGGGCTTTGCTGTGCTGAGAGGGCACACCCACGCTAGGCGCAGACAAGCACACCTGTACAAGGCGTGGGGGTGAGTCATGCCAACATGAGGGTAAGCCTATAGACCCAGGTCTTATTTACAAGCCTCATAGCTGTGCCTTCCCTACACAGGCCATGTGTGGTGCTTACCTAGGAACACTGGCCGACTCATAGGCCCATCGGGGATGGATTTGAGAGCCTGTTAGGGTGGGGGGAATGGACAGAGTGCACATATTGTGTATGTTTGTGTGTGTGCAGGAGCCTTGGCCACCCAACTGGCTTTCTTGAGCATAAGTTACACTTTAAATAAACTAACCCCAAATTGATTGTACTCTAGTCAGGGATATCAGGGAACCTTAACTTCCACTTGACTTTTGTCTTGGAGATGTGCTGCATTGTATCCTTGTTATTTGAGTAATTCATGTTGTGTAGTTGATGGTTGAAGTATTACATCTAGGAGCTGATCCTTTTTTCCACATGTATTCATTTTCACACCTGTTATATGCGAATACCAAGCTATTCAGGGAAGCAAGCACAAATGATATGTTTTTGGAATGGGCATTTCAACTGGTGAACATTTTCCCAGTTACGCTTTTTATTTTAACAGTTAGAGCATCTTCAAGCATCATATGAAGAGTTGAAGGCTCAGTCACAAGAGGAGATCCAGCACCTATGGTCCCAGCTCAATTCTGCAAGAGCCGATGGTCAGGAAGGGCGGGGTAAGGAGTTTTGTGTTGACAGTTCAGATCCTCAAGTGCTATGGTTTTATTTCTAGATATTGAAACACCTAACTGGGGTTTTATATTTGTGAGGTGCCCCTGACCTTTTGCAAAGTTCCTTTGAGAACCCGATTCTTGCCCCCGGCTGCATCAGGGCAGTCTCTGTGCCGTCTCAGGACATTGTGCATTGCAGGATGTTGGAAGAGAAGCAGCATAGACCTCTTCAGGCTGGGTATACCAGGTGTGGCTCAGGTCCCAGACCACACCCAAACTAAAGCCACTGTCCCAAAGTCCATCCGGAGTCATTGTGCCCATATGGGACAGGGTAAAAGTGCCCTTGTGAGTTTCCAAGACCGCAACACTTTATGGGATAGAAAGCCCCGCTTTTCTTCCTCTGGTGGCTGGTGGTTGAACTACCAGGGCTTCTTTCAAACAGATGGACAGCCTCTAAACTTAACCACTATGCTTACTGGACAAGTGATATTTGGAATGCAGAGCAGAGTGATAGGGCAGGGCTGGAAGTGAGGCACTCTCCACACGTGTCTGCCTGCTGTGGTCGTCTGTGCAGTCCCTGCCTTGTGACAGCAGGGCCAGTTGGTTACTTGAAAGCTAGTAATTACGGTAAACCAGCTGCAGTGTTCTTTTGATCAAAATAGCAATAGTGAGTGACAAACTGTCCTCTGTATTTCCTCTTAAGCATGGCAGCTTAAAACCACACCCATTTGCTAGCTCACAGACTTGTGGGTCAGAAGCCAGGGGAGGTGTGGCTGAGCACTTCTCTCTAGTTCAGACTGGAGCCAGAGGGCTGCCTCAGGCCTCTATGGAAATCCTTTCCTGCCTTAATCAGGCTGCTGGCCAGACGCTCTTCTCTGGGCGGGATTGAGGCCCCTTGTGCTTGGTGACCATTGGCTGAGGGTCACTCGCCATTCCCGAGACTGCCCCAGGTTCTTGCTGCATGACTGCCTTCATGGTCACAGCTCCTCATGCTGTGCTGAGTGCTCCTTATGCCCTGACTCTCCCTGACCTTTCCTCCTGCCAGCAGCCAGAGAAGCGTTCTGCTTCTCGAGGGGGTTCCTGTGCTGGGGGTTAAGCCCATCTGGTACTGTGCCCTGTGTCATGGCTGTTTCTTGTCCTACAGCCAAGGCACGGGGGACTATTGCACTTATGTGCTCTGGGACTTGGATGTGGAATCTTGGTGCCAGTTTTGGGATTTTGTCCTCCATATCTCAGGACCTGAATTGTTGGGTTCTCTGGTTGACTGCAACTTAATAGCAAAACTAGGTGACAAAGTAGAATTGCTTTGTAAGGATTTCTTCTGCTGTGACCTCCATGGGAGAAGACGGCTAGGTTTTCTGCGGAGCTGCTGGGTGGGTGGGTGCACGGTGGGTTCAAACCGCCCGCCCTAACGAAGTGCACATCAGGATGATTCCTTGGGGCCTGGAACAGGTCCTGGTGTTTCACAAGAGCTTTCTCTTAAGATGATGGCATGCTTTCATCCCCTTGAAGAGTCTCATGAGGAGCTCTTGGTTTCAGCATCGCACGTGGAAGAGTTAGAACAGCTGAAGCGAGACTTTGGACTGCAGCAGCAACGAGAGAAAACGGAACACGAGACTGATCTGGAGCAGCTGAGGATTTATTTTGAAAAGAAATTAAGGGATGCTGAAAAAAGTTACCAGGAAGACCTAACTCTGTTACAGCAGCGGCTACAAGAGGTGAAGGAAGATTCTTTTCAAGAATATGCGGAAATCAGGTAAATAAAATGATTTTTCGTCCTAAATAGGTGTTTGATGTATAGAAACTTTGAACTGAATTCAGATTCCAGGGATGGTGTTTTTTTTTTAAGGGGGGGGTGTTATTTGGTAGTCTCAAGTCTTGTTTTTATATTTATGTACAAATAGATGGCTTTCTTTGGTTGGCACATGAAACAAAGTGAATATTAATTAGCAACCAAGTCTTTGGCTTAGGGAACCGAGCCTGCAGTTTCTCCACGTCACGTCTTGGGACTTAACAGGGAACTAACTGTGTGTACAGAGTCCAGGACCCAACACGTTCCTGTTGGTGTCTCCTTGCCTGTCGACATGTTTTTGTGGGCTCCAGTTCAGACTTTACCCATCACTACTCAGAGATAACTGACTCCATGGGAGCATGGGCCTCTTGCCCCCAGAGAGCAGGCCGGCCCTGGCGGGTGGGGAGGGCTTTCCTCGGATACGGGCGGATTCAAGGCGCTCCAGGGCAGATTTGCGCTTCTGCTTGGAGAAGTGGCATTTGCTCATTGCTTAACTCAATCTTCTCTCTTAGCTCCTCCAGTATGTTTTTAGAAGAAATAGCTGAGAAGGAAAGGAAAGAACACCTTGACCAACTGAAACTTCAACTTGAGCAGCATGAGGTGATGGGCCTTTTTTTTAATCTTTTGAGAAAAGGTTGAATTTTTATTAATCTTCTATGTAAGAGTCTGGATTCGTGCTTCTCACGCATCAATAGCAGAAGGCGTGCACCTTTATCTTGCACGTACGTGCCTCTGATGCTTAGCACATTGCATTATTATGTGTGTACACACTGACCTCGGGGTAACTGCTGTGCGCTGTCGATCAGGAGGTAGAATTGGTGGTCTGAAGGGGCCTTGCTTTCTTTTCTTGTCAAGCACGTGTATTCCACATGCTTCCGGCCTTGTGTACCTTCCTCCTGGAGAGGTCTACACATTGTTTATGTCTCTCATTATTACCCTCATAATCCAGTGCTGTCTCAGCAGTCTTCTTGTGACAGCGGACACAGTCCCTGTCCATGTGGTCCAGCGGGTGAGGAGCCGAAGCTCTCATTTTGTTTGACGGTTCTTCATTTGAATGTCAGTCGCTGCCCTCGTCCAGTGGTCGCTGGGTTGGCCAGTGCAGTTCTGTATGGTGTGCGGGTCTTCCTTTGGTATTGAGGACACATATGCTACTTGGGGGTGTGATATACCATCTTTTATTTTATAGATTTGTCCTTGGTATTTAAGTATTTCTAATTTTCCATTGCCAATATCTAGGTTAAGAGTATCTGATTATTTCTTTGGGATAAGTTCTAGATCCGTGATGCTCACTGCTCCCAGGATTTCTCCCTGAGCTGGGCTAGACACCTGCTCCCCACCCTTAGTCTGGTGTGCCCAAAGTTCCAGCTCCCGGTTGGAACAGCTACTGTGGCCACAGGTTGGACCAGGTGTTTTGGGCTTTTCTCATTAGTTTAAGCACACATATAAATTCATGTACCCTCTACCATAGTCAGGGTGATACAGGGTATCTTCATCACCTACCTACCAGCTGCTTTCCCACTGCCTCTCTCTAATCACTGCTCTTCCTACCTGTTACCACTCATCTCGTCTCCATCGCTGTCATTGGAGATTGGGAGAAAGATAGGAGTCTTTCAACTTCCGTAAAGGTTGATGGTCTTGGAAAGCCATGGGGCCAGTTCTGCTCTGCCCTATAGGGTCACCCTGAGTTGGAATTGATTCACTAGCAGTGAACTTTTGGTTGGCATAGTTTGAGAGAGTCTGATAAATAGAATTGTATGCTGTTCACATGTTCGAGACCGTTATCTTTCACTCAGTATAATTCCCTGTAGGCAGCAAAGTTGTTGCTTGTGTCCGTATTAATTCCTTTTATCTCGTGTCCTGCAATTCTGTTGAACTCACTGATTTGAGAGTGTTTTTTGTAGATTCCCTGAGATATTCTACTTAGAAAATCGTGGCTTCTGCAAATAGGGACTCCTTTGTTTCGTCTGTTTTGAGCTGTGAGTCTTTTATTTATTGTGTGCCTACCTTACTGCACAGGCTGGGGCTTCCTTCTGCAGGCTGACCGGAAGTTAAGAAAGAGGGTGTCACAGCCTTGTTCTGATTGTAGGAGTGAAGTGTAACAGTTATAAGCTGTAGGCTCATGGGAATTTTTTTTATAAAGTGGAGACATTCCTTCTAGTCCTTTTTTTGAGTGTTTTTTATTATGAGTAGGCCATGAATTTAAATTTTTTCTTTCTGTAGTCTATTGATATGGCATATTATATTGATTGACTCTTTAAATTTTGAACCAGCTCTGTTTCCTGGAATAAAACCTGTGGTGTATGACACTTTTTATATATTGCTGGATTATATTTGCTGATACTTCCTTAAGTATTTTTCCACCTACATTTGTTAGGGATATTGTTGTCTATCTTTGTAGTTTGACTTTATCAAGGTATTAAAAGCTTCATAAAAGTGAATTTGGAAAATTCCCTCTTATTTTCTGTGAAAGGTTGTGTAGAATTGATGTTACTCACTACCACTGAGTCGATAGTGATCCCATAGGACAGGGTAGAACTGCCGCTCAGTCTCTGAGACTAACTCTTTACTGGAGTAGAAATTCCCCGTTTTCTCTCAAGGAGGAGCTGCTGGTTTTGATCTGCAGACTTTCTGCTAGCATCCCAACTTGAAACTACTACACCGCCAGGACTCCTAGAATTAACGATAAAATTTTAAGAATTAAATTTAGAATTTTGTGAATTAATTTGAAAATCTGAGGTTTATTTTTTTAAATTTAATTAATTTTTTATAGGGAGTGCATACAGCTATAACAATCTATAATTCATTTAGGTCAAGCATATTTGTACAGTTGCAACCACAGTCAGTTTCTACACATGTTCTTTCTTCTTGAACTCCTTGATCTCAGCTCCCCTTTATCCTCTCCCTCCCCCACCCTACTTCCCAGGAACCCTTATTGTTATTATTAGATTTTATTTATTAATTATTTTTTGCCTTATGTGACCCCATCTGATAAATCCATTCTACAGTTATTTGCTCCCCTCAAGTGGGGTTATCTAGTCATCCTTGCTATCAGCTCTCTCTCCCCTCTTCCTGAATTTGAGGATTAATTTTTTTATTAATCATTTTATTAGTAGGCTCTTAGAAATCTTATGACAATCCAATGTTCAATTGTATTAAGCAGGCTTGTACATATGTTACCATCAACATTTCCCAAACATTTTATTTCTACTTGAGCCCTTGGTATCAGGTCCTCTCTCTGCCTTCCCTCGTGAATCTTTGATCAATTATGCAATATTGTTGTTATTTTATATCTTACACTGTCTGTTGTCTCCCTTCACCCACATTTCTGTTATTCGTTCCCCCTGGGGAGTGGGCTATATATCCAACCTTGTGATGGGTTCACTCTGGCTACCCCCTTCCCACATCCCCCTAACCTCATGATATTGCTACTTCCACTACTGTTCCTGAGGGTTTTATCTGTCCTGAATTCCATGTGTCCAGAGCTCTTATCTGTACCAGTGTGTGTACTCAGGTCTAGCCGGAATTGTAATGTAGAACTGGGTCATGGTAGTGGGGTGGGGAGGAAGCATTCAGGAGCTAGAGGAATGCTGTGTGTTTCCTCAGTGCTATACTGCACCCTGGTTGAATTGTTTCTTCCTTGTATCCCTTCTGTGGGGGAATGTCCATTGTCTACAGATGGGCTTTGGGTCTCCACTCCAACCTCCCTCAATCACATCAATATAATTGTTTGTTTTGGATCTTTTGATACCTGATATCTGATCCCGTAGACCCTTCATGATCACACAGGCTGGTGTGCTTCTTCCATGTGGGCTTATTTGCTTCCCTGCTAGATGGCTGCTTGTTTAACTTCAAGCCTTTAAGACACCAGATGCTATATCTTTTGATAGCTGGGCACCATCCCGTTTCTTCACCAAATTTGCTTATGCACCCATTTTGTCTTTGGTGATGGTGTTGAAAAGGTATCACAGAGTCCCAGGTTATTAGAGCAAAGTGTTCTTGTGTTAGGGAGGCCTGGAGTAGAGGCCCAAATTCCGCCTGCTATCTTAATACTTAACATAAATATATGTATATCGGTTTCTATGCCTTTCATTATAAATTAATATATTTACATATATACATGCCTATAGCCTCTATAAATAGCTTTTGCGTCCTACTTCTTTGCTCTATTTCATTTCACCTCCCTCCTATCCCACTATCATGCTCACCTTCCACTTGGATGAGGATTAATTTTTGAGAATTAAGGCTAACTACTCTTTAAATGCCTGGTGTAAGTCTATGAAACCATTTGGGGTTGAGATTTCTGTTTTGAAAAATTTACAAACTTAATTTCCTTAAGAGGTAGAGGAAAAAAAAAGAAAAAAAAAGAGGTAGAGGAATTCCACAAACAGCTTCATAATTATAAATTCAACACTTTAGATGAAATGCATCTAAATTCACAATGAAAACTAATTCAAGATGAAGTTTAATTAATGTCCCCAATTTTATTTCTCTACTTGATCTTTCTGGATTTTAATATCTATTGCCATGGCTACCCAGAAGCTCACAGAAAAGCATATAATTAAAGGAGTCTATTAAGAAAGTTAACAAGGGAGGGGAGAGCGGGGAGGGAGGCCAAAAAAAAAAAAGAGGACCTGATGCAAAGGGCTTAAGTGGAGAGCAAATGCTTTGAGAATGATTGGGGCAGGGAATGTATGGATGTGCTTTATACAATTGATGTATGTATATGTATGGATTGTGATAAGAGTTGTATGAGCCCCTAGTAAAATGTAAAAAAAGAGAAGGAAAAAAAAAGAAAAGAAAATGATTAGGGCAAAGAATGTACAGATGTGCTTTATATAATTGATGTATGTATATGTGTGGATTGTGATAAGAGTTGTATGAGCCCCTAATAAAACGTTTAAAAAAAAAAAAAGAAAGTTAACAAGTTGTAATGCCAGGGAGAAATGACTGAGGGTAGTTGTTTACTGGACATGTTACAAAGTTTCAGGCCTGCTAATAATAAAAGCCAAAAAGGGCACACCACTCTGCTATAAGCCTCAACCTGAAGGTGTTCAGCTCCAGACCCATGGGTCAGCAAACCCAGCTCCCTGAAGTACATAATTAGTGGCCCCCCACTCCAAGCCTCAATCTGAAGGCACTCAACTCCACTTGTCCCACTCTGCAAACCAGCCTCCTGCCCGCAAGCACTCGACTCGACTTGCTCTGTGGGTTGGGAAGTCCATCACTTGGCTTTGTGCTTCAGCCCCTGGTTCTGCTGCTGCTGCTTCCATGGTACAGTTGGATCTAGGAGGTTCACTGTGCAGGGATCTTAGGTCCAGAGGACCCGCTTCACTCCTGGCTCTTGCTGGTAATGAGATCCCTCCTCGTGCTACTCAGAGAGCTTAGTTTATCCACAGCAAGGTGTCACCCAAGGGAATGTTCACGACTCGCAAGTGAATCCTATCAGTATCTTTCCCAATTTCCATACCAGATTCATTCAGGGAAAAGTCATTTGGTGGGAGTTAGAGATTTTGCCTAGAAGAGCCACATTAAATAACTCATTGCCCCTTAAAAGCTGCAAAACAGAGTAGTTCTCTGTAAAACCCAGCCAAACTCATTACCCTCAAGTCCGTTCGGATTCATAGCAACCCTGTAGGAAAGGGTAGAAGTGCGCTCTCTGCAGTCTCGGGAGTAGAATGCCTCAACGCTTCCTGAGGAGCAGCTGGTGCTTTGGAACTGCTCATTTAGGATTAGCAGCCCAACATAATCCACTACGCCAGTAGGGTGCTTGAGTAGTTGTATAACTTAAAAAAAATCAAAGTTGTAGTCCCGTTGGTACACACTACCAAGTGTTTAAAGGAGAATTGACACAATTCCCTCTGGTTTCTTCTAAAAGGACGGGAGCAGGGAGCAAGGGCACACCTCTGGGTTTCAGAGGAGCGGGCTCTGCCCCTCCTCCTCCTTGGTGGCACTGGTACCATGTCACCCGCTGTGTGCTCCTCATTGGGCTGATGGCAGGTGACTTTTCTTAGTTTGCATCTCATTGCTTATTTCTTTGATCATATTTCTGTAGGTGTAGTTGGTTGTTAGGTATCTTTGCCACTTGCTGTTGTGCTGTTGGTGAGGAGTCAGTCTGGCATGGTGTTGCTTGTCCCCGTTTACTTCCAGTCGTCCCTTTTAGACCTACTTTTTGACGTGGTGTGGTCTGTTTTTATCACCTCTTAGTTAACCTCTTTTTGGCCGTGGACTGGCGTCTGGCTCTGTGAGTCTTCTGCCACCACTTTGTGCTTTTCTTCTCAGCTCTTGGTCCCTATTTCCCCAGTGTGACTGGATTTTCCCCCTGGTTCTTTTTAAAGTTTCCTTTAAATAAATAAATAAATAAATATTGCTAATCCATCTGGTGCATAGTTTTACTGGGGGGAGGAGAGGGAGAAATGTGGTGGTGAGTGCAGGCAGGCTGTGGCTGACTGGGGTATCCCTCTAAGCAGGCTCCAGGCTGCTGGCGTTAAGTATCTCCAAGAAGGGGCTCCCAGCAGTCTGTGTGCTTGGTCTTAGGACTGTGAGCATGGCAGAGGTGGGTAGGCACCTAGGGTGGGTTGTTGTATCTTTGCACCATGTTAGGCTCATGGGGTTTGCTGTCCTGCATTCTGTCCCATGCCTCCCTTCCAGATTGAGTCTCTCTCCCTTAAGTAGCGCCCTCCAGCAGTTAACGTGGTGTCCCCTAGAAGCTAACACTGTGGCTGGCATAAAGTGGATGTACAGCCAGAGAGCTTTACGTGTTTTGAGCCAGCGGAGACACGGTCAGATGTGTCCCCTCCAAGAAGGAGAGGTGGTTCAGCGAGGTGTTCTCTGTGCGTCCACAGGAGAGCCTGGCGCATCTGCAGGTGGAGCTGGAGGAAAAGCACAGGCGGGAACTGGAGATGTTGAAGTCCTCTCTTGAACTTCGCCATGAGGAGGAGTTGATGAAGCTTAAGATGGACCTCACGGACAAGCACCTTGCAGAGACCCAGGTGTGGAAGAGGGAGCAGTGCCTGGAGCTTGAACGGCTGCGGGCCACCCTCTCAGGAGAGCATGTCCAAGGTGTGTCTTTGTGATCCCTCTGTCCCATGTCCCTGGCCCCTGGGCTTCCGTTCCAGCCTATGGAGAGAGGTCTTGGGCCCTGGTCACTGATTTGACCCCTAATTAATGAGAGAAAGATGAGGTTTCCCCTTCCTGTAAAGAGTTCGTCTTGGAAATCCATAGGCAGCAAGATGATCATGTATGGAACTCTGTGGGGCAGTAGGAGTCTGCCCCGTAGTGTTGCCAAGAGTTGGACTCACCTTGTCAGCACACAGCAACCGTAGCAAGGCCATTGTTGGTGGTGGCGGTGGTGTCCTTTCCCTGCAGAGCTCACACGGATGCGCCTGCAGTGTGCCCAGGGCGTGGCTTCAGATGTGGAGACAGAGGTGGCAGCAAGAGTCTTGGGCTTGGAAAATGAGTACAAAGTTAAGCTATCACTTCTTCAAACTGATCTGAAGGAAGAAATGGAACTCTTAAAAGCAGAAAACAGAAACTTACATGAGAAGTTGCAGCATGAAACGCACCTGAGAGAAGACGCAGAGAAAGTAAGTTCCACTCCTCCCACAGAGATGCTGTCTGCCAGCGAGGGCTGGGCAAGCCCTGCGGTGGTCCCTGCTGCTGTCTCGTGGACCTTGGCGGAGTTGCTGGATTTATAAAGCGCAGGGCCCTGTGCTGGGCTGCGTGCAGGGTCCACCTGCAACAAGGTACCTGTGAGATGCCACATCTTTTCTACATCTCTTTCCATTAGCCTGCTTGCCTCTAATTGTAATGCACACCTGTGACCAGGTGTTACCAACTGTGTAATGTGCTATGTCTTGGACTTTGTGAGTGACCGTTTGTAAAGCCTCTGCTCCTCTTAGGTTTCTGCAGAGAGCAATGATGTGTACGCAGCAGCCGGTGCCGAGGCTGAACGCAGACTCCATACCCTGTCTCACTGTAATGCTAGGTCAGGTTTTGGGGTCTGCTCACGTGTGTCGATCAGGATTAGTCTTGAGATTTGGGCATGATTTATTGGCAGAATTTGTAACTCTGTCTCTCTACTTCTGTCCTTACTGGGCATATGCTGTCCTGGTGCTATTATATTAGACCTCAAGTAGATGGCTTTAACAAATTCATGTTCTTACACTTTAGAAGACTGGAACTCTGAATTCAGGACCTCAGCTTGAAGGGAAGGCTTCCTGTCTGTTAGCTCTTTGGGAAGGTCCTTGTCTCCTTTCAACACCTTTTGGTTACCAGCCCAATGCGTATAACCACTACACCGCAAGGACTTCTCAGGATCAGCAGAACAAAACCACCAACTGCTGTGTGGGAGTGAGCCGAGCCTTTCTACTCCATTATAGAGTTACAGTCTCAGAGACCCACAGGGTGGCAAGGCATCCAAATCAGCCCCATGGCTCTGTTTTTTTTGTTTTTAACAATCTCTTATAGATAAAGGTTCAACTACGGCCAGGGTTGGCTTGAGGACTTCAGTCATGCCTTCTTGTATCTTGTGACTCAAGCTACAACCCACTCGATCCTGCCTCATTAGGACACACAATACGCATTATAAAATGGAGGATAATTACGTCCGATCATCAAACGGGGCATAACCACTCAATCCTGGGAATCGTGACCTGGCCCAGCTATTCATCGTTGGGGGGCGGGGGGACACAGTTCTGTCATGACTTGGGCTCTTCTCCCTTATTGACGCCTCTGGTTCAAAGAGGAAAGATTGTGGGAATTCTGCTAGCATAGCACAGGTGGTTTTGCTCTCAGGCTAACACACTCCTCATGGACACGTCACCCAGTGACATTGTGTGTATGTGTTCTCCAGAGTCATTAGGGAGTTTCAAAAATATTTTTACTGGAAGTTTATGGTTGTTCCTTTTGGGAAGGTTAGTTTGACTAGAGCTGGAATCAGAAGCAGAACCAAACCTTAGTTTTTATTACTTGAATTTTAAATAAGAGGAGTTATATCATTCTGATGTTTTACTTTAAAAAATTGTTATTGAAGGTAATCTAGTGATTTATTGACCTACGCTTTTGAAAATCAGGATATGTGCAAATCTTCAGTCTTATTATCACCCTTTTTTTGTAACCCCCCCCTAAAAAAACCCCAAAACAAACAAGAAACCCCCCAAATTTCAGAATTGTGCAGTTTGTCAGCCTCTTGCGCTTTCTATGTCTTAGAATGTACAAGGTGCAAGCCAGGAGACTTGAACTCATACACTGTTCACTGTGTCTGTTCACTTGCTGATGGTGTGCCTTCTCCATATGGTGTCCACTTTGCCCTGGACAGAAAAGCAGATGCCTGGACCAGTCTAGTGTGGCCGCCGGTGGTCTTGAACACAGCAATGAAGGCTCTTACCCCCTGTATTGCTTGGCTTTGCTCATGTTTGTATGTTTCTGTTGTTGAGTTGGCTAGTGCCTGTAGATTCTAGGACTGCCCACTCCGGAGATACAAAGCGGTTGGTTCTAGGTGCTGGGGGTGGGTACCATTTACTCAAGCAGGTAGCTTTACAGAGATTCCTTTTAGGTTTCTTTTATTAGAGGCCCTGGTGGCACAGTGGTAAACATTTGGCTGCTAACTGAAAGTTAGACCCACTAGTGACTATGGGAGAAAAACCTGATAATCTGCTCCCACAAAGTATGCAGCCTGGAAACATAGAGAATCTTCTAGTCTCTACAGGGTCCCTATGAATCGGAACGAATTTGATAGCACATAAGAACAATAATGAATAGTTTCTTCTGCTCCCACCAACAGAAGACATGTTCCTGCTACCCTGCCCAGCATGATGTCTCCGTGCTGCCGGAGTGTTTCTGCTTTCTCTGGTGGAGTTCAGTGATTGCTGTCAATAACCTTCCCCTTTAATTTTCCACAATTCTCTACGATTCTCTTGTCTGCAGGCAAAATGTAAATTAGCTGAAGACCACCAGGAAGAAGTACGGAAAAGTAAGGAGAAGATTCAGTTACTGAGACAAGAATTCAAAGAAAAAGAAGAGGAATGGAAAGCTACTCGTGAGGACCTAAAGAGGAAAGCTGAGGAGAAACTGACACTGATGCTCCTTGAACTAAGAGAAAAAACCGAGTCTGAGAAGCAGGCAATAATAGATAAGTTTGAGCTTCGAGAGACTGAAATGAGGCAGCTTCAGAATGAGCAGGCGAAGCAGATGCTGGAGCTGGCAAGGTCCCTGGCCGAGCAGCAGGGCCGCCTGCAGCAGCTGGAACTCGGGGTGGCAGGGGATGAGCCTCTGCAGTGCAGCCAGTGCGGCCCCGTGGCCGAGGCTTGGGAGCGGACCACACTACGCCTGAAGGAGGACTGTGCCCTCCAGCTGACACTGGCCCAGAATAGGTGGGTGGTGGCCCAGGGCCACGTACTTGATGGGAGAAGGGGGCTGGTTGCCAGCTGAGAGTATTGGGAAGCCTCAGAAGGGATGAGGTAACTCTTGGGAAGTCTGCTGTGGAGGGCCTGGAGTTCCGTTTGAAGACATTTATTTGGCCGCCTGGTCTTCCCCCTACGCGCCTAAGAGTTAAGCTCAGGGCCCAGACAGACACAAAGAGAGGAATGTGTTCAATGTTCTCAGTCCTTTTCTTAAGTAAAGTGTTGAGTGCAGGTCTCTTTACACATTTCTACTTCTTTTTGTCTTTTAAGATTTCAGTAAGTAAGCCATAAACCTCACTTATGAGATATCAGAAAGACATGAAGCTGATCAACATGAATTTAATTTTTGAATTTTTAAAACACAAATAGGATTAAAAAACATGAATTGGGTGAAGGTTGACAGCATATCATCAATTATACATTAAAAATTCATACACTTTTCCCCACAGTTTTATTGGCACCTAATTTACATATATAATTCAATAGTTCAATCATTCAATCATATCAAGAATTGTGCAATCATTACCACATCAGCTTTTCAATTTTGGGACATTCCCCCTGCCCCATGTTTAAATCGCCTTTAAAATGAGATGTGTAATCGCAGTCAATTCTAGTGCTCCCAACCCCCTTCCACCTTCATTATGTTTACTCTCGAAATCCCATTTCCCTTCTCATCACCCCCGCCCCTCCGCACACATCCCCTATAAATACTTGTATCAGTTATCACTATGCATCCCCTCCACCTGTGCTTCATTCACAAACTGCGAAACCCAACAGAAACAACCAGAAAACCAAAATCAAAATAAGGTGGTAAGAATAAAATAAGCAATAAACAACAAAATCGAAAAAGTTGGTTAGGATATAGTAATTTAAAAAAGATAAATAAATAATAAAGATAAGACTCTCATCAATATTTACAAAGCCAGAGAAGAATTTTTTTTTCATGGAATAAGAAAGAGATAGTACAAAATAACGAGGTATAAATTACCAAGGGCATATGAGGGAGGGGGGAAAAGGGAGGGAGGGGGGGAAAAAAAGAAGGACCTGATGCAAGGGGCTTAGGTGAAGAGCAAATGCCTTGAGAGTGATTGGGACAGGGAGTGTATGGGTGTGCTTTGTACAATTGATGTATGTATATGTATGGATTGTGGTAAGAGTTGTTGGAGTCCCTAATAAAATGTAAAAGAAGAAAAAAAAAAAAGAAAATGATTAGGGCAAAATATGTACAGATGTGCTTTATACAATTGATGTATGTCTATGTATGGATTGTGATAAGTGTTGTATGAGCCCCTAATAAAATGTTTAAAAAAAAAAAAAAAAAGAAAGAGATAGTTGCACCTAGAACAAACTTAGGTTGGGTCTATAGGGAGGTCAGCTGGCCGAGTATTGAGTTGGATCCAGCCTCATCAAGATCGCAGTGGTCTCTGCTTGACAGCAAGGCTGTTGGAGACTTGCCTGTGGCCAGAGCGGATCTGCCAGTGGCTTAGTCTGCCTAGATTCTCTGTTGATGGGTTTGGGGTTCTCACTGTCCTCTATAGCCTTTTATCGATTGGATATTCATAATTTCAGCTCTAATTCCCTTCATCATACTTGAATTTTGTTAATATCATCTTTGGATCACACAAGCTGGTGTGCTTCCCTGCGGACTTAGTTGACTCCTCGCTTAGATGGCTGCTTGTTTGAATGTAAACCTGTAAGACCCCAGACACTCTTCTGATTGATAGCGGGGCACCACATTTTGCTGTAGCACCCTTACCTTCAGTAATCATTTCATGAAGGCGAGTATCGAGCAGGGTCGCATTATCAGAACTAACTGTTCTTGAACTGGGACTAGAGTTAAGTAGGAGCCCAGCCTCCATCAGCTTGTCCATGAGGTTTACATGTCTCAGGTTTAGACCACCTGCACCAATAGCAGCATAAGCCAACCAGTAGCCAAACAGAACACACACACACACACACACGAGATTAAAAAGAAAAAGCAAACTACAAGCAGGAAAGCAAAAGCCCATATAAACAAAGCAGTTACAGCACTGTGAGTCACCCCCTGGGGTATAAGCCAATTGCACTATCATCATCATTAATTTTCCCAATGAACCAGCACTCCAGACATTGTAGCTATGAGGAGCCTATGTGAGTCCAGTTCCACCTTGACCCGCAACCCATGAGTGTTTGCCCTACACAGTTCAATTGCCTATTTGATTAGGCGCTGTTGACCTCTAAGTGTGGGGATTGATCTCAGTCTACCAAGTGCAGATCCCTGCTCAACAGATAAGACCAGTTGTGCCACTGCAAGTTGGGCATTGAAGTACTACATGTATGATCCTGGGGCCCTTTCCGTTGACACCTACTGAGCTGGGGGTTCCCTATAAGGTCCAGTGACCGCCACTTCCACAGTCCCGGAGTAACCACTCTCTGCTTCCTCTCCCATCCAAATACCCCTGAGTCCAAGGGTACAGGCAGCTTCGAGGCAGGGCTCAGTTCATTCAGCTGGGCCTTTAGGTTAAGTCCTTCGGTGTAACCCCTGCATTATGCCATGCTGCCTGCAAGGGTGCTTAGTCCATGGGGTGGTTCCCCTGAAGGTTGGGTAGAAACGTATTCGTAGTGTCTACCCTGGAACATAAAGTGTGTTCCATTGTCCCCTTAGGTTCCCTACACTCACTGTTTATGATCCCTTCCCAGTGTGAGGTTAGTTCTCCGCGTCACCCATCATACTCCCAACAGAACTATTAGCGCCTCCTCCACCATGTCGATGGTCCCCTCTCCTGGTCTTGGCTTGAATCCCCGGAAAGCTTCCATTCCTGTGTGTGTGTGTGTGGGGGGGCACTTATTTGCCCGAGCCTTGTTTAGGTGATGTTGAAGGAGTGACCCTGGCAATGTGGTATCTCCTTCACATTGGCTCTTGTGAAGTGCAAAAAGGAGAATGGCTGACAGAAAGAACCATGACGTATGGTTCTTTTGTTCAGAAATTGGTTTCTAGGACTTGTTTAATTGGTGTTTCTCCTTATAGTAGTGGACGCACGCAATGCTTGCCCTTCTGTGATTGACTTAGTGCACTCAGCGTGGTGGTTTCCAGGTCCTTCCATGTCATGTGATGCTTCGTGCTTTTGTTGATTTTTTTAGGGACTCGTAGTGTTCCCTTGTGTGCATGTACCATAGTTTTTTTTTATTGTTTGTTTTTATCCATTCTTCTCCTCTTGAGTATTGGGCTGCTGTGAACATGGGAGAGCGCACCTCCACCTGTGTTGTGTCTCATTTCTCTAGGATATGTGCCCAATAGTGGTATTGCTGGATCATATGCGATTTCACTTTCCACTTGTTTTAAGTATTGCCATGTTGTTTTGCACAGTGGCTGTATATAGTATTGACAAGTCCACCATCAGTGTACATGAGGTCCAATCTTTCTATACCTTCCTCAGCATTTGTTGTTTTCTGGTGCGTGTGTGTGTGTGTGTGTGTGTGTGTGTGTGTGTATTTGGGGGTGGCTTAGCATGGTGCGTATAGTGGTATATCAGTGTGGTTTTAATCTGCATCTCTCTTATGGCTAGTGAGCTTGGGCATTTTTTTCATGTCTGTTAGCCATTTGTACTTCCATTTTTGAAGACCTGTCTGTTCATGTCTCTTTCTGATTTCTTAATTGGTTCTCTTGTTATTTTCTTATTGAGCTATATTTTGGTAATTAGCCCTTTGTCTGGCGTGTCATTGGTAAACATTTTCCCCAATTTGTGGGCTCTTGTTTCACCCTCCTGATGAGGACTTTTGATGAGCATAAGCGATGTCACTTCAGCACGCGGAATGGGCCTCCTCCATCCTCCTCGGCAGGCTTATGCATGCTCCGCAGTGGGACTTTTAGGTTGTTCCAGCCTCTCATTGATGATCCTGAGAGCTCTGGGGTTTACATCTAGGTCCTTAATCCATCTTGAGCTCGTTTTTGTGCAAAAAGTACATACACATGTTGTACCATTTCATTCATTGCAGTCCCCACATTGTGACCTCACTTAGCCCACTTCCTCCCTGCATTTCTCTGCCTACTCCTCCTCCTTTCCTAACTAATCTTTGCCCTTGGGTACCAGCTCCCCTTTTGATCGCACTAGTGTTGTTGCTTCCCTTAAAGACCTGGCTATAAAACTTAAACGTTTTATTTATTTATTGGGGGCTCGTACAACTGTTACCGCAGTCCATACATCGATTGAATCAGTCATGTTTGTACATATGTTACCTTCATGCTTTTCTAGACATTTACTTTTTGTTGAGCCCTTGGGATCAGCGCCCCCCCCATTAACCCGCCTGATAGACTGTACATTGCTATTATTTTCATCTCTCACACCGACCGCTGTCTGCCTCCCATGTTTCTGTTGTTCTTCCCCCTTGCGAGGGGTGTATGGTTAAGTGTTGATCATTGTGATTGGTTCCCCCTTTCTCCCTCCTCTCCTCCCCCTACCCTTCTGGTATCACTATTCCCACTCCTGTTCCTGGATTCTGTGTATTGTGAGCTCCCATCTCTTATCTATACCTGTGTACATGTTCCAGTCTAGTCTGAATTGAGAAGCAGCACTGGGGTCATGGTAATAGGGGGTGCAGAAGCCCCAAGGAACCAGAGGGATATAATGTTTCATCAATGCTTTACTGCACCCTGGTTTACTCATCTCTCCTTTGTGGCCCCTCTGTGGGGAGATTGTTCCATTGTCTACAGATGGGCTCTGGATCTCTGCTCCAATGCACCCTCGTTCTCAAAAATATGTTTTTTTTTTGTTTGTTTGTTATGTGTCTGCTGATGTCTATTACCTAGTCCCTATGACTTCTCATGATCTCACCGATGATGTACTTCTTCCATGTGGACTTCTTGCTTCACTGCTGAATGGTGGCTTGTGTAACTTCAAGCCTTTAAGACCCCAGACACTATATCTTTTAATAGCCGGCCACCATCTGCCTTCTTCGCCACATTTGCTTATGTACCTGAACGTAAACATTTAAAAAATAAACATTTTTACTGTAGTGTATACTTCCCTATTGAATATGTATGTGCTTCTCTGAATTTGGCTTAGTGATTACATGTTGGGCTGCTAACCTCGGGGTCAGCAGTTCAGAAACAGCAGCCACCGAGAAAGAACAAGGGTTTTTTAACCCATAAATAGTTACCGGCTCAGAAACTCGTAGGGACAGTTTTACCATGTCCTGTAGAGTTGCTGTGGGTCAGTAATGACTTGATGGCAGTTTTGGTCTCTGAAGTTGTAAGTGGATTTAGAGATAATTTGTTTCTTCACCTCTTTTTGGCCCTGTCTAATGCAGAAGGCACTTTAGTGGTGCTCCCAGGTAAGCGTTGGATTGCTGAACACAGGTCTATGATTCAAACCCAGGATCACTTCTTTTTTGTTAGTTTGTTTATAGGACATTGGAAAAAAGTATTTACTCATTTTATTATTTATTAATCATTTTACTGGGGCGCTTACAAATCATATAACAATCTATCATTCATTTGTATTAAGCACACTTGTATATATGTTGCCATCAACATTTCCAAAACATTTTATTTCTACTTGGCCCTTGGTATCAGCTCCTCTTTTTCCCCCCTCCCTCCCCCACCCTCACACCCTCGTGAATCCTTGATTTTTTATATATATATATATTAGTATTGTTGTTTCGTGTCTTACACTGTCCGTTGTCTGTTGTCTCCCTTCACCCACCTTTCTGTTATTCATCCCCCTAGGGGGTGGGTTATATGTCCAACCTTGTGATGGGTTCCTCCTTTCTCACCCCTACCCCTACCTCCCCACAGCACTTCTGTGGGGCAAGGGTGAGGCCATCTGCTTCCTTAAAGAGTTACAGTGTATAGAGGGTCTCTAGAGGGTCACTGTCGACTGGAATGGACTCCGTGACAGCAGCTTTGGTGTTTTTTGGTTTCTTCTGTTCGAATGCAGCTCTCCGCCCTGAGCTGTGGTGGCCTTCTGTGTCCTTGGGTCTGGATCCATTGATCTTCTGGTCGTTTCATTTGCCCTCACCCTTGCCTGTCTCTCATTAGCACCTATGATGCTTTTGAGCTTCTGCTCTGGGATCAGAGGACTTGAATTCAAGTTTGAACCATGTCTCATCTGAATGTGACAAAGATGCTCATTCAACCTTAGCTTTCTCCCTTGTGAATAAGTATTAGAACCTCAGGGCGTAGTTCACATGAAGTACTTTTATGCTTTCTGGCTGAGAGAGGTCTTTAAAAAATTCAGACAACAGACTCCTATATCTGTATTCTTGTGAGTGTTAAAAAGCAGTAGTAATGTATAGCATGTGCCACATAGAGAATGTTTCCAAATTCCAGTGTTTCCAGAGTTGCAGGCAGTTTCCCCATCCTGGTGGTATTGCAGGTACTGTAGTGTACGTCCTTTCCCAGCCTGCTCTGTGTCACCCAGTGCCACACGGAGTTTCTGGAACTTTAAATCACAGCACTGATCTTTCACTCATTTCTTTTAAGTAATTGTGTGCCCCTTGGAGTTCCCTAAGTAGAACTGCCCGCCTTTCTTGGGGGTGTGCGGTGATTGCTTTGTTTGCTTTTAGCATAGCGGCTGTGCCATGGTAGGAAGTGGTCCCATCCTCTTCGCCGTCCGTCTTTTTTGTCGGAAAGTCTGGGTGGTTTCAAAGCAGATGCCGTTACCTTCCTGCAGCAGCCCTTCAGTCTCTAACCTTGGCATGCCTGTGGCCCTGGCCTTTGACCTCTGAGCTCTCTAGCTTGGTGTGGTCCTTCATCTTCCCATATATTTCTAGTGATGAAGTCTTGAGCAATTTTATGGCAGAGAAAGAAAGTTATAAAGAACAAGTGTAAGTGAAAGAAGTAGCATTTCCTGTGGGGCGGATGATTCATGTTGGCGAGTGAGCTGGGATGGCTCTCTGAGGGCGTATCTGCCATCTGTTTACCTTGGGTATGATCTTAGGTTTTTGGAAGAACGGAAAGAGATTACAGAGAAGTTTGCTGCAGAACACGATGCTGCCCTGAAGGCACTGCAGGAGAAGCATTCGGGCGAGCTCCAGCTCCTCCAGGACAGTCACCGGCAGCATGTTGTGTCCCTGACGGCCGAGCTGCAGGCTGAGCACCAGGCTGAGACGGGCGCCCTGAAGGCTGCACTGGAGAGTGAGCAGTGGGTGCTTTTGGAGGCCCACGTGGCTGAGCTACAGACCAGACAGGCCGCAGAGCTCAGTGCACTCGAAATGAAGCACCTGTCAAGCCTGGACTCCTTGAATTCCTGCTACCTGTCTAAGATCCAGACCCTGCAGGATGAGCACCGGGGGGCCCTGAAACAGCTGCGAGTAGACCTGGAGGAGCAGCTGCGGAAAAAGGACTCCTTTCACCAGATGGCTCTGAGCCAAGAGCTAGAGAAACTTCAACTGGAGCATGATGAAGAGCTTCAGCGCACAAAGGACAACCTGAGGATTGAAATGAGCACCAAACACATTGAGAACCTGAAAGCCATGGCCGCTGAGCTTCAGCGTGCACATCAGGTGAGCCTCTGAACACAGGGCTCCTCCCGGGGCCCTCCTAATGCTCGTGTCCACTGGTCTGAGTCTGTGCGCATGTGTGGATGTGTGCTTCGGCGTGCCTGTTTACATCTGTGTTGAGTACCTGTAATCCAGGGGAGCGTGATGGGTGTGAACCAGGACAGGGACGGACTGAGCAAGTTAAATGTTGTCAAATATTAAGAAGTAGATGGTCCAAACTAAAAATTATTGAGGCTTGGATCACCAACAGTACCTGAAGGAAACGAAACATGCTCCCCTTTACATACCGTTAAGTAGGCCTGGCGGCACCGCGGGTTACTTTGTTGTGCTGACTCCAAAGTCAGCAGTTTGAACTCACCAGCCACTTTGGGAGAAAGATGAGGCTCTTTGTTCCTGTAAAGATTTTTAGCTTTGGAAACTCGCTATAGGGTTACTGTGAATCAGAATAGACTCTATAGCAGTGGGCTACAACCCTTCAGGGAGCTGTGCTGGCCCTGTCAGTTAGGCTTAGGCTGCTAACCACAAGGCTGGCAGTTCAAGCCCACAAGCCACTTTGCAGCAGAAAGATGAGGCTGTCTGCTTCTATAGGGTTTAGAAAACTTGCAGAGGGCCAATATGAGTCCAGAATGACCTGATGGCAGTGGTTTGGGCTACGTATCTTCTGCACAAGTTGGAAGTATTTTGTGAGTGATGTGCCAATCACTGTGAGCTTTTGTCCTTCACTGGGTCTGGGTAGTAGAGTGAGTTAGCTCCACGTGCCACTTTGTGTCCACTTCTCTTCAGTCTGATGAACAGAATAAAAGGAAAAGGCGACTTTGCCTGCAACTTTATTAGGCTCCATGGCTTCGATTTGCACTTCAACTCCTGTTTGTTTTATAACTTTCTAATCTACATGGCCTGAAAGAGTCATTGATGGGGAAATTCCTAGACAATGGGTCATGCAAATTCCCTCCCTCCCCGTTTACAAACCTGGAGCACGGGATGGTCACTGTGACGGGGCAAGGCCCTCAGGACAAGTTCTGATGTAGAGGCATGGCGTCCCGCTTCTCCTGGTTGCCCGTCATGGTGGAGAGCACCCCTGGCTGATGCGGAGAGGGTGCTCCACGGGCCTGCCTGCGTCCTGGAGAGACAGATCTCACATGTGTGCTTCTGCTGATTCATGCCATTTTGATAGGCACTTCAAAAGTGCTGTGGAAAGTAAAATGTGTTCTAACTGCAAGCTTCAAACCTGATTTGCTTTCTTTCCAGTAAATGAATTAAAAGAATATTCTGAGAGGAGCAGCCTAATACGTGCACATGAACAACTCGCTTGTTTTCAGCCGTGTTGCTGCTGCTGTGTTGTGTCAAGTTGACCCTGACTCAGAGACCCTGTGGAGTAGAACTGCCGCTTAAGGTTACCTAAGGTGCAGGCTTTATGAGAAGCAGGTCTTTCCTCCTCCAGGGCTTCTGCTGGCTGCAAATCACCAACCTCGTGGTTAGCAGCCCAGGCCTCACCATCGCGTCACCAGAACTCCCTTTTTAAGTCACAGCTGAGACAGCTTGGATACTAGGGAGTGTATGGAATGGTTTATCACCTTGCAGACATGGCAGAGTGAGTTTGGTGGTGAACTGTTTGTCATGAAAACTAGGTGGGATGACGCGCGGTGTGAGAGGTGTGGATGTAAGGAGTGTGTGGGGCAAACCACGGTGTGAGTGACAGGTGTGCTTACCTGGTAGATGCTGTCTTGCAGGAAGAGCTGGCTTCGGCTCTGCATGCTCAGCGGCGCCTGCTGGAGGAGGAGAGCTCGGCTCTGGAGAGTGTCAGTCCTGAGGCCCTGCTCGTGAATTTGCAGTGCCAGGCGACCCCACAGGTGCTTGGAGACATACACACGGCCGGGCCTCAGGGGCTGCAGGAAGAGGCTGTGCAGGTGAGTGGTTTTGATGTATAGTGAGACCCTTAGACTATAGTGACTGCAGGTGGACCTCGGGCAGGTGACCTCACAGGTGCTGCTGACTTCTTCTGTGGTGGCTTTTGGGCTTCTGCCAGCTGCGCCTCTCCTGACTGAAGGGAGTGTGGGCTTACTCAGTGGTTAGATGATTGAAGAGTAAGGTGTACTTCAGATGTAGATCCCCCTCAGACTCATCTCGCCCCTAGTGTGTTGGCTGTGCTGGCCACCAAGTCCTGCCTAGTCCAACTTTGTGGCTGCACTGTCCCCCAGGCACCCAGCTTCACATGACTTCTCCCAGCCAGCTTGTTCCTGCAGGAGGCTGTGGGCTCCTCCTGGGCTCCTCTCCTGCCTTGTCTGGGATTGTTTAGAGAGCCCTGTCCTTACTAGAAGGGCTGTGTCAGGCAATGGAAGCAGTGGCCTTCTGTCAGGAAGTGGGCTTGGGTTGACCACGTAGCCTTCCATGCTGAGTCCAGGAGCTGACAGCGTAGTCTTATGAAGAGGGACCCCACTGGATGTCACTTCTACCCTTGCGTCCCTTGCCCAGGTGGGGTGTGGTAGGAGGAAGACCCCAGTGGGTTAGTGGCCCCACCCAGTGACGGTGGTCCTGCTGCCCTCTGCCCAGGCTTGTGCGGCCTGACTCCATTGTCTCCCTGCCCAGAATTTGCTGACCACGCACGTGAGGCCTTCTGCGGGTTTGGTGTGTGTTCTTTGCCCATTCAGGTAACTGTGGCAGAATTGGCTAAAAGTGTCTTGAAAGCTTTGGTGTCACTTTTGTCATGTGAGTGCTCGCTCTGGGGGCACAAACTTCTGTTTCATGCATTTCCTTTCCTTGCTGGGTGCTGGGGTCTCCTCAGCTGGGTTTCACACGGGGAGAATAACCAGTTGCCTGGAGGGAAGTGTGATATGCTGATCTAATTTTTTGTGTGTGGAGGAGAATTTCAGCATAACACAGAGAATTATCCCTTAACTCCCAGGTTCTGAGGTTCCTACCAATCTGGGTTTATCCAGGTTTCCCCACTCCCGTTTTCCTGAAGCACACCTGAGAGCTGGTGTCTTCATGTGTAGACCCTCTGTGTGCACCTCCACAAGGCGGGCCTCTGCCCCTCCTGTAGAACACCCGTGCCGCTGTAATCTGCAGAATGAGCAGTGGCTCCTGAATGCCGCCAAGCAGGCAGTCCGAGCCCAGTCTCCTCCGTGTTGAGGCAGTTCACAGGTCCAGACAGGCCCACACGGACCGCATTTGTGTGGCTTCTTCTTGCTTCTGGCGATGTTCACTCCTGGTCCTCCAGGGTTTCTGGTACGGCCAGGCCAGGTTCCTTGTGAGAATGCTTCCTGGGTGGGGACACACCCTTTCCATCGAAGCCCTTCATGCTTGTTTTCTTAACATAAACTACGTAAAGCATGGGCTGGGTGTTTCCCAAGACGACAGGATTATTGTTCCCCAAATAGCAGGGGACGGGCTGTGCCTTCTCTGGTGCTGTGAGTTGTCTGGGCCGCAAATACCCTGCACCTGTTAGAAAGTCAGTGCTGCCCGTCAGAGGGTCAGTAGCACACACACGCTGGGAGGGCTCGGGTGACTCTCCAGTCTAATGCCCTCTGGGACTGGCGGCCAGAAGAGTTCTGAAAACACGAGAGTGGTTTCTTCTTGCTGGAGACTCCTGTGTGGGTGGCACTCAACAGAGACCTGGCGCACACATGCAGACCGTGTGTGGTGTGGTCTGTCGTGATTACTCAGGGCAGTTCCATCTTTCCTTGGTTAAGAAAACGAACTCATTAACAGAATGATTGCAGCAAATATTAGACAGCATATGGTCAGTTTAGATGTAGTTTGAATGTCTTTAAACTATTATTAGTTGAATTTATTTTCTTTCCTACTTTGGTAGTTTTTAATGTAATGCTACTGCTTTCTTTCTTTAGGCATATTTATTAACTTTTGCTGATCAAAATATGAGACATTTGTCCAGTAACTGTATAGATTCTTGGAAAAACCTGAAAATAACTTTTAAAAAATCCCAAAGCTACCCTTTCCTGGCATTGACCTCATCATATGAAGCATGACAAATTAAGTCATGTTTTCCTTGAGACTGGGAATAGAAGTGCTTTTTGGGAGAGGAGCCCTCACAGGAGGGGGGGACGACACCTCCTAGCAAAACCGTTGAGTGGCAGAGCCAGGTGGCGGGGCAACTGATCTCTGTTGGGTGGTTACCAGTCTGCCGGCCTAGCACCCGAGCGTCCTTGGTGATCATTGTTCCCTCAGTGCCACCCTGAGGACTTTTTCAGAACGAGAACACTGGCAATGCATCCTGCAGCGCCTGCACCCTCTCAAGGTGCAAAGTTGGAGCCATTTGCCCTGGCCACTAGCGCACACATGATGGTGCTTTGTGTTTGCATCTTTCCCCAGAGGAGGTGGTTGGGGGGGGGGAGAGAGTGTGTGTGTGTGTCACATGAGAGAATTAAAGTGCTCTGGTAGGTGCAGTGCATTGGAATCCTTCCTGATGAAGGAATGCGATTAAATTCTTTCTGAAGAGAAGGTTTGATCTCTATGGATTATAAAATGATCTGTAGGACCCCACCGTCTAACTTTGATTTTGTGCTCTTTGAGCCCTTGTTACCTCATGATCAAGGGGAGGGTTGTGGGGGTGGGAGGGTGGTCCCTGGACTTACTTACATTGTGCTTTCAGCAGCGTAAGCATCGTGTGGAAGGACTTGGAGTTCTTACCGCCTTCGGGTGTTTTATTGCCATCAAATTATAAAGAATGAAAGTGGACTCCAATATTAGAAAATATCCGCGTATCAAGGGAAACATGTGACAAGGTCAGAGCTCTGCTGAGACCGAGGTGCAGCGCACAGCTCCTGTGGCGAGCGGGGGAGGACAGGCTTCGGAGTAGGAGGTTGAACTACGGAGCACCTGTTGAAAGTGTTACTGGAGTGAGCAGCAGATGTAGCTAAAGGTGTTGGAATTAGGAATGATGTATTTTACTGCTGCCTTTTTTCACTTGTGAAGAAGAAAGTTTTATTTTTAATTGATAAGGCTATATAAAATGAAAACGATGTAAATTTTGTCATTGTCTTAGGAATTGAGTTATATTTAGATAGCTTTAGCATGCATTCTTTTGTTTAAATTTGTGAGTAAGCATACCTCTTCTGCTAGGAAACTGTAATCAAAAGTATCAGCTCTGAGCAAGTGAGCCTTGTACAAGCATTGCTGCACTCAGTCCTGTGGCTGAGCAGCAGCCACGTCAAGGCTTTCCTTGCTTTACCGAGGCCGTGCGCCTGGAAGTCACCGCTGTGCATGAGCACTCACAGCGTGCACGTTTTCTTCTCCCTTTAATTGAGTTGATTCTGATTTGTATTGACCCCATAGGACAGAGTAGAACTGCTCCTTTGGCTTTCTGATGCTCTCTTTTTTAAAACAGTTTTGCTGGCATTTATTCCACACACCACACAATTTAATAAGTCAATCATAACAACAATCTTCACTTCAAGAATTTTACTGAGCTTTTCTTAACAGCCTTATTGTGATACAATTCATAGACCATAGGTTTACTTGTAAAGTATATAATTAGTAGTTTTTAGGACATCCCCCCACCCCCTTTTTCCTAGCATTAACAGTATAATTATTTTTTTTAACCACCCCCCTACCCCACCCCCATTGTCTTAATTCTAAGACAATTTTATCACCCCAAATGAAACCCGATGCTCATTAGCTGTCTTGTCCCCCTTTTTTTTCTAACCCCTAGCAGCTAATAAGCTACTTTCTGTTTCTGGGACTTGCCTATTCTAGACAGTCTTATATGAGTGAAATGATAAAATGTGTGGCCTTTTGCTTTTGGTTTCTCATTTAGCATATTTTCAAGGTTCATCTACCGCATATACTCGAATATAAGCTGACCCGAGTATAAGCCAAGGTACCTACTTATTACCTGGGAAACCAGAAAAACTGATTGACTCAAGTATAAGCCTAGGGTGGAAAATGCGGAAGCTATTGGTGAGTTTCAATAATAAAAACAAATGAAAATAAAATTACTAAAAATTGAGACATCAGCAGGGTAATGTATTTAAATATTTATTTTAAATAAAAACATAAATAAAAGGACAAGTCATTTAACATTAGTAAACCAGCACAGTAAGTGGAAAATAGTTTCAACAAAAACAATCAGGTATCAACAATGATACCTTAAGAGTACTATTCCCTGAGCTCAATCAGCAACCAAGCTAAAATGGAAAGAGTTAAAATCCTTCAAAACTGGATTCCTCATCATCATCCATATCCCAATGCAGAGCTTCAGCTGGTGGGAGGTCATCATAGACGCTGTCCTCACTGAGATCGCCGTCATCTCCATCACTGCTGTCATTTTCATACAAAGCGTAGTCTTCACTGCCATCCATAGCATTGCTAATACTACATTTCTGGAAGGCACGTCGCACCATGTCTTCTGGAATGTCTTCCCATGCGTCTTGAACCCACTTTGCTATTAACTCCATGTCGGGCTTCATGAGATTGTTAGTCGGGCTTGACCAGATGACATCCATTTATGCCACATCCTTAGCACACGGTCTTTAAAAGGTTTATTCAAAGATACACGTCATAGGATGGCTCTGATTGGTTAGATGTGAGTAAACAAACATTCAGAGCCCTGCAGTGTCAGCGGGGCTTTGAATGAACAGCGGAGAGACGGCAATCACCCGCGAGATAATGGGCACTGTCCCGTTACCTGGGATGTGGGGGGCAGTGAGATAGTACACCTTGCTGGGTACCACAGACCTGTGTATCAGCTGAACCCCAGTTTTTCAGCACATTTTTTTGTGTGCTGAAAAACTCGGCTTATACACAAGTATATATGGTGTGTTATAGCATAAATCAGAAGTTACTATTTTTTATTTGTCTCAAGTTGTCTTTGTTTCTCATTTCATTTTTATTACTTTGTGTATTTTCCTACATGTATTTTTTTTAATTTAGTGCTTGCCCTGGGGATTAATAATTAATATCTTCTGATAAGCTAATTTAAATTAATACCAACAAAATTTCATAAAAGGTGCATATTAATACATTTTATGCCATTGCTTTATGCAGTTGTCTTTTAAATCACATAAGGGAAAACATTACAAACAAAAATTACATTTATGCTGTCTGTTCTATTTGCCTATGTAGTTATAGTTATTAGTGCTTTTTTAAAGTGCTTATTCCTTATTTTTTTCTGTTTTTTAATTTCTTTATGTGGATACAAGTTACTGTGTAGTGTCCTTTCGTTTCAACTTGAGGGAATATTTTTTGTATTTCTTGTAGGCCAGGTCTGATGACAAATCTCAATTTTTGTTTCATGTTTGAAAGTTAGTTTTTCTGTGTATAGAACTCCTGGTTGACATTCATTTTATTTCAGCACTTTGGATATGTCTTGCCACTGCTATAAATTTTATTGAAGAAGTCTTGTACATGATGGATTACTTCTATTCCTGCTTGCAAGATTATCTCTCTCAGCAGTTTGATTATAATATGGCTAGGTTTAAATCTTTTTAAAATTGTCCTACTTGGAGTCTGGTTATGTATGGAGATCATTCTTTTTCATGAAATTTGGCAAGTTGTTAGCCATTATATTTTCTTCTGCCATTTTCTCTCTATTCCTAATTCTGAGATTCCAATTGTGTACATGTTTTGTAAGCTCAGCCAGTGGTGCCCCTTTAAGGATGTCTGTAGCTCCGCTTATTTCTCTTTATTGTTTCTTTCACTGCATAATCTCAAATGAGCTCTCCAAGTTTTTCTCTCTTCCAGGGGATTCCTTCTGCCTGTTTGAATCTGTAGTTGTTGCCTATTGAAATGTTCATTTCAGTAATCACATAGTTGCTTTGTAGAATTTCTGTTTGGTTCTACAAAGAAGCTTCAAAAGGTGTGTGGAAAAATTCCATTATCTCTTACTCCAATTTTCCACAAACTTTTGAAGCGCCTTGTATTTTGTAATTTGTATTTCATTATTAATTTATTGAGACATTGTTCTCATGTTTTTGTTTTATCAGGGGCTCATACAACTCTTATCACAGTCTATACATACATCAATTGTGTCAAGCACATTTGTACTTTCATTGCCCTCATCATTCTCAAAACATTTGCTCACCACCTAAGCCCCTGGTATCAGGCCCTCATTTTCCTCCTCCCTCTCCGCTCCCGCCTCATGAGCCCTTGATAATTTATAAATTATTATTTTGTCATATCTTGACCTGTCTGACATTTCCCTTCACCCACTTTTCTGTAGTCCATCCCCCAAGGAGGAGGTCACATGCGGATCCCGGGTTCATTTTTAAAATAAATTTTACTTTTTAACTAAAATGAACATAGTTTTCTAAATATCTTGGATTTTCGTGTTTATGGTGTCCTGATGAAGATGATTTTCTTGAAGTGAAGTGAATGTTTGAGATTACTTGAAGCACTATTTAGGAAAGCCAGCATGCTGCTGTGTATATCACAGGTTCGCGTCTTCCGTACTGTGTGGCCTGACACTTGAATTTGCTATCCGCTTATGTGTTGTGAACCCCCCTGAGTGCATGTTTGCTGTGGGTGATGGTCTTGATTTGTTCAATTACTGCTCTTGGTGATAGTACAGGCACTTAATGCATATTGTCCGATGAACTAAATTCTTTTTTTAACTTTATTATTATAATTATTTATTTTTTAAAAATAATTTTATTGGAGCTCTTACCAATATTATAACAATTTGAGTCCTTATCAGTGCCTCTTTTTTCTCTCCCACCCTCGTGAACCCTTGATAAATTATATATTATTATTTTTTCAAATCTTACACCATCTGATGCATTCTCTCTGACTCATCTCTTCTGTGTGACCCTTGTGTGAGGGGATATCCAGTTGTCTACAGATGGGCTTTGGGTCTCCACTCCAACACCTCTTCTTCACATCGATAAAATTGTTTGTTTTTGATCGTCTGATACCTGATTCCATCGACACCTCATGATCACACAAGCTGGTGTGCTTCTTCCATGTGGGCTTTCTTGCTTCCCTGCTAAATGGCTACTTGTTTAACTGCAATGATGAACTACATTCTAAGTAACAGTTGGGAAATAGAATGAGCATAATTTACTAATGTACTCTGCACAGAGTGAATTTGAAAGTGAAAAGAAAGCTGCTTCTCATGAAGAGGAGAAAGTCAGTACACGTGAGAGTGAACAAGCACAGTCCACTTGCCCAGAGGAGGAAATGCCCCAGTCTCGGCTGCTCCAGGAGAAGGAGTACCACATCCAGCAGGTATGTACAGATGGGCTTTTCCTTCATTGCTCTTCTGATGGCTCTAGAGCAGCGCTTCTCAACCTGTGGGTCGCAAACCCTTTGAGGGTCGAACGACCCCTTCCCAGGGGTCCCTCAATTCATAACAGTAGCAAAATGACAATCATGAAGTAGCAATGAAAATAATGTTATGGTTGGGGGTTACCACAACACGAGGAACTATATGAAAGGGTCGTGACATGAGGAAGATTGAGAACCACTGATCTAGGTGGTCCCACAATGTTCCTCCTCCAGCAGTGTAAACATTACAGCCCTTTCCCAGATGCAGCAGTCCTGCTGCTCTGAATTTACAGTCTTGTAGGATCACTGGATTCAGATCTATGAATTAAATGATCGGAGACTTATTTTGCTTGTGAATGAGTCTCAGACACTATGCTGACCAGCAGGTATAGAATTTTCTCCCTTATAACCTCTCTTTCCCATTTTATGAATGGCTCAGGGCACTGAAGAACTGCAAAGCATCTAGGGCAGAAGTCTATGGCTACTGAATGGCAGAGCTAGGTGTGTCTGGCTTTAAACATTACACATGGGTATGTCTGATCTATTTTGATAGGCTATAAAAATTGTAATCCCAGTGATAGGGAAGTACATGTCTATAGTAGTCGGTAAGTAGCATTTGGCCCAAGGGTATATTCCCAGCTGCAGAAGTTTCTTCAGTCCTGAAGATGGGCAGGATGCCAACTGAGGCCATGGGCAGCGGAAGGGAGCTCTGGCAAAGAGCTGTGGAGGGGGCAGGGAAGGTGAGAGAGTCAGCAGAGCCTGCTGCTCTAACCTGGTGGGGATTTTACGAGGGAGAAAGCCTCTAATGGTATTTCTCTAGCTTTTCCTTCAAAGTACCAAACTTTTTACTGCTTTGAGACAATATATGAACAGAAAAACTAACCCCTTGCACTGTAAAATCAAAATGCTAAAAATGACATGGTTCAGGTTCATTGCAAGTACCTTTTTGTTTTCAACAATATAAACAGTGACTTTATGGGTGTATCTGTGGAAAGAGACAATGGAGAAGCTCAATGTCATCAGTGAGAACAAGGATAAAGACTGACTAGAAAAAGCAACCAGCCACACACATGGCAGTTCCAGTTGAAGCTGAAGAAACTCAAAGGAAATCCATGAGAGCCAAAGTACAGCTTTGTACATCCCACTTGAATTCATAAATAGATTTGACACATTGGACGCTAAGGACTGAAGACCAGCGGACTTGTAGGGTAACATCAAGGCATCACACATGAAGAAACTTGGCGTTGGGAAATCAAAAGGATAGAATAAGCTCAGCTGGAGGAAGGCAAGCTGAAAGGATTGAAGAAAAAAATTCAAGCCTCAAGTTGTAGCATTGGAACATTGGTTCTCAACCTTCCTCATGCCGCGACCCTTCAATACTATTCCTCATGCTGGGGTGACCCCAACCATACAATGATTTCCGTTGCTACTTCATCACTGTCATTTTGCTGCTGTGATGAATCGGGCGACCCCTGTGAAAGGGTCATTCGGCCCCCAGAGGGTTTGTGGCCCACAGGTTGAGAGCCGCTGCTTTAAAGGATTCTTCCCTGGGCAAACCATTGCGTGATGGCGGAGGAAGCATCAAAAGGACGTGCCAGGAGTACAGAGACCCATGTGCCAAAAGAACTGGGTAGCACTTACCCATTCAGGAGGTAGAGCATGATAAAAAAATGGATGGCCTTGAATTAAGAAGTCCATTGAATTCATTAAAGGCATTGGTGAAAAACGAGACCTCAGGAATTGATGGAATATTAATATGGATACTTAAAACAGAACACTGGAAGTACTCCTCTATGGCAGGGCATTTGGAAGACACTTAGTTGGTTAGCCAACTGGACTATACTCATATTTGTGCCCATTCCAAAGAAAGGCGATCCAAAGCATTTAGAAATTATCTAACAATATCTTTAATATCACACGCACATAAAATTTTGTTCAAGGTAATTAAAAAGCCCTAGGAGTGAATACAACAAGGGTGCTGCCAGAGACTCAGGACAGATTCAGGAGCGGATGTGGAGTGCGGGACATCATTGCTGACGTCAGGTAGATTTTGGCTGAAAGCAGGTGACCAGATTTTTTTTAACATTGGTAAAGCGGACACCATTGACAAAACTCCTATCCTGGCGAAATAGCCACATGGCAGCCGAAAACTGTACACCCTAGCTTGTCATGTATTCGTTCCAAAAATCAGGACTTTTTAAAAGCGCCATGGGACACAGGACAAATTGTTAAAAATCAGGACTGTCCCATCAAAAGCAGGACGTCTGGTCACCTAGAAAGGTGTTTCCCCCTCCACTCCAAAAAAACACAGTTTGCTGTGTTAAATTTGACTGTGGAACATAGCAAATTTATGGATAGCATTGTAGGGACTGGAATTCTAGAACACTAAATTGGACTTATATAGTGTTGTATAAGACAATAGATAAAGACGATATTGCATGGTTTAGAATCAGGAAAGGTGTGCGTCAGAGTTGGGGCTTATGGGATAAATTGATAAATGTTTTGGATAAATTTCATCTTTTCATTTGTCATTTATTGTGTTTTATAAATATTTTTCAAGCTTGAGTTTTTTGTTTAGATATATTACAAATGTTTAATTTTTTGTTTGTGGTTAGAGAATGGCTGCTATCTGATACCAAGTTTTTATGATTTTCTAAATGTTTCTTGTTGAATGGCAAATACGGGGCTTTCTACTTCGTAAACTGTTACAGCCTCAGAAACCCACAGGCAGGTTGCTGTGAGTAAGTATCAACTTTATGGCAGTGTTTTTGAGTTGATGGTATGAAATGGAAACTCCCTGCCTGATTTAAAATTTAAAATTCACTTAAAATAAATAAATAGGACTCTTTCCATTGCAATTCAATGCTGGAGTGCTAGATGGTTCATGTTTGTGCCTTTTTTTTGAGAGGTGATTTTTTTTTTTTTTTGAGAATTAGCTGATTATCTGTCTCTCACTTAATAGTTCTTACATTATTGTTTTAACTCGTCCAATACAGTCCCCTCATTTCCTCCCTGTGAGCCCCGAGGGCGGGCTGGCTAACTTCACTCTGAAGAAATGATTGTGCTGATTGGTATGATTGATTTTCCCTACATTTCCTTGTGTTCTCTGCTGCTCGCGTGAGCTTTGTATTTTACATGCTCCATAATGGTCAGAACCCAAAGTTCTGTATTATCTTCCCATCTAAAACAGCGGGTGGTTTTTAATACCTAGAGTAATTCTTTAAGATAGGAAGCCTGAGCCTTTAGCTAGTGACCAGCAGTCCACCATGTGGTCCAAGACCGCACACAGGGGACATGGGCCGATTCACAGAAGAGGGGCTATCTGTATGCTTTTGATCATGATTACTTGTACTGTTCAGATCTTTATATCTGTTTTTCCTTTTCATTTCCCTTAACTTAGATTTATCTGCTTTTTCAGTTACTTAGGGCAGGGGTTAAGATCTAGCACTCCAACATTGAATTTGTCAATTTATCTTTGTAACTCTGTTAGCGTTTTCTTCCATTTGTTTTGGTACTACTCCTTTGGAGCATTCACGTCTAGGATTATCTTCTCTTCCTCCTGGTAAGCTGAACAAGCTCCCCCAGAGCCTCTGAACCCAGAGACGTCTACCCAGGGTAATGTTTTCAAGTGCGCCCTAGATTCTCCATGTCGAGTCCATCGCTGTCGGTCTAGTGCTCTTGGACGCCTTGTTACTGGTGTTGAGCTCGACACCCCACCAGCACAGGGACTTGTAGGCAGCACCCCTTGAGCAACAGCAGCCTCGGTTGAGGGAGGGACTGCCCCACTGAGTGCTGCATAGTGATTCTCAATTGAGTCTCCTCTGCGCTTTCACCTTCCGTGTCAGCGTTCGTGTATGCAAATGTGACCAATTCACAGAAACCTCTGCCATTGGCATTGAAGGTGAGCAACTTGGATCACGGAGCTATGTTGTTTTCTTGCTTGGAAGACACATTTGTTACTCTAAGCTGCATGGTATTACTGCCAGGCTTGGTTGCTGCTGCCCAGTGAGGACCTAGGGAGCCCGTGGTAGCCAGTGATAGCTTACTAGGACTGTTGATGCTACTTGCTTGCCTAGCTCACAGTGTGAGGACTTTTAAGGTGATTGACTCATTTTCGTTTTTAGAGAGAAATATGGGAAAGGTTTGCTTGCTTGGCAGCTTGTTTATTCTGCACAACCAGATGGAGGGCTTGTAGAGTGAGTCATTGTTTGTGAGAATAATGTGGTACGCTTTTTCCTCCTCCGTGGCAAGACAGGAGTAGAGTGATTTGTGCATTCTCTTTGTGTAGACGATGAAATTCAGAAGAAAACTCATAGCAATGTTCCCTTTAATCACCGGCTTACTAAGCTTTGTCCATATTTTTGTTAAATATAGTCATGATAGTTCCTTATTTAAATTGTTATAACTACATCTCACATATTTTTTTCTGAGCAGCTGAAAGGCAAGATTACATCCTTGAGTAAAGAGGTTGAAGAATGTAATTCCAAACTGGAGACTCTGCAGCAGAGACGTGAACGAGAAAACCAGGAAGGCACAAATCTGATAGCGATGCTGAAGGCTGACATAGATTTATCTCGCAGTGAAAGGTCAGTGCCTGTAGGCCTCCTCACCGTGCTGCCGTCACTGCTGGGCGGCCAGGCTGGCTCCCAGAATGAGCTGCTGGTCTCGTCTGTCACTTCCTCTCACTCTGGGGTCCTTTATCACACGACATTGGCAGGGTGCAGTTCAGTGTCTGGCTGGGCAGAGAGATACCCCCTCCCCCCGTGTCTACCTTATTCTTCGTATTTAAAGAACTCTTCCAAACACAGGCTAGAGGACTGGGTGCTGTAACTAATATCTGTGCACTCACCATCTAGCTTTGCCAAATTCAAGAGAAACCCTCTTGTTGCAGCCCTCCTGTCATTAGCAGTTTCACTCTTGACTGCCCTCCGGTTTCATTCATCAGTGCCCACTAGTTCCTTAATGTGGTTTCAGCCTCAGTACATAGGTGTCGCTCTAGGAAAAGGTGTTTGAAAAAACTAATTTGTCTGGTGTTAGTATCGCCACCCCAACTTTCTTGTGGTTCTTTTATTTCTGTTTTCATCCATTGATTTTGAATCAATTAGCATCTTTTAAAAAAATTCATTTTATTGGGGGCTCTTACAGCGCTTATAACAGTCCATCCATCCATTGTGTCAAGTACATTTGTACATTGTGCATTTGTACATTGTGCCATCATCCTTTCCAAAACACTTTGTTTCTACTGGAGCCCTTGGTATTAGCTCCCTCCCCCACCCTCCTTCCCTCATGAACTCTTGATAATTTATATATTATTATTTTCATATTTCATATCTTACTCTGACTGCTGTGTCCCTTCACTCCTAGGTGTCTGTTGTTTGTCCCCCTGGGGGAGGGCAGTTATATGTTGATCCTGGTGATTGGTTACCCCCAACTTTCCCCCACTTTCCCCCTACCATCATGGCATTGCTACTCCCATTATTGTACCTGAGGGGTTTATCTTTCCTAGACTCCCTGTGTTGTGAGCTCTTATCTGTACCAGTATACATGTTCTGGTCTAGCTGGATTTGTAAGGTAGAATTGGGATCATGACAGTGGTGGGGAAGAAGCATTAAAGAACTAGAGGAATGTTGTATGTTTCATCGGTGCTGTATTGTACCCTGACTGGATCATCTCTTCCTTGTGACCCTTCTGTAAGGGGATGTCCAATTGTCTGCAGATGGATTTTGGGTCTCCACTCTGCCCCCTTCCTCCTCCCACCTCCTGTTTGCACTATTGCCATCTTTGAATCTAAAGTGTGTCTCCTATAGAAAACACATACATTCTTTTAAAAATCCAGTCTAAACAAGTCTGCTTTTTGAATGGATTGTTTAATCATTTCATATGTATTGTTATTATTGATATGAGTGGATTATGGGTAACACTTTACTTTGTATGGATCATATATTTTTGTTTCCCCATTTCTACTTACTGTATTCTTTTACATTAAATGTTTATTTTCTGTTTGTAGCTTTTGTAATTCATAATGACTTTTAAAAGTATCATTTTATTGGGGGATCTTATAACTCTTGTTAAACCATACATCAATTGTATCTGACATATTTGTACATATATTCCATTGCTCTTTTCTAGACCATAGTAACTTTTTTAAGTGTGTTCTCTGAGGCTTGCCATCTTATGAGTATGTATAAAGTCATTAGAATATGCTTTACATCTATATTAGCTTAACTCTAGTGATAATGTTGAAATGCTACTTTTACACACCCCTGTTTGTGCTCTCCCTTTTTGGGAGTAGTAGTATTATCTATTTTTTTAAGCAACGTTACAAATCCAACAGTACATCTTTATTGCTTTCCTGTCTTTATTATCCTTTATTTTCTTTGCCTATTATGGGGATGCTTCCAACCATTTTCTTGCATATTATTGTACAATATTTCATTTCTTTATGTTACAGGTGCAATACATTATGTACGTATTCCTTTGTATAATTGCATTCAAGCCAATTCTAAAAGTTAGCTTTGCTGTATATCGGATTTTGAATGACAGTTTTTTATTTTCGAACTTTGAATATGTCATTCCACTATTTCTCACTGACTCATGTTCGCTGGGATGTCAGTTGCTAATCTTAAGTGATGAGTTATATTTTTCTTGCACTTTTCAAGATTTTCTTGTGCCTTTGTGTTTCAGCACTTTTACTGTACCGTGTCTGTTTGTGAATCTTTTACATGATCTTATTTGGATTTGTTGAGCTTCTGGGTGTGTAAGTTATTGTCTTTTAATAATTGCCAACTCTTCAAGGAGTGAAGGTATTGGATTCTTGGATGTATTCACCTGAGACAGCTCCAGCCACAGGGTGTTGCAGGCAGGGTGAGAGATGTTTCTATCCTGTTTCTCTCTGGAGAAAGCCTCCAACTGGGAGCAAGGGGTGAGGAGCCAGAGTTTGGTGTAGCTGCTTGGAGAGGAGTCTTCTTGCTGAGCTCTAGGAGGGGATGAGGGAGCGATTCAGATAGTCTCACCTTTCATATTGAATTTTTGTAGATGTTCTTGAATAAGGTGCTTTATCATCTACTTCTGCTCTTAGAACCGTTTTCAGAAGTTTTCAGTGACTGGGTTTCTTAAAGTAATTTTCCCTTATTTCCTGAGGGTGCGGGTCTATGGACCCTCGTGCGCTCTTGTGTGGAAGCTTGTCTGCCCGTGTGTTGGAGCATGGCCAGTGCCTCCCACAGCATCTTACGGTCGTTCCTATTGCACCTGCCTGTGCTGAGAATTCTCTGCCAGGGCCCGTTTTCATTAGTTGTGTCTTCTGATTCTCACGTCCTCCCCTCAGGAACTCACTCCAGGATGCCCTCCGGAGGCTGCTGAGCTTGTTTGGAGAGGCGCTGCGGGCTGCAGTTGCCATAAGGAGTCATGTCAGTGAGCATGTGGGGCTCTGTTTGGACGACACGGAGGCCACGTGTACAGAGAGCTTGCCTGACGTGTGGCCAACCATTGAGGTCCTGTGTGCAGGAGAGTGCACAGGTGAGTACTTGTGTTGACTTGGCTTGTTAGAGCAGCTCCATTTAGAGTGCACTGTGCAATGAAGGTTGCCTAGTGTGGTTAGTCATTTGTCTTTGCTCATGAGGCGGGATATGTGCATGAGCAAGAATGATTTTTCCATAGGTGAGCACTGTCTGACCTTTTGATAAGGACCACGGAGAGCTAGTGGTGCCAGGACTTGTGCCCGAAGTCTTTACAATGCTGTAGACCATCTGAGAAGGAGGGGCTGCCGGGCCTACTGCTTGGTGTGCTGTGGGTTGGGCCGCTGCAGGTGGCTGTAGGGGAGGATTATTGATAGGGGCAAAGTGGTGCTGGGTTTCTCCAGTGGCTGCCTGGGATGTAACATTGTGGCGGTGATGTGAGCTCCTGCCTCCTTGAGTCCTCCTGCCCATGCAAGGCTCAAGCACAGTGGAGGCTTCCCCGTCCCTGTGTAGTGTGGCTCCCTGTCGCTACGATGGGCAACAGCTCTTGGGTTCCCTGTGGCCTGCTGGATGCAGTTTGCGCCTTGCCTTACAGCTAGTTTGCGTGGTTGACTTGTTTGCTGTGCCACGGATGAAGGCCTGTGCTTGTTTGCAGCCTCCGCTCTGGATGCGGCCCTGCCCGAGCTCCGCACAGCCCCACTAGAGCCTGATGGGGCGTTACCCGAGCCTGCAGAGGTGTCGACGGTGGCCGAGATCAGCAGTCATGTGTGTGAAAGCTTCTTTATGAACCCAGACACCACACTGGAGTATGAACAGCCGGTCAGGAAGATCTTCCAGAACCTCAGGTTGGCTGTGGACAAACTCCTGGAGATGGTTTTGGACTCCAACCGCCAGGTGAGGTGCTGTGTGGAGGGGCAGGGACCTCCCTGTACAAACGATTCCGTCTGCATTTGGGGGAGTCTCCCCCGAGAGGAGTTATAGACGAGTTCCGGGCTCTGTTGGCCTCCTGGGGGTGAGATGAAGGGGCTGGCTGGTGTCAGCCAGCAGGCGCCTCTCGGGGCTTTGCCACTCGCACGTGCTTCTCTCCTACCCCGTGCTGCCGCTTGTGTCGGCGCAGAGACGACACTGACAGCCGCAGCGTGCAGACCTTCCACTGTCAACACTGCTCCCCCCACCCACGCCCTTCTGAGAGAGGCCATTCTGAACCCAAGTTCCAATAGAGGCAGGCTTACTGTGAGTCACCAACCAGCCCCGACTTGTTTAGTTTAGGTAATGTACAAACCAGCCTGATGCTGCTGCAGTTATATGGTGAATGTCTGTGCCTTTAGAAGTTGTTACTCCTGGAACATTTCAGACAGTTAGTAAGAGTGCATGTGAACAGTTAGCAGCGGGCGGGTCGGTGCTGTCCAGCTGAGAAACGCTCGCTGGGTTGTGTCAGTGGAGTCAGCTGTAGGCCACAGCCTCATGATCGCAGCTTCTTTGTCTTGCTTCCTCCACTGCCTTCCCTGCATCACTTCCCCTTCTGGTCCTCGTCTACACGGCATCTACAAGTACCCAGTTGCTCTGTCATTAACCCGAACTGTCCCTCGTCCCGTGTGCCCGCGGTTTGAATGAGGGTACGAGTGCAGAGGGCACTGAGGAGGTGTAGTGGTGCCATGGGAGAGGCCACAGCAAGGGCTTAGGAGCCTGTTTGAAGGCTGAGCTTAGAGAGGCAGCTCCACCTCCCTGGCCCGTGGCCCTGACCTGTGCTCCTGGGGAGTGGCCTTGGCTGCAGGCAGGAGGGCATCTGAGGTAGCCCATGACGTAGGGGGTGAGACGTGGTGGCTTCCAGGGCTTCTTCAAAGGTGGGATCCACAGGTTTCCTTGGAAGAGGCACCTGAGAAGCAAGCATATGAGGGAAACCCCACCATCAGGGCTGAGAGTCTGTCAACCGCTGAGTGAGAACATGGAGGGGAGAACTGGGCTGTGCTCATCTGGAGCGTACGGAGGCCACAGGAGGGGCTGCAAAGTACATGCAGGCAGCAGGAGGGCTGCCATTGGGCTAGGATTTAGATCAGCAGTTCTCAACCTGAGGGTCACGACCCCTTTGGGGACTGAGCAACCCTTTCACAGGGGTCACCTGATTCATAACTAGCAAAATTGTAGTTCTGAAGTAGCAATGAAAATCATGTTATGGTTGGGGGTCATCACGACATGAGGAACTGTATGAAAGGGTTGCGGCATGAGGAAGACTGAGAAGCCCTGCTCTAGATGCTGGTGGCACATTGAGGAGGAAGCACTATCGGGTGCCCTGTCCCTGTTGACCCTGCACGATGTGGGTGATTACGACCCGTGCCCTGTGTCCTGGTTCTCTGGGGGACAATTGTTTCAAAGTGTCCTGTGTGTGTCTGTGTATAGACTTTCTTTGAACATTTGTTGGGTGAGCAGATTTAATTGTTTAGCAGTTGACATAATGGAAATTGTTGTTTTTCATGGAATTATTTCTGATTTCACTAGAATGCTGCCCAAGTGTGGTGCTAATATGAGTCTTGGTTATTTTCCATATACAATTTGATTTTCACATGTGTTGTAACAGCTGGAGGAAGCGCGCCAAATTCATTCTCATTTTGAGAAAGAATTTAATGATAAAAACGAGGAGACTGCGCAGGTCGTTCGGAAGCAGAAGGAGCTCCTGGACTGCCTCAGTGAGGAGAGCGCAGCGGCGGCCGCCCTCACCCGGGAGCTCCACCAGGCCCACGGTGAGTGGTGGCACCCCTGCAGCAGCAGGGCATGGGTGGGACGGGATGAGGCGCCTCGGGAGGAGCTCCACCAGCCCTGGGGTGAGCCGGCCCACGGGGGTGTGGGGTCACGTTGCCTTAGCAGCAGCAGTGGAGGAGTTCGCATTTCCCTACATCTTTGCCAACCAACGTTGGTTATTTTCTATTTTTAGTTTAGCCTCTTGTTGTTTGGTACTCGTGAGTCAGTTCCGGCTCATAGTGACACTGTGTACAACAGAATGAGTCACCACCCTCACAATTGTTCTCATGTTGGGGTCCATTGTTTCGAGCACTGTGTCAGTCCACCTTCTTGAGGGGTCCCCTCTTTGTTGCTGCCCCTCTGCCTTACCAAGCGTGATGGCCATCTTCAGACAACAGACTCTCCTGGTAACATGTCCACAGTGTGTGGGATGAAGCCCTGCTTTTTGTTGTTTCTGTTCTTGCACGGCCTGAACTGGCCTGAGACCTACCGTGTTATTTCTGCCCCACGTTCAGCTCCCCACCCCAGCTGGCGTCCATTGTATGGTAGAGCGCAGACGAGTCATGGCCCTTGGTACACGCTGCTTGTTTTTGGTGAACGCATGTCTCACTTGGTCTCCTCTGCAGGGCTCATCGAAGGGTTTAAAGAAGAGAGGGCAGACCTGCAGGCGACGATTGGTCAGAAGGAGCAGTCCGAGCAGCTCCTGGTGCTGGAGCTGCAGCAACTGAGCCAGCAGCTCCAGAAGGCAGCCCGTGAGCAGGCACAGCTGAAGGAGGAGTGCACTGCCCTGCAGAGCCAGATGGAGGCCCTTGCTGCCAGCGCACAGGCGAGAGAATCTGGTAAGAGATGCTGGCTGTTGAGCGCTGACCTTCTGAGCTCCCGGAACGTGGGCTTCAAGCGCTTCTCTTTTCTTTGTGAACTTTGGGTGTGCATAGTTATTAAGCCTGTTTCAACGTCTTGGGATTTGCTCCAGAAGGAATGGGTGTGTGCGTGTTTGTGATTCCGTCTTTCTCCTGTCCCTCCCCGATGCTGTGGTTGGGTGCTGTCTGTCCTGCAGACAGTGAGCACATTCATGGCCCAGCAGATACTTTGGAAGCAGCCAGGTGTCTGTGGTGATTCAAGGGATTAATGCTTCAGAGGAGCTCACAGTCCTTGGATAGACATGTTGCTCCTCTGCACAGGCACTTGGTTAGCTTTCCCAGTAGTTGCTGATGACCTTTCTGTGTCCTGGGAGCCCTGAGCCTACATCTCTGGTGGTGGCCCTGAAGCCCTTGAGGTAGCCTCAGACACGGGCCCACTCCACCCCTACCTCTCATCTGGGCGGTGATGCTGGCTGGGGTATTGGCAGAAGGGCAGGGGCAGCTTGTCCTCATGCTGCCCCACTACAGGGGTGCTCCAGGCCATGGGACCTGGCACCTCCAGGTGGTTCCCATGTTTTTTGGGTCCCTCTTTTTATCTTAGCTACATGGACTGTCTGTCATCACTTAACCCAGAGTTGGAAACGACTGTTTCTGCACTGTGAACTTCTCTTCTCCTCCTTGGTCCCATTGAACAATTCATGCCAAAGTCCTGGAGCCGGAGCCTCTTCAGTACTTTAAGAACAGAGGGTGAACTGGGGGGACTCGCATGTCTCAGAATTCTCTGATGCCAAACCTTCCCCAGAGTCTGCTCCCGATGCCGTCTCTCCTCTTAGTCCTGAACTTTGTACTCGAGGTCATGCATTCTTCTCGATTTATTTCTGTAAATGTGTATATATTTTGCTTCATAGGCATTCCTGTCACTGTAGCACAAAAGGATTCAGGTTTGTAAAATGGATGAACGATTTCTGTGTGCTTTGTGCTTGCTGTAGAGTTGGTAGACGATTCCGCCGAGGGGCAGAGTTCCTCAGTGTTTGTGGCAGACTGTGGTCCCTTATGTTGTCATGGTGTTTTAACCTAACGAGCTTGTGTGAACAGTACTCTCTAAGACTCCTTGCTGCTGTCACTCAGCTGTGGTCTGTGCGTGCTGTTTGTAGCCGCATGGCTTGGGGGTCCTGAGGAGCTCTCAGGCTGGGTTCTGGCCCTGCACGTCTCCTCGTCCCCTGTGAGGTGGGGAAGCCTGCAGCTCAAGCTCCAGCCGGTCCTGGGTCACGTGCCGTGGCGCCCTGGCTCGAGTGCATGTTCCCCTGGATACATGGTGGGAGGTGACACTGTCTTCCTCAAGCCACGAGAGCCTTGGTGGTCTCAAGGCTGATGCACCGTACTGTTAAAGGCACTTCTGTGGCTGTAATGCCACCCCTTGAGGCCATTAAGCTGCGTGCTTGATGCTATTTTATCATCATTAATTTTGGGGTATCGGCATGAGTATTTATGGGAAGTATTATCTTAATGGTAGTGACGCCTCATTGCTATTGAGTCAATTCTGCCTCATGGCAACCCTACAGGACAGAGTAAAGCTGCCCCACTGGGTTTCCAAGACCGCAAGCCCCGTCTTTCTCCCACAGAGTGGTTAGTGGTTTGGAGCTGGTCAAACCAGAGTTTGTTATTGAAAGAGTTAAACAGACTTTCACAAGCCAAAATAAGTTTGAAAGCTGGTGAAATAGAAATGAAATCGTTTCAGTTCTTGGGTAATTTGATGCTCCAGGGTTCCTCAAAGATTCGGCCAGAGGTGGAAAATAAGGCCCGCCCGGAGAGTTCCCCTGTGCACAGGTGTCGCTGGAGATGCTACTAGTTTATGGTTTTCTTTTGAGCCGAAGTTTATTCAGACTTGTCCCCTGACATGTGGACTAGTGTGGGCTTCACTGCCTGGTCAGTCTTAGGTCAGCTTTGGAGGACTCACAGCCAATTCACTTTTCCTTCAAGAGGCCATTACAGCCCTGCGCACCCAGCGGGGGCCTGTACGGTGCACGGATTTGCTCTTAGCCGACATGGTCATGTGTTCACATCCAGGGGGTTTTCCATACTGGTGGATACACATGAAGACGTCACTCCTGACAGTTGCTGGTATGCGGCCTGGGACCGCCCAGATGGGTTGTTCTCAGACTGCGCACACTTGAGAAGGTGTGATTTTGTGGCCTGAGTAATTTGCATCGGTGTTTGATATACAGTGGCAGGTTAGTTGGGTGCTGGCCTGGCCTTGGGGGCAGACACTGATGCCCTGTGTGCATGGAACCCTGCTGCTTGCTGGTTCATCAGGAAGGAGGGAAACAGGGCATGGGCAGGGCAAGGTAGCACCTGTGCTGGCTGGTTCAGAACTTTTGTCCTTTGGCTCTCCCCTGCACTCAGCCAGGGGGTGATCTTGGCTTCTGCGCCTTGGCTGCAAAGGAGGCTTGACAGCCCTAATTCCATCGGAGCTACCCCCGAGCCTGTTGCATCTGAGCCCACTGTGTAGGAAGGATCCTTCCTCCCTTGGCAGTCACAGGTGACCCCACTCAATGGAGTCTACCTGTTTGTCTCCACCTCTGCCCGGCAGTCCCTGCTCACTCCCCAGGATGGTGTCTGTCCCACTCCACATTGGTCCTTACAGTAGCTGTCAGCCCTACATGGTGGAGTCTGCTTCCACATATGGCCAGTAGTCCTTGTCAACCCGGCGTGGTATCTCCATATTGGCTCTGGAAGTTACTGGGCAGCCATGAGCATTTAAGTCAATTCTCCTATTTCCACATTGGTCTGGCAGTCACCATTAGCCTACATAGTGAAGTCTGTCTGTCTCCACCCCAATCGTGAGAGTCACTGAGTGGCTCTGTATGGCAAAGACTGCCTGTCTCCACTTCTAGAAGGCAGCTGGTGGGCAGGGCCACTTGCTTCCAGGGTATGCCCTGGGCGTTTTCCTCCATGTCTGTGTTCGGGGCCTTTTAGGTCTCCAGAAGGAAGTGGAGTGTCTAACCAAGGAGCAGTTGGAGACTACGAAGCAGTCTGAGAAGGATCGAGCCGCTCTGCTCTCCCAGCTGCGGGTGCTGGAGTCGGAGTTGGAGGAGCAGGTGTCCCAGCATCAGGCGTGCGCCCAGTATGCGGAGGAGGTTGTCGCGCTGAAGCAGCAGATGACCTCACTGGACAAGCACCTGCGCAGCCAGCGGCAGTTCATGGATGTAAGTCTGCAGCGCACTGCACTCCTTCACCCCAGAGCTCCTCGTGTTTTCTGATCCGTGCCCTGGGGCTGCGGTAGAGCATAGCACCGTGCATTGGGGTGGCTCCCAGGGGCTCATAGACATGCACAGTCATCCTCTTCAGGCCGAGAGGCCGAGATCAGAGTGTTGGCCTGTGAATTCCTAAAATTCTGTTCCGTGCTTGCTCTCTCTGCTGCTGGCGACAGCAGTGACCCGAGTCATTCAGACTTTATCTTCACATGGCCATCTTCCTGTGTGCTTTCTCTTTCTCTTCTCCTTTTATAAACACACTAGTCTTAGAGAATTCAGGCCCACCTTCTCCATTGTGACCGCTTACTAACTGGAAACATCTTCAAAAACCCCTATTTCCAAACAAGACCGTGTTCACAGGTATGGGGTTTAGAATGTCAACTTATCTCTATGGAGGACACAGTTCAATCCATAGCATCTTCTTCTTTTTTTTTTTATGGCCTCAGTTCTCACAATTTGTGGATTTTTTTAAAACATTTTATTAGGGGCTCATACAACTCTTATCACAGTCCACACATATACATACATCAATTGTATAAAGCACATCTGTACATTCTTTGCCCTAATCATTTTCAAAGCATTTGCTCTCCACTTAAGCCCTTTGCATCAAGTCCTCTTTTTTCCCCCTCTCTCCCCACTTCCCCCTCCCTCATGAGCCCTTGATAATTTATAAATTATTATTTTGTCATATCTTGCCCTGTCCGGTGTCTCCCTTCACCCCCTTTTCTGTTGTCCGTCCCCCAGGGAGGAGGTCACATGTACATCCTTGTAATTGGTTCCCTCTTTCCAACCCACTCACCTTCTACCCTTCCAGTATCATCTCTCACACCCCTGGTCCTGAAGCTATCATCAACCCTGGATTCCCTGTGCCTCCAGCTCCTATCTGCACCAGTGTACAACCTCTGCTCTATCCAGACTTGCAAGATAGAATTCGGATCATGGTAGTGGCGGGGAAGAAGCATTTAGGAACTGGAGGAAAGCTGTATTCTTCATCGGTGCTACATCGCACCCTGACTGACTCATCTCTTCCCCTAGACCCTCTGTGAGGGGATCTCCAGTGGCCGATGAATGGGCTTTGGATCTCCACTCTACACTTCCCCCTTCATTTCACTATGATAAGATTTTTTTTTCTTGATGATACCTGATCTCTTCGACATCTCGTGATCACACAGGCTGGTGTGTTCTTCCATGTAGGCTTTGTTACTTCTGAGCTAGATGGCTGGTTGTTTATCTTCGAGCCTTTAAGACCCCAGACGCTATCTCTTTTGGTAGCCAAGCACCATGAACTTTCTTCACCAAATTTGCTTGGCTTAGGCTTAGGCTTCAGCGGTTGTGTCGGGAGGGTGAGCATCATGGAATGCCAATTTAATAGAAGAAAGTATTCATGCATTGAGGGAGTGCTTGAGTAGAGGCCCAAGGTCCTTCCGTCACCTTAATACTAAACCTATAAATATAGGCACATAGATCTATTTCCCCATCCTCATTTATATTTGCATATGTACATGTCTTTGTCTAGACCTCTATAAATGGCCTTTGCCTCCCAGTTCTTTCCTCTATTTCCCTTGACTTTCCTCCTGCCCCACTATCATGCTCTGTCCCCACCTGGGTTACAGCTATACCTCTTCGTTACCCTACCCTTGATCACAGCCTACCAGGCCTCCTACACCCTCCTCACCACTGATTTTGTATCACTTGTTGTGTTCCCTTGTTCCTGGGTTTGTTAACACCACTTCCTTTCCCCTCACCTCCCCGTCCCATGTCCCCCCGGAACTGTCGGTCCCGTTGTTTTCTCCTCCAGATTGTTCATCCAGTCTATCTTATTTAGACAGACCTGTGGAGATAATAACATGCACAGAAACAAGACAGAGGAAAACAAAGCAATAGTATACAACAAAACAACAACAACAAACCACTGACAAAGAACAAACCAAAACACATCAATCAAGAAAGAAAAGCTTGTAGTTCAAGGATAGTTTGTTGGCCCATAGCATCTTCTAAACACCTGTTTTTAACTTTACTGTGAAGCAATTTCAAACTTATTCGAAGTAGAAAAGTAATACAGAAAATGCCCATACAGCCTTCACTCAGAGTTATCTGATCGATCCTAAGCCAGCTGCCTCAGGATTTGGAGGTGTGGATCACAGGTGTGTGCAGTCACACACCCTGCATTTTACTGAGCCGCTGGACTAAAAGTGGGCAATCTGCCTTTGCCTCTACAGCTATTTAAATACACATTTTCTAAGAACTCGGGCATTCTCTTTCCGAATGACGGTATGATAAAGAGGACGAGAAAGTTTCACCTTGTGGTGCTGCTCTCTAACACACGTGTTAGCAGCTGTCTCCATCATGTGTCAGAGTTGGTTGGTCTGACAGCTAATCCAGGGTCCCCCTCATGCTCCATTGTGCATTTAGCCCCTGCACTTAAAGTTGTTTCCTGAGAAAGGTCTCTGTCTATCATGACCTCGGTGTCTTGGTAGGTGTAGGCTCTGAGGTTACTTTGTCCCTCACTTGGGCATCAGATTCTGTTGGATGGTCGCTAGAGAAGGAAGACAGGGAGGCGTGGCAGCTGCCTTGATGTCATTATCAAGACCGGCAGCTTTGGCTGGTCACTTCATGGGGGTGTTAGCCAGCCTTCTTCATTGCAAACTTACTATCACAATCTGTGAAATATTTTCATTTGGCATATAAATTATGCAGATTTCTTAGGAAATTATAGTGATCAAAACGAACCATATAAAACCATATATAATGCTGCCACCCATCAAATACTGTCTTGTGTAATGGGGGTTTGGGATCTTTTAGATAATCTGTGTTTACAATTCATGGGGGCCTATGCATATCAGAATAGATCTGTGCTCATTAGACTTTCCAGTGCTGGTCTTTCAGAAGCAGGTCATGATGTTATTCTTCTGAGACACTTCTGGGTGTCCTTGAACTTCCAACCTTCCATTAGCCAAGAGTATTATTAACCATTTATGCTACCAAGGGTGCTTAAGTGGGTAAAACAACAAGATCAAATCCATGTTTTTAATGAACAAAATTGAAACAGTGTACTATAACTTGTGTTTTATAGTATGTCTTTTATTTGCTGTAACTTGAATTTCCTTAATTATTTTTTTTGCCTTCTCTTTCACCTAATTAAAACATTGCCTACTCTCTAGCCAGTAACTTTTCCTCTCATCTCTCCTACCCTTGGTAAACATCAAAGAATTAAAAAAATTTTTTTATTAGGGGTTCATACAACTCTTATCACAATCCATACATACATCAATTGTGTAAAGCACATTTGTACATTCATTGCCTTCACCATTCTCAAAACATTTGCTCTCCACTTAAGCACCAGGCAAAGAATGTTTCTATTTCGGTGAAAACCTTTTCTTGACTTTTATGATAATACTTCTTAAAATATTTGACATTTCCCACTCAGCATAGAGTGAGGTTGGAATCAAGGTTGAAATTGTAGCGTATCTATAGGTTGCTTTGGTTGTATCGACATTTTCACAATCTTCAATCTTCCTCTCCATGACCATGGTATATTCTGTTTATGTAAGCCTCCTGGTTTTTTGTTTTTTACAATTTTTTTTTCTTTTTTAAAATTTTATTAGGGGCTCATACAACCCTTATCACAATCCATACATATACATACATCAATTGTATAAAGCACATCCATACATTCCCTGCCCCAATCCTTCTCAAGGCATTTGCTCTCCACTTAAGCCCTTTGCATCAGGTCCTCTTTTTTATAGTTTATTTTGTTTCTCTTGTTAGATTTCGTCCTGAGTGTGTAATCTTTTGTAGCTATTGTAAATGGAATTGTTTTCTTGATTTCCTTTTTATGGTTCTCTGTGTTATTGTAAAGGAGGACAATTGACTTGTGTGCCTCTGCCAGTTTGGATACGTTTTAGTTCTCTTTCCTGCCTTTCAGCTTGGCTCAGACTTGTAGCAGGGTATTGACTAGGAGTGGCGTTACCCGGCTTCCCTGTCTGCTTCCTGTTCGCTAGGGGACTGTAGTTTCTCTTTACACGAATGCTCTTGCTTTTGTTTCTATGCCCTTAAGTATATTGAGGATTGTCCCTTCATTTCCAATTTTGCTATCAGGATTGGGTGATGGATTTTGTCAGATGACTTTTCCGCATTGATGTGCTCGCGTAGCTTCCCCCACTTTGTTTTATTTACATTGTGGATTACATTGATTGCCTGTCTAATGTTGGAACTTCCTTGCATACCTGGGATGAATCCCACTTGGTAGCGACATTTTTGTTGTTGCTATTGGTATATATTGTTGAATTGCATTGAGAGTTTTTGCACCTATGCCTGTGAGGCATATTTGTCTACAGTTTTCTTTTTTATATGATGTCTCTGTCTAGTTTGGGTATCAGGGTTTACTTGCTTCATAAAATGGATCTAGGAGATTTTCATTCTTCTCTGTATTCTGGAATCATTTAAATAGAATTGGTGTCAACTCGTCTCAATATTTGGTGGAATCATCAGGGCTAGGACTTGTTTTTCGATGGAATTTTTTTAAAGATCACTTTATTGGGGGCTCTTACAGCTCTTATAACAATCCATATTTCAATTGTTATCAAGCATTTTTGTAGTTGCCATCATTATTTTCTAAACATTTACTTTCTATTTGAGGACTTGGTATCAGCTCCTCTTTTTCTACCTCCCTCCCACCCTGTGACCCCTTAGTAAATTATAAATTATTACTATTATCATATCTTACACTGACTTCTGTCTCCTTTCCTCCACAGTTTCTTCCCCTCCTCCTCTACCCACTTTTTCCCCCTACCCTCCTGGTATCGCTACTCCCATTTCTGTTCCTGAGGGATTTATCTGACCTGGTCTCCATGTGCCCTGAGCTCTTATCTGTACTTGTGTACATGCTCTGGCCTAGGCCACAGTGAAAGGCAGGATTGGGGTCATGATTGTGGGGGGTGAGGAAGCCTCAAGGAATCAGGTTGGAATATTGTGTGTTTTATCAGTGCTATACTTCACCCTGATTGACTTATCCCTTCCTTGTGACCCTTCTGTGAGAGGATGTCCCATTGTCTACAATGTCCCATTGTCGATGGATTTTGGGTCTCTGCTCTCACCTATCTCGTTCTAAACAGTATTTTTTTTTATTGTTTTGAGTCTTCTGATACCTGTTACCTGATCCTGTTGACATCTTGTGATCACACGGGTTGGTGTGCTTCTACCATGTTGGCTTGGTTGCTTCTGAGCTAGATGGCCGCTTGTTTACCTTCAAGTCTTTTAAGACCCCAGATGCTGTATATTTTGATAACTGGGCACCATCAGCTTTCTTCACCACATTTGCTTGTGCACCCATTTTATCTCCAGTGATCATGCCGGGAGGGTGAGCATCACAGAATTCCACACAAGCGGCCATCTAGCTCAGAAGCAACCAAGCCAACATGGGTTGAGTGAAGGCTTGAGCAGAGGGTACTGGGAATTTTTTTCTCATGTTCAAATTTTCTACTTTAGTGTATATCAGTTTATCACCTGAACTACTTTCACTGAAGAAGTATTTTCAGGGTGACTATGAAGTTAAATCTGTAATATTCCCTTGTCATATCATATTCCTATATTGGCCAACTCTTGGCACGTTTCTTCTATGTTCCTGGAATATTTCCCACAGGTGTGTCCTGGGACCTGTACTCTTAGGCAGTTCTCTGCATGTCATTTTCTGTGTAGCATCAGTATTTCAGAGCTGGTGCTGCCTCGAGGAAAGGACCATTACTCTGTATTTACCCTGGTGTACAAAAATTCTGCTGATAGAGTGTCGGATGGGCAGAAACTGGGTTCAGACCATGGAGGCATGATGCTTTGCCGATGCTAGCTCCTTCCCCTAATGTCATGACCCTCAGGGTCCCTGGAAAGTAGGTTGACATGTCCTGGGGACATAGAGACTTACATGGCTGTAAACTCTGCCATTGCCTCTGGAAAAGAGGAGGTGACACACCTGCTTTCTCCACAGGAGCAGGCAGCGGAGCGGGAGCACGAGCGAGATGAGTTCCAGCAGGAGATCCAGAGGCTGGAGGGACAGCTGCGGCAGGTGGCCCGGGCCCAGGCCACGGGTGCCCAGGAGAACCACGTGAGTGCCCAGCCTTGGAGCCTGGGGACATTGACGGCATGCTCCAGGGTGCTGTAAGTCTGACTTTCTCCTCTTTCCCTTCCATGTCCATGAAAACAGCAGAGTGAGCAGCCAAGTGAAGAGGTAAGGACAGAGCCCCACCTGCCATTACCCCAGGGTCTCCTGGATAAGGCTGTTACTGGACCAGGACCAGCCTTGCCTCACCCTTGTTTTTTGGGATATCTTTTCCTTGGCACTATAACTGCCTTCATCTTGATAGAACAGTAATTAGTTTGCTTGTTTACTGTCTTTTTAGTTAATATTTTATTTGGGGATAATTAAAGACTTAGATGTAGTTATAAGAAATAATACAGGGATTCCATGTCCCTTTACCCACTTCCTCACAATGGTAACATCTCAGAAAAGCCTGGGCCCAGGATCATGGACACCTGATGAGTGAAGGTTCCATCCCCATTATCCACTTTCCTCCCACAACCATATCCTCCTTAGCCCCTGGCCAACACTCACCTGTTGCCCATTTCTGAAATCATGCCATTTCAGGAATATTAGATAAATGGAATTATGTAGTGTGTGGCCTTTGGGAATTGACTATTGTGCATAGAGACATATCCATATTTAAGGGGGCTTCAAAAAGCATGTAGGGAAATTTAATTATCTTTTAACTCCATTTCTGCCACGAAGTTTTGGAGTTCCCTTACATTAGTCTCTGTCACCTATCAGTACTCTGCTCCTTTCTGTTGCATGCAGCCGTGCACCTGTTGATGACACCAGAGTGTTGACTATGTTTTGGCAGAAATGTGTGAGGGACCCCCCTTTTCCCTGCCTCTCTGACAATAGAGTTATTCTGAAAGGATGTCCAAATACCATATCAATAAGCTGTTTTAAAAATCTGTGAAGATCTTTTTCCTTTTGTTCAACACAACTCATTGACATTATTTGCATCCTCTCTACCCCCCCCCCAAAAAAAAACCAGAAAAAAAGCTTTCACATTATTAGCAAGCACTAAGTCCAGACCCCTATCCCCTTGGGAAGGAGATGCACCATGTATTGGATTTGCTCTGGTCTCTGAGTGTTACGCTGGCACGATATTGCTCATGCAGACATCTGCACTGCCCAGACATCCCAGCTCTAGTCCCCTGCTGCCCGTGAATATTTTCATTTTAGGACACATTTTGCTTCCTGTTGGGTCCCCAGTGGGAAGCACCGAGTGTGTGTCTCCTCTCACCACTCTGATGCACACTTGTTATTTGGAAGCCAAGTGTTTTTGTTTCTAGGGTTCTCTGGTGTTGTTCAGGTCTTGGTTGTTGTTTTAGGTTGAGTTGTTACAGAAAAAGTTAAGGGAAAAGTCGGATGGGTTCACTGAGTTGGCTGTGAAGAAGGAGCTGGCTGACAGACGGCTGGCAGTGCAGCAGGAGGAGATGCAGCGCCTTGAGGCAGCAGTTACTGAGGCCGGCCAGAGGATGACCCAGCTCCAGGAAGAACTGGAGACACAGAAGAGAATTGGGCAGGAATTACAGCAGGTGAGCACGCCTCTGTCTTAGATGAAGGTTTTCCTTTCTCATCGGCACCCATGTAGCGGTTGCTCGGGACCGATGTGGGGGCTGGACTGGTCAGCTGTGCTCTCTGAGAGGCTAGTATTTGTCCCAGTGAGAAAGTGTACCAGCACATGGGACCATATATGTACTTTTCAGACATGCTGCAGAGCTGGTTAGAATGATTTTAACCTTTTGAGTTTATGAATTTATATCTACTTCCCAAGTAAAATCCCTCCAATGATAATCTTTAACATGATTTAACTTGCTATTATGAGCCTATAATGGTGCCTGTTTGCGTATCTGAATATTTAAACTGCATCTAAGCGACCGAACCTGAGGTATATCATCTTACGGTTTGGAGGATGGTGGCCCGGCCTGGTGAGAGGCTTAAGCACCTTTATATCTCCATTAAGCAGTTTTTCCCTTCTGTTTGAGCACTTAGTTAAAGAGGATTTAAATTTTGACTGTTTGTAGTAGAAAGTTAAAAGGTTATTTCAATGGGTGAAACTGCTCAGTCAGCAAATTTACAGTCAGTAGTTTGGTCACAAACCCTACTTCAAGGACAATCTGAATCTCCTTGTCTCAGTTGCTGCTAAATTCATGACGACTTCATGTATGTCAAAAGAGAACATGCAGGGGGGGTTTAGTAGCTGGTTTTCAGCAATGACTGGCCAGACCTTCCTTCAGAGGTGCCTTCGGATGGATTCAAACGTCCAGTCTTTTGGTTAGCAGCTGGGCCCGTGAAACTTGTGTCCTCCCCAGGGACTCCTTGATGGTACTAAGAGAGCTTTTAGCAGATGCATCTGATTCTAGTAGACGTTGAAGGGGACGTTTGTGTGAGTTCAAGTTTTTCTCTTGAGGCCATGCTGTGTCCCCACTGTGCCATCGTGGGGTAGGACACCTAGCACCTGACCCATCCTCTAGTGTCTTCACTGGAGGGTGCTCCGTCCCTACATGAGCCATTTCCCAGCCTGGGACCATTTCCACTTGGGACTGCTTCACTCATTCACCCACTTTTGTCCACTCATCTGTTTACTTGTTCCTCCACTCTTCACATTCATTTGTATACTCACTTGTTCATTCACTCAGTTACTTTTCCCTTCTTCACTCATTCCGCCAGCAAGCACTTGCTGAGCTATTAATAACGAAGAGAAGGCGATTGCTTCACCTTTGTATTGAAAGCCATGTGTTAAGGATGGAAAGTACCTTTTCATCCATGAAGTTGGAGCAGCACTGTAGCCTGATCCCATTTCATATGTTGCAAGCCTTTTCAAAATATATACCAAATGTTTTCTGAAAACTGATGATATTCATTGTATGATCCCCTTCCATCATTAATCTTAACCCCATTCTTTGACCACGTCTTTCCAATGTTGTTAGTTGGTAATACTTCAATGCCTATTATTGTGCCTGGTTGAAGAGATTCTGGGCCTCCGCCATCAGCACGGTGCCACAGCCATGCTTGTCTTCTCCCCAGACTGGAGGCACTTTCACACGTGTTTTCTGGGCAGAGCTCAGGCGCTGTGGTGGATGTGCTGGGAGTCGCAGGAGCCCCAGGGCTGGAGGTGAGCCTGGGAGTCAGAGAGGAAGTGTGTGCCCCGACTGCTGGGCTGTAGGAAGAGCTGGGAATGACAGATGCCTTCAGAGACAGCAGTGTGAGGTGTCTAGTTTCCTAAGCATTTGCTTCACGTAGTAAGATTTTTTAAAATTCATCGTTTTATTGGGGGCTCACAAATCTTATAACAATCTATCATTCAATTGTATTAAGCACACTTGTACATGTGTTGCCATCATCATTCTCAAAACATTTTCTTAAAAAAAAATCATTTTATGGGGGCTCGTACTTCCATCCATTGTGTCAAGCACATTTGTACATGTGTTGTCATCATCATTCTCAAAACATTTTCTTCCTACTTGAGCCCTTGGTATCAGCTCCTCATTTTCCCCCCTCACTCTCCAACCCCCCCCCTCAACCCTTGATCATTTATAAATTGTTATTATTTTTTGATGTCTTACACTGTCTGATGTCTCCCTTCACCCACTTTTCTGTTGTCCATCCCCCAGGGAGGGGTTATATGTAGATCATTGTGATCGGTTCCCCCTTTCTACCCTTACCTTCCTGGTATCACTACTCTCATTATTGGTCTGGAGGGGTTTATCTGTCCTGGATTCCCTGTGTTTCCAGCACTTATCTGTACCTGTGTACATGCTCTGGTCAAGCTGATTTGTAAGGTAGAATTGGGATCATGATAGTGGGGGAGGAGGCATTAAAGAACTAGAGGAAAATTATATGTGTCATCCGTGCTGTCCTGCATCCTGGCTGGCTTGTCTCCTCCCTGCGACCCTTCTGTAAGGGGATGCCCAGTTGCCTACAGATGGGCGTAGGGTCCCCTCCCTCTCATTCACAATGATATGATTTTTTGTTCTTTGATGCCTGATGCCTGATCCCATGGACACCTAGTGATCACACAGGCTGGTGTGCTTCTTCCATGTGGGCTTTTTTGCTCCTGAGCTAGATGGCTGCTTGTTTACCCTCAAGCCTTTAAGACCCCAGATTCTCTATCTTTTCACCATCAGCTTTCTTCACCATATTTGCTTATGCACCCTCTTTGTGTTCAGCGATCATGCCAGGAAGGTAAGCCTCTTGGAATGCCAGGTTGATAGAACAAATTGTTCTTGCATTGAGGAAACTACTTGTGTAGAGGCCCAGTATCCATCTGCTACCTTAATACTAAACATATTAATAAATGTACATAGATCTATTTCCTCCTCATCATGTATAAATGTATTTACATAGTACGTGCCTGTATTTAGATCTCTATAAATGCCTTTTGCCTCCTAGTTCTTTCCTCTATTTCCTATTACTTTCCTCTTGTCCTACTATCATGTTCAGCCTTCATTTGAGTTTCAGTAATTCCTCTCGGTTACATTGCCCTTGATCAAGCCCTACCAGGCCTCCCGCACCCACCTCACCAGATTTTGGATCACTTGTTGTTCCTTTTCCCCTGCCTCCCCCTCTCCCACATTCCCCCAGGAACTGTTGGTCCCATTGTTGTTTTCTCCTCCAGATTGTTTATCTTGCCTATCTTATCTAGATAAACCTGCAGAGATAATAAAATGCATAAAAAACAAGACAGCAAAACAAAGCAACAAAGGAACACAAAATAACAGCAATAACAAAAAAAACGAAAAAAGAAAGGCCTGTAAATAGTTCAAGGTCTGTTTGTTGACCTTTAGGAGTGTTTTCTAGTCAGATGCCCTGACCCCAAAGTTTATTTTTGGTATTCCCTGGGGACTCCCCTTGCTGTTCTGTTGCATGCCCTTAGTGTTTTGCCTTGGTGTAGTGGGGTCAGATTGGGCGCAATTCCCAGTGGTGTCTCCCGTAGGGTTATGGGTCATTGAGGGATGCCGTGTCTTGTAGTGGGGCCAGCCCTATGGTCCTTTCTGCATTGGCTGCTCTTAGCAGAAATATTGTCCTCAGGGCTTGGTGGGCCAGGATGTGCTCCACTCTTCCTCCCCCTTCATTTGCTCCCATGTGTCCTGATCAGACATGTCTTTTCTCTGAGCTGTAGCTTCAGTGCTGTCCTCTGAAGTAAATTTTCTGTGGGGAAGGCAGGCTGTCCACATAGTTAGGATTAGAGCCGACCCCAGAAACCTCCAAAACATTTTCTTTCTATTTGAGCCCTTGGTATCAACTCCTTGTTTTTCCCTACCTCCTCTACCCTCCCACCCTTGTGAATCCTTGATGAATTATATATTAGTGTTGTTATTTTGTGTCTTTCACTGTCTGCTGTTTCCCTTCACACACATTTCTGTTATTTGTCCTCCTGGGGTGTGGGCTGTATCTCTGACCTTGTGATCGATTCCCCTTTCAAAGTAAGATTCCCCCCCCCCCCCCGCCCCAGTGTGATGTTATTAGGTGCCATCTAATTGGTCCTGACTCATAGTGAACCTGTGTGCAGCGGAAACCCTGTCTGGTTCTTCTTCATCCCCATCATTGCCGTGTTGGAGCCCATCGCTGCCCTACCCTGTCCAGGGACTGGTATTTCCTGACAGCATGGCCTTAGTCTGTGAGGTGAAGTCTCAGCATCCTTGCTTCTCAGGAGTAGACATATTTGTTTGTTCTATCAGTCTAGCAAACTAAAAAACCACACGCACTCCCATGAGGTTCATTCCGACTCATGGGATCCTACAGGATGGAATAGAACTACCCCTATGAATTTCTGAGACTGCAACTCTATAGAAACAGCAAGCCTCGTCTTTTTCCTTTGGAGTAGCTGGTGGTTTTGAACTGCTGACTCTGGTTCTCGGCCTAATACATAACCACTACAGGAACAGGACTCAGTCTACTACGGCACATTCGGTATTCTTCAGCTACACCATAATTCAATGGCATTAGTTCATTTTCAGACTTCCTTATTCATTCAGTGTCCAGGCGTAGAGTGGGACAAGTGAAAATACCATGGCTCGGGCACACCTAACAATGAAAACAAAGTTACATTTTTGCTTTTTAATAGGTCGTGTGCAGCAATTTGACCAATGCACTAAGTTTGAGTGCCTGACTGCTGCTTCCGTGGGTGCTGATTGTGGATCCAAGTAAAGCGATGTCTCTGACAGTGTCCGTCTCGTATTTTGGTGTGCTGGGTGCGGTTGTTGTGACAGTGTCTGTCTCGTATTTTGGTGTGCTGGGTGCGGTTGTTGTGACAGTGTCTGTCTCGTATTTTGGTGTGCTGGGTTACTGCTTGTTGTTTTTCATGTTGAGCTGTAACCCATACGGAAGGATGTAGAGTTTGAGTTTCATCAGTAAGTGCTTCAAATCTTCTGGCTTTCAACAAACAAGGCTGTGCCATCTTGATGCCAGACTTTGTTAATGAGTCTTTCTGTGTCCTCATGCCACATTCTTCAGAGTTCAGCTTTTCAGATTGTATTTGCTCAGCAAAGGGATTGAACATGGTGAAGAATACAACTGTCATGCACACTTCTTGATGGTTAGCCCTGCAGTAGCCCTTTGTTGTGTTGCCGTCGTTCCATGTGAGCACAGATACCAACAGCTCCTCCCATTGAGTCAGGTCTGACTCCTATAGTGCGGAATAGAATGGACCCATTTGAGTTTCCATGGCTGCAGATCTTTACAGGAGCTCATCGTTCTTTTATGGGTAGACTGGTGGGCTCGAACTGCTGACCTTGCAGTTAGCAGCTCAATGTGTAACCGCTACGCCAGCAGAGCACAAGGACATGCTCCAGTATTCCCATTCTTTTCAGTGTTTTCTATAATGTATGATTCACACAGTAGAATGGCTGCCTTTGCAAAAAAAAAACAAAACCACAATAAATATCTTTCTAGTACTCTCTGCTTACAACCAAGATCCATCTGGCAGTATCTAATCCATCTGCTCCATCTTTTCAACAGGATAAAGAGGCGCTAGAGCAACAGCAGATGAATCACTTGAGCCTGGTGTCCGAGCTGCAGACTGAACTTGAGGAGGCCAAATGCCGTGTGCCTCCCATCGTCGCCGCCTCTGTCCTGACAGCTGAAGCACAGCCGGAGAGTGAGCAAGAGGCAAGCATGGGGTCCAGCGCTGCTGCTCAGGGCCCAGGGCCCAGGATTACACTGGTGGACCAGGCTCTTTGTAATAAATGCTTCGGGCATATTCTTTTAAAACGTTCACTGCTTTAAAAATAATTATTAAGTTAACTAATATTAGAAAATTGTTCAAACTTCTTTTGTTTTCATGAAAGGTTTTGGACTTAAAAGAGCAACTGGAAGAAATTAAAGATAATTTAGCAAGTAAAAATGAGGAAATACAACATTTGACTTTAAAATTAGATGTGCAGACTCGCCAGAATGCTTCCAGCCTCAGGGCACTCCACGAGGAGAACGCCCACTTGAAGGTGAGCTACAGACACTGAAATGAGGATTCAAGTGTGCAGCGAGTCTCTAGATGGTCCATCACAGCACAGACAGAACCCTGAACTATTCTAAGATGCACGTGAGCCCCTCCCTAGAGACCTGGCATGTCACCCTCGCTTTACTTGATGCTGCCCTGGGGGCTGGGGCAGGGTGTTAGAAGAGAAGCTATTCCCAGAAATCTTGAGTGGGCTAACTCATCTTTCTCTGGCCACTCAACCTCACCTGCGCTTACTTCCTACACAAAGCACCCCTCTGTTGGCAGGTGTGCTATTTGTTGGAGTAAAATGCCAGGAAGGCACTGTCTTTCTGGCAACACCGCGGGAGAAAAGAAGTAAGCTGCCGCTGTGGCTTGGGACTGGCTTAGGCCGCAATAGAGTGGTGCCCTCTCTGGAAGCAGAGATTCATTGTAGTAAATATTCACTGTTGTTATCCTTCACACCAGCAGGATTTTAAAAATCAAAATTGAAAGCTCTTCTGTTATTTTAATGTAACTGCTTTTGAAGCAAAAAATAAAAAGCAGTCTTTATATGTTGGAGATAGCATTCATTCAGAGTTGTAAAGAAATTGTATCTTTAAAAGATGACCTTGAAACAGATTAAGTTTAGAATCATGGTGTGGTGTGAGGTGCTCCCTGGCCCAACTTTAATGAACGAAGAATCAGCTTTAAGAGAAATTGTAGGAGGTGTCATTATTTATCATCTGACCCCTGCACAGGTCCCATCTGCAGTTGGAAAGTACCTCCAGTGAAAAGTGAGATTGCTGCCAAGCTCCCCTAGTAGCCAGTGATCTTTGTTTGGGAATTCTTCCGTAGTAAGTGCATGAGAAGGAGCTAAGAGAGCCCTCAACTTGTCCTATTGGTGTTCCTGAAACAAGCTGTCTGAGGAAGTACTGTGATTGATAAGTGTTTGTATTTAAACCTGCAGGGTAATTAAGAGTACTTCATCTGTCCTTAAGACATACTAGGGGTTACTACCCAAAAAACAAACAAACAAACAAAAATTGAATTTTTTCCAAAGCTTTATATTAAAATTTTTTCTTACAAAACAACCTTATCACCTTCAAAGTACTTCCCATTACACTTAATACATTTGTCAAATCTGCGATTCCATTTTTTGGAAACATTTTTTAAACTCATTTGTCTGGATGGCTGACAGCAGCTCCCTTGTTTTTTTCTTCACTCCCTCTTCTACTTCATCAAATCACTGTCCTTTCATGCCCCTCTTCACTCACGCAAACAAAAAGAAGTCGCGTGGAGTGAGGTCAGGTGTGTGCAGCAAGAGAGGCATGCTGTTTTTGGCAAAAAACTGACACACTTAGATGGCTGCATGAGCAGATGCATTGTTGTGGTGGCAAAACCAGTCTGCCACAAATCAGGACTTTTTTGTCACACACTTATGCAATCTTTTCAGAACCTCTAAATCAACCTTCCTAATCCCGAGGCCCTTTAATGCAGTTCCTCATTTTGATCCCCCAACCATAAAATTATTTTTGTTGTTACTTCATAACTGTAATTTTGTTACTGTGATGAACCGGGCGACTCCTTTCAAAGGGTCGCGACCCACAGGCTGAGAACCACTGCTCTAAATAGGAAGCTTGATTAACAGTCTGACCCGGTGGAATGAACTCCAAATGTACTATCCCCCTCACATCCCAAGAATACTATGAGCATTGTCTTGATCTTTGATTTCACGTGGGGGGCGAAGTGACGATGGCGCCTTCCACTGGCTTGATTGTTGTTTGCTTACAGGGTTGTGAGAATAGCACCATGTGTCCTGACCAGTAATGGCCTTGGAAAAATGTCTGGGTCACTTCAGAGCTGTTCTTTGAAAGCATGGCATGTTTCCATGCAGCGCTCTCTTTCCTGCTCGGTCAGACCTGAGGCACAGATTTTGCAGTGACCTTCTCATTCCCAGATCTTCCACTGAAATTCATGGGACTGAGCTCTAAAACAGTCCAGATGACTCCCCCACTGTCGGTCTTCAAGCACAAGTGCACGGATTAGGTCAACATTTTTATCTGTTGGGGAAGTTGACAGACATCTAAAATGAGGTTTGTCAATAATCGACATTTCACTTTTGAATTGAGAAAACCACTTGTACACTTGAGTTTTTCCCATCGCCATCCTTGTAAGCTCTGTTCAACATCACAATGGTTTGTGCATAATTTTTTCTGAGCAGGAAACAAAATCTCACAGCTGTATGCTGTTTTCTTAAATCTGCAATCACAAAAACCAAGGTTTGAGCGAAACTGCTTTCTACGAAAAAATTCACCGTGACCAGAGAGAACCTTCCCAGGCAACGCCACTGGGTGCACAAATCAGAGAGAGTTGCTTGTTGCTCGCCTAGCGGAAAAATGTGTACCACAAAAGCTCTGCCCAGCGGAGCGATTGTCTGATTTTTGGGGGACTGCTACCTTGTATGTAGTGTTGGGGGGGGTTGTTTTACATAATATTGCTTCCGTGGCTTCATCATCGTCACTATTTCCACAGGAATTTCTGCAAAGCAAAGAGGAGGAGATCATGTCTGTGCGGGAACAGCTAGAGGCGCAGCTGGGCCGGTTGGGAGAAGCTGCAGACTGTGAGGTGAGGCCCTTTCCCTGCAGTGTCGATACTGGGCTCTCCATGGTGCTGTGTAAACGAATAGTGTGTTTCTTTTCTCGGGGCCCTTTGATCAGAAGGCTCAGGTTTCAGGTTTACAGCTGCTGACAGAAAGGCGAGTGGTTTGAGTCCACCAACCCCTCGCCTGGAGGAGGGAGTGTCAGCGTGCTTCTATAAAAGTTCACAGCCGGCGCTGTTCTGTAGCAGCCCACGCATGACCCCACACCACCAGGGCTCCTTGAAATCTTCTCTTGCTGAAGGAAAATACCGTGTCCACGTGTGGTAGCAAGTATGGGTGATAACCGCCATCACACCTACCAAACCCGACTGAACACCAGCCAGGTTTCTTGTCACCGCTCTTAGGGCCACAGTTGTGCTTGAGTCAGTGCCATTTTTCAGTCGGTCTAGTGAAATTAAGAGTTGTAGCTTTAACCCATTGTTTTAGGAAGCCAAATAGACTACAGCAAGTGCATTGAACATTGTTGGCTGGAAAGCAGATTGCTCTGAGATCTTTACTTTTCAGGCCTACTAGTGGCGTGTGCGTGATCGTAGGGGAAGAGCGTTTAGGGGCCTAGAGACACACAGTTCAGTCCTGACCCCTCACATCACAGCTCATTCGTTTGGAAAGCTCTTTAATCTCTCCGTTTCCAACGTGTATCATTAACGCGAGAGCCATGCTGTTTCTTGCCGTGGTGTGGAGGATTAAATGGGGTGGAGCTGGAGCTGCAGTGCTGGGGCCGGGGCCGGGGCTGGAGAGGCTGCCTGTGGCTCTCACATCTTGGTAGATGTAAGTTGTCACCTTTCTTCTTCAAGTACTGAAGTGCTCCTTCAGGACAATCAGAGAGATGACGTCTGCACCGCGGTGGTGAGCTGCGTGTTACTGAGCGACAGATCAGACCGTCAGGGTAGGCAGCAGCAGGCCAATGGGGTCTGTCCCGGTGTGAGAGCGGACTCCTTAGTGGCAAGGTTGGAATCGTGGCAGGGCCTGCCCAAGGACTGGTCATCTTGACCTGCGAGATAAGCCTGGCGTGGTTGGACCGTAGCTCTCTGGAGTGTTTTCAAGGCCCTCGAGGCCATTTGCTGAGAGCATCACAGAGCAGATGCCCAGTGGACTTGGTCTCAGAGCCATCCGCCCGGGTGTCTGAATTGAGCAGTGTCCCCCTTCTCCAAAGAGGAGCTGAGACTGAACTGCAAGTCAGCACGGCATTCTGAAGTTGCTGTGTTTGTTTTGCCTGTGACATATGCTTTCTCCTCAGGTTATATGTAACAGAAGTCCTGAAGTGGAGGAGCTGAAGTTCATCGTTGAGAACCTGCAGGAGAACCAAGCTCGACTACAGAGGGAGAAAGCAGAGGAAATCGAGCAGCTCCACGAGGTCATTGAGAAATTGCAAAAAGAGCTCTCTCCCCGGGGACCTGTGGCTCCGGAAATCCGAGCTCGTGCAGCTGAAAGCCTTCAGACTGAGCTGGAGCAAGAGCTGCTTGGTGTCCAGGAGGTGGTGGCTGAGGACCTGAAGGAGCCAGGTTCCCATGTGCAGGTGCTGCAGGCAGAGCTGCAGGCAGCGCTTGTGGGCAAGGAGGCCCTGGGCCGGCTCCTGGAGGAGCAGGAGCGTGACCACCGCCAGGCCCTGGAGGCACTAGGGCAGAGCCTGCGGGCTGCTGAGGATGCTGCTGCTCACCAACTGGCGGGGCTGAGGCACAGCGTGGCCCTCAAGGAGTCCTCCCTGGAGGCACTGGCCTCCCGCCTGGCAGAGTTCGAAGACACTTTGAGAGAAAAGGAAGCAGTGATTTCGAAGAAAGATCTAGAAATCAATGCATTGAACAAGCAGAGGGCAGCCCGTCTCACAGAGCTGGAGGCTGTGCTGGCTGCTGTGTCTGGGTTCCGACGTGCCCTGGAAGGGCAGTCCTGGACTGAGGCAGCCGAGCCCCCGGAGCTGCAGGCGCTGCGGACGCAGTGCGCACGTCTTGGCCGCCAGCTGCAGGCACTGAGCCAGCGATTCCTGCGGTGCCAGCGGGAGCTTGGCCGGCACCAGATCCTTGGAGAGGGTGGCACTGGATGCAGGAGCACCAGGGGTGTGGTGGCTGTGGATCCCGTGCCTGGTGAAGATTCCGACCTGGAGTGCAGCAGGCTGGTGCGCCTGGTGCCCCATGTGGGAGACCCTCAGGTAGGCCTCCTCCTTCCTGGGGTGTGGTGGAAGGCAGAGCACAGGGTTCGATGAGGAAGACTGGGGTTTTCATTACTTTTCGACATTAAGTTCCTTTCTTTGTCCGTGAGTGTCTGAGTGGAGGCCACAAGCCTGTGTCCATGGCTCTAGTCTTACTCTGTATCACTTTACTGCCACAGTTCGGCATGGTGTCAGCTCCTGAGGACTTGTCCTCTGGTCAGTAGAAAGGGTCAGCGCTGCCAAACCCACTACCTAGGTTTCCCTGCCTCCCAGCCGGAGGCCTGTCTCTTTGCATCTTCCTGGAGCAAATCTGTGAGGCGCGCTTCCTTGTGGCTCAGGAACCTGTCCTAGCGTCTCGTTTTCGTGCCCCGGTTGGCCTGGAGCCATCCTAGTGCTAGCCCGCCTTCAAGGTGGTACCACAGGGCCTGGGCGCTACCAAAGAACATGGCTTCTGTTGTGCCACATGCTCAGAACTCTGTCCGCTTTGGAATAGGTGGCCTAATGCCCACCCTTTGCAGCTGAGCCCTTTGACTTCTGGGTTTCTGTGGGTGTTGTTGTCTGGGGTAGCTCAGGCCATCCCGTCAGACCTCAGGAGTTCTGTGGCCAGTGTATTCTGGGCTTTCATGGGGAGGGGTGTTCTCTAAGGAATCCTTGGTCACCCCTCTGACTTCTGGGTGCTGTGGGCAGTGCAGTCTGTCTAGGCAGTCCCCAAACTGCCTTATTGCACACCAACTCCCAGGCAGGCTCACACCTAATCCCAGTGTTTCTCGCTCCTGCCCTTGCTCTCCCCAACAATACAGATTCCTGGGAAGGACTGTCGGCAGCCTGCCCTCACCGGTGAGGCTCTAGGAGGTGCAGGTCAGCTGGGGCAGGAGAGCGTGATGTCCGTGCTGGCTGCCTGCCAGAAGCAGCTGGCATCTGAGCTCTTCCTGGTGAGGCCTGAGATGCGCCTGAGCAGAGCGGATGGCGGCGATCAGCTGAGACAGGACAAGGTATTTTGTGCAGCCACAGGAAGGGCTCACCGAGCAGGCTAGCCCGTCCTTCTGGTGGGATCAGTGGTTGCATTTGGAGTTAGGTGCCCCAGACTGTCATGTGACGCTGTCGCATCATCTGGCCATATGTCGTTTGTAGCACACATGCATTATTTAAGAAGCTCTAGGAAGCACATTTTTGCTGTGGTCAAGTGAATAGCCAATCACTTTCCCCTGATGAATAGGACTTCACAGCTCCAGGGCTCGGGACTGTAGGATCAGGCTGGAACCCCTCACCCATGGATACACCCCTTTGAGATTATCTCCCAGTTGGCACACATGTCACTGGTTTACTTGTTTGCCCAAATTTGCTGCCAAATAACTTTTGGCTCTAAATTGCTCCTAATACAGTTTTTCCAGGCTATGCAGCTTGCCTAGCCACCGAGAAGGCCACAGGATGCTATCTTACCCCAAGGCTGCTGTCCACAAAGCCAACCACCCATGCAAACAATTCTCAGTCCTCACGGTCCGACTCCCAAAGTCCATGTAGCAACTGGCCAGACGGGCGACTTTGAGAGGAGGTGCCAGTGCCACATGTTTTTCCATCCATCGCTTTGTGACAGGTCAGAGCCCCTGGTGGCATAGTGGGCTATGCGTAGGAGCAAGATGAGGCTGCCTGCTCCTGTACAGATTCACAGCCTCAGAACCCACAGGGGCAGTCCCACCGGGGCCTCTGGGTCTCTGAGTTGGAAGAGACTCGATGGCAGTGCGCTTGGGCTTGTCTTTGGTTGTGAGGAACATTTCACACGGAGAAAAGTCATTTCAGAATTCTGTGCAGCAGAGTTGTCCTCATCCTCTCCTCATGGGAACACGTTCCCTTCTGAAGAGAAAGCTCAACCTTCACACCAGTGTGAGCCAGTACCAAAATTTTACAGCTAATACACTGAAGAAGAAATTCCAAATTTGTAGTCTAAACCATAGTTTTGTGTCTTTTCAGTGCTGTAGTATAGACCCTTGAATTTTTCCGTAACCAAAAAAGTATGTGTCCCTAGAAAATTAAGGTGGAAATATGGTAATTGCCTTTTAAACCTATAGCTTTCAGCTTTGATTTGGGAGTTTAATTTGTGGAATTAAATAATTTGAAATATTAAAGAGTTTTAAGGACATAACTGCTCATTGCAGACTCTTGCGGCTCTATGTGAGACCATCTTCGTGTTCAGGTGTCTCTGCACTATTTTATTCTGCTTGTGTGTGCTTTCATTTTTACCTGCAGGGTCAGGGGAAACCACGAGCAGATCAGAGTCAGCCACGGAAAGTAGACCTATTAACTCAGGTGAAACAACTTCAGGAGAGATTGGCTTATCTGGTCCACTCCATGACTGCTCCGGATACAGGCCCAGAAAGTTCCACACGTCTGCAGCCATCAGCACACTTGGCACCTGCTCTAGAAAACAGCTCCAATGACGTTTCTCAAAGCGACGAGTCAAGTGACAGATCTCCTCCCGCTGACACGTCGGATACCTACAGGCCCACGTGGGGCCTAATGGAAGCTACTGAACATCCAGCTGCTTCGACACAAACTGGAACTTCAGTTCCCACTCACGAAAACATAGAAACACAAAGCTCACCGTTCTCTTTAAAAGCTGGTTTGCAGAACCGCTCCGCGGGCATGGCACCCTTCAGGAGTCCAGTGAAAACAATAGACCTGTCTTCCTGGGGCTCACCTGAGATTGTCAGGAGGGACTCCAGCCTGGAGCCCCCACCTATCCTTCTGACCCCCTGCTCAGATGCCACGGGCCTGTGCAGCCCAGGCTCCTCCGTGCTCCAGGCAGATAGCTCTGGCCTCCTTTGTTACCCGGTACCCACAGCCAAGGGGAGTGCCTTGCCCTGGACAGGGTCTCCCCATGCTTTGGACACATCTCTCTCCACAGCCCACCACCATGTAGAGAGGACGGCTGCGGTAAGGAACCTCTCTTCTTTGCCCTTCCTGTGCCATCCCTCCTGTGGGGGGGGGGGGGGGGTACAGGGTGTTCCTGGAAACCTGCCCCCTGTCACAGTAGTGCATTGTTGGCTCGTCACTGGTGGACTAGCGGCATGTCCTCAGAACACCCCCGGTCCTGTGGTCAGCATTATGTGTGGGAGTGTTAACCCCGCAAGTCTGTGGAATCAGAACAGTGAGGTCATTTCACTGCTATTTGAAACGTGAGGTGGAGGGGCCCTACTGGGTTCACCTCAGGCCTGGATTCTGGGCGGACACTGACTTCACATAGTACTAACGACCACATTTCACTGTCACCTGACAAAGGCGCTTTGTCTAGAATATACTTTGATGTTTATGCTTAGTGGTGGCCATTTAGTGAATTCCACGTATTTTACTAGTTAATTTTAAAAACAGTGTCATTGAGTTATAGCAAGCTTTTCTAACATAGTAATCTTAAGGTTTTGAATATCTTGGATAAGATAAGGAGCCCTGGGGTGTGGTGGGTTATGAATATGGCCTGCGAGCCACAAGGTGCGGTGTTCAAATCTACCAGCCACTCTGGTAGGAGAGAGTGGAGACTTTCTGCTTCTGTGAAGATTTATACCCTCAGCAACCCAGTGGAGCCGAGCCGCTGTGCCCTATGGGGCCACTGTTCTTTGGAGTCAACTTGATGGAAGTGGGTTTGGTTTTGAGTGAGATAAAAAATAATTTAGGGCATCTGTAATGTTATTTTGGGTTTCCATAGATGGTCATTTTATGTAAATTATTATTTCCTGAAAAGTTAGCTTGTGGATATTTTAAAATGTTTGAGGAGCTGTGCATAAAACTCAGTAATTAGATTATTAGAAACATGACCTTAATGTGTTTGCAAGTCTGAATTCATTCCTGCAGGTTCTGTGCTGGGGGATGGTAACTTCAGGACTTAAAACTGGTTCTCAGTCTTCCTAATGCCGCCACCCTTTAATACATTTCCTCCTGTTGTGATGACCCCCAACCAGAACATTATTTTCGTTGCTACTTCATCACTGTAAATTTGGTACTGTTATGAATCGGGCGACCCCTGTGAAAGGGTCATTTGACTCCCGAAGTGGTTGAGAACTGCTGACTCAAACGATTTCCATATGGCAACTTTAGCTCCGTGACAAGTTATCATTTTGTGACCACTTAACAATCTACCTCTTTGAACAGGAGAAAGATGTCGAAGATTTTATTGTAACGTCTTTTGGTTCTCAAGAAAACTTAAGATCACCTCCTCTTGAGTTGGAAGGAAGAAGCGGTGGAAGTGAAAAAAGTGAGTCATTATCTTTTCAGGACAAACTTTTACTTCGACAATTTGGGAGTATAGAATGCTACAAAGAATTGTTTTTAAAGTCTTCTTTATAAATACATTTTTATTGGGGGCTCTAACAGCTGTTATAAAAATTCATACATCAGTTGTATCAAGCATAGTTGTACATATATTTTTTAATCATTTTATTGGGGGTTGGTACAACTCTCATCACAATCCTTACATCAACGGAATCAGGTGTGTTTGTGCATACAGTGCCCTCATTCTCTTCTAGACATGTACTTTCTATTGAGTCCTTGGTACCAGCTCCCTTTTTTCCCTCCCTCCCCACCCTCCCATCCTTGTTAGCCATTGACAAATTATAAATTATTATTTTCATATCTTACATGGTTCGCTGTCTCCCTTCACCCACATTTCTGTTATCATTGTGATGGGTTCCCCTTTTCTCCCCCATCTCTGCCACCTTCCCTCTAGCCTCAGGCTACTCCCATTACTGTTCCTGAGGGGTTCATCTGTCCTGTATCAGCTCTTGTCTGACTGGATTTGTAGGGTAAAAGTGAGGTCATGATAGGGGTGGGGGAAGCATTAAAACTAGAGGAATGTTGTGTGTGTTTTGTCGGTGCAATTCTGCACCCTGGCTGACTCATTCGTTCTTTGCTACAAAGAATTCTTGTATCTCCTGTCCCTAGATTTCCCAGATGGTAATATTTTCACACAGTTTCTCTCTTTCTCTGTGAACCCTTTCAGTGGAAGTAACAGAGAGCATGTTTTCCTGAAGCAGAGGTCACAGCACAGTGCTCAGGACCGGGGAGTTGGCACTGGTACAGAGCTAGTATCCCATCTACTGACCTGACTTAGATTTTGCCAGTTGTTCCAGTGACGTTTTTATACAAAGAACATCTCAGATGATGTGTTGTGTGCAGAATCTGGATATATTTCCGGCAGTTAAGGGGAGCCGGACCTGCGGCTGATATTGATGAGGGGCCTGTTTTGGGGGCCAGCAGGGGTGGAGCAGCTCCTATGTATGCCTGCCCCAGCGTGGTCCTCCTGGCTCTACTAGCTTGCTCATCCATTGCCTCCAGACTGAAACGGCTGCTCGGTCTGTGGAGAGGGTCACCATGCAGCACGGCCTTGCAGCTGCACCAGTCCACAAGCCCTCTTTTGCAATACTTTTATTGGCTTGTACTTCTCATATCATACAGTTTAATCATCCAATCACATTAAGAAGATCTGTGCTATCAATCAATTTCAGAACATCATCATCTTGTATTTGTTGTCAGTTCCTCATTCCCCCCTCCCCCCTCTTTCTCATTCCCCCCTCCCCCCCCCTTCCCTGCCACGCCTCCAGGCAGTTATCAATCCTGTTTCTGTTTCTGTAGATCTACCAATCCTGAATTCCATATGCAGAAAATCACACACAACACAAACAGCTGACTTCTTTTCATCTAAGTGGGCTCAGAGGACTTTGCCCTGGCTGGGCAGCCAGCTCTGATCACCTGGCTGCAGTGGGGTCTGCCAGGCTTAATGATTTCTCATCTTTTTTCAATGGATAAGTACACGATGGGCAGGCCAATTGAGAGCTGCCACATTCGCTTGGTCTTTAAATGTGTGCCTGTTTCAACATCTATTGGTAATCTCACTGAGCCAGTTGCCCTACAGTGGTTGCCAAATGGTCACTCCATATATTTTTCCTACAGTTACTTGTTTCTTTTTATAAGTTCATCACTTTCTGTGGCATTTTTATGTGAGAGATCATGGTGAGTTCAGTCAGTGAAATCTATGTAGTTCATTGGGAATTTTATCATGTGCTTGCCAAACAGGGCAAGCAGCTTCTTCATTTTCATATATTTCAACTAATAACACAATTTTCAAGTTTCATGATTATGCAAGGATTTTGCAGCCTCAGTGGTCTTTGTTCGATGCCCTGTTCTTGATGGCCATTCTCTGCAGAGAATCTGTTTCTAACTCTCGGAATCTGTTCTAGTGTTTATTTCATCTTAAAATGGCCTTGTCCCATGAGGTTTGATTCTTTTTTTTAAGCATATAGAGCAATGTGCAAGATCTCATGCATAAACTCATGTGGTTTATTGTCTGGTAATTATGGCACATCAATCACACAGATAAGACAAGATGCTCAGTTAGGATCAGAAAGTCAGAACAATATAAGGTCATCCAATGGTTATATTTGGATAGGTTGTCCCCAAAGTTAAAGTTATCCCAATCTTAAGTTCGGGCTTTTACCTCTAATGAGCGGTCTTGGGAGGAAGTCTTGATGACCCTAGCTTGTTCTCAGTGGCGGAGGTCCCTGGAGCTGGGGTACAAGGTACAAGGTTGGTGGTCACAGTCTCTCTGTTCATCTACGGCATGGGGTGTTTTCAGAGTGAGTCAGTCTGGAGGGAGAGGTTTTTCTTCTACCTACTCCTGTTGAGGGTATAGATGCCCAGCCTTTATACCCGAGGGCTTCAAAATTTTTAATAAAAACTGGATTACAAAATAATGGAAGCCCAGAATTCATCTGCAGGATCCCTACATGTATTAAACCTCCTGTGAATCCCCTCTGACTATAGTAGAGGGATGTGGGTAGCCTTGCTATTGGACATTGTAAATTCGATTGTGGCAGATGTAGTTAGGTTAAAATGTAAATTTAATACCTTATCATTTGATCTTTTTAACTCATTAAAAAATCATGTTATTAGGGGCTCATACAACTCTTATCACAATCCACACATACATCAATTGTGTAAAGCACATTTGTACATTCATTTCCCTCATCATTCTCAAAACATTTGCTCTCCACTTAAATTAAACCCCTGGCATCAGCTCCTCATTTTTCCTCCCTCCCTCCTCCCTCCCCCTCCCTCATAAACCCTTGATAATTTATAAATTTTTATTTTGTCATATCTTACACTGTTTGACATTTTCCTTCACCCACTTTTCTGTTGTCTGTCCCCCAGGGAGGAGGTCACATGTAGATCCCTGTAATCAGTTCCCCCTTTCCACCCCACCCTCCCTCCACCCTCCTGGTATCGCCACTCTCACCACTGGTCTGAAGGGATTATCCGCCCTGGGTTCTCTGCGTTTCCAGTTTCTATCTGTACCAGTGTACATCCTCTGGTCTAGCCAGATTTGTAAGGTAGAAATGGGATCATGATAGTGGGGATGGGGTGGGGCAGGAAGCATTTAGGAACTAGAGGAAAATTATATGTTTCATCATTGCTACACTGCACCCTGACTGGCTCTTCTCTTTCCTGTGACTCTTCTGTAAGGAGATGACCAGTTGCCTACAGATGGGTTTTGGGTCCCTACTCAGCACTCCCCCTCATTCACAATGATATGATGTTTTGTTCTTTGATGCCTGATAACTGATCCCTTCAGCACCTCGTGATCACACAGGCTGGTGTGCTTCTTCCATGTGGGCTTTGTTGCTTCTGAGATAGATGGCTGCTTATTTACCTTCAAGCCCTTAAGACCCCAGACGCTCTATCTTTTGATAGCCGGGCACCATCCGCTTTCTTCACCACGTTTGCTTATGCTCCTGCTTTGTCTAAAGAGATCATATCTGGGAAGTGTGCACACAATGATGTGATTTTTGTTCTTTGATGCTTGATAACTGATCCCTTCAGCACCTCATGGTCACACAGGCTGGTGTGCTTCTCTATGTGGGCTTTGTTGCTTCTGAGCTAGATGGTCGCTTGTTCGCCTTTCTGGACTCATTTTAAAGTTGTTTTATATTAAGGAAACATGGAGGGAAAATATGCATGGCTTAAGCCCCGGTGAATCCCGGTGACCACAGCCGAGGGATGTGAGTGAGTAGCTTTGCTGTCATGCAGAGAGCATTGGGGATGGATTGTTGCAGAACAGCTAGCTTAAAATCCAACACCTTATCAGTTGATCTCCCTTTTGACCCATTTAAAATTTGTTCTTAGCTTCTAATATTTCCTGCCTTTTTTCCCATTGAGGTTACTCTCTGGTTTGTTTTACTGTTATTGGTGTGTGTGTCCATACACTGTTTCTTGTTTTCTGCTTTCCGTTATATGAAATGCAGGATAGGAAAATATATAGAGACAGTAACTAACTGGATTAAGACTTATTAGGGGCATGAAAGAAGACAGTGGAGGGAAATGGGGAGCTAATAGCAGTGAGTTCAAGAAGGAAGAAAATGTTGTAGAACTGATGACTGAACTATTGAAGTATATGATAGGTTTGTTTGTTTGTTTTTGGTGGGGGAGAGGGTGTGCTGTAGGCCGCCCGGGGCACTTTTGATATATTTTATCTGCATAGTGTTCCCGATGCGCTGACTTTTCCTCAGCGTTCCTTATTCAGTACCCAACTTTCACATGCATGTGAGGAGATTCAATATCCCCTGGCTTGGGGGGCACAGGAGTCCTCCAGTTGACACCTGTGCTCTTCAACACCTTATCTGTCTGTCTATCTGTCTACACCTGTGCTCTTCAACACCTTATCTATGTATCCATCCATCCATCCACCAGCAGTTTGATTGGCCCATAATCACATTAAGAGAAGTTGTACAATCACCACCACATCTATCTTACAGCCTTCCTGATATGTTATTTGTATGTCCATAAACCTTTTTTTTTTAAGTTACCACATTTTTTTTTTCATGAACTCTTCGAATCAACCATCCGTGTATATGATCTTCTCTGGCTAAGGACGAGCTGGTGTTATAGCTAACAAAAATTAGCATGCTGCATCTTTTCTTAAAGGTCAGAATTTAGACAATTTATGTTTTGTGGCCAGCTTAAGAGAAATTTACCCTCTTCTTTTTTTAAAAAAAAATCACAGCATGCAGGTACAAGGCCACTTTAAAAGAGGCTGTTTTCAACCAACTTCTATTTGTTACGTTATCTAAATTCTCGCTCCTGGTGACTTACACATACGTGCTCTGAGAGCACTTCAGAATCTCTCACAGCACACACCTGCTACTGAAATAGCACATTTGAACTGAGCTGGAAATCCATATACGTTTATTCTATCTCCTAAGAGAGGCCTGTCTCCTGTCAAATCTGTGAAGCATTGATATTCCACCAACGCATATGCTTTGTAGTTATAGCAGGCTTGTGTCATGCATACATTCTTTTTTTGTTTTGTTTTGTTTTGTTTTTTCATGTATACATTCTTGTCCAACCATTTTACCAATCACTCTCAGTTCTCAGCCAGAAACTCAAGTTGGATGCCTGCGGCCTGCTCAGGACCCTCTGGAAAGCCCCTCCCACACATGGCCTTCACTTCCTAGTGACAAGCTGTTCCCTCTTGACTGAGATTCTTTTCCCTAAAAGCTTGTTTTCTGGGAGCTCTTGGAGGACAGGTGCAGGCAGTGCTTATTTTAGGGAGAACGTTCATATTTCCACTTCTCCTTGGTTTCCTCATTTATATACTGCGAGTTTTGCTGGGGCCAGAAACTAGCTCTGTGCAGTGCGGGAGGCCTGACTTTTGTCCTAGCCACGTCCTGTTAACATCCCTCCGCCCTCCCACCTGCACCCCACCTGCCCCTTTTCCTCACTGAGCAACTGCAGATCCGAGTCCATAGCTCCAAGAATCATCTTGTACTTTTCTGTGATAGTTTCTCCTATATTTTCTCTCTCTGGTGAGAAAATTCTCACTAATCAAATATTAAACTCTTGAACTGAGTATTTTTCTGATTTCCTCTATATTCTCATTTCTGAGAGACTTTTAGAACTTCCTGACTTTGTACTGACTGGTTTTTTAATCTCTGCTCTCATTTTTCAATTGTAAGGATTCCTTCTTCTGCAACCATTCCTTTTGTAGCTCATGGAAAGTATGCCCATTCGTCCTTTGAGTTTGGTCCTTCTCTGAAGACAGTATCGCGTCTTTTCTTCCTATGTTTGTCCCATGAACCCAATTTCTTTCCCATGGTCCCTGTTTTGCTCTTGCCTCTGGTGTCAGGGCATTTTCTTCACACATGTCTGAGGGCCTGGCTGCAGATGGTACTCCGGGACTCGGAGCGCACAGTATGGAGGGCTACTGGCAGCGCCATGAACCCACCATTAGTATGCGGTGCTTTCTGAAGTCCCTGTTCTGCCAGGATAGCAACCTGCCAGAGTGTGGATTGTTGATGCAGAGGAGAAACTAGAAGGTCTTGTCCTGTTTCTCACTAATGCTGCTCCCTCCTTTGCTGGGCTGCTTGCTTCCAAGCCAGTCTTTCTAGTTCTCCTTGTCCAAAAAGGAAACTCTCGAGTATTACTAGGAAGTCAGTGGGTGGGCAGGCTTAGAGAAATGTGCCAAGGGCCTACACACTTCCCATAGACTTGAGTTCTATTGTTTTCAAACATTCCCCAAGAGGGAGGTATCTGACACTTTCTAATTTTAGGCTCCTCCAGGGTCCTGTCCACCCCCCACCCCCAACACACACACACACACACACACACACACATGCTTTAGATCAGGCAACCTCACCTTCTAGTCAGGCCCTCTCACCTCCTTGCTCTCCCACCTCGGGCTGGTGGGAAGTTGTGATGGCTGCGAGCCTGCTGTTTCTCCTCTTCTTCAGTGCTGGCGTGTTGGCCCTGTCTGTGCTGGAGGTGAAGAGTCACACCTCCCTGTCTGTAACTGTGCCGAAGTCTCTGTGAGACAGGGCATGCTGGTCATGCCGAGATAACGGTAAAAATCGTGTTACCCTCCCTAATTGACTGTGCAGCTGCTGTTCCTAAGGACTCCCTTCAGGAGCATCCTTTCTGCAGCACCACAGCCACAGAGCTCAGGGTGTGTACTTCAGAACCCCAGCCCCAGGTCTCCGGGGTCCTTGTAAAGACTTCAGACTCTAATTTTGTGGAATTTGTTTCTAGGTGACGGCTCAGGTTTGGGAGAGAGTCTAAACGAAGATTCAGAACGAATTGAAGCTCCGCTTGTTAGTCTTGCAGCTTCTTCTCAGAAGTCCGGGAGGCGTCAACTGTTACCAGTGGCAATGAAGGAGAGGGAAGTGCATGCAAAGCAAGTGCAGGTAATGGATGATGAAACGCAGTGTGAGTCTTTGAGATCCGGCAAACCCTCGGACCCAGCATTGTGTCACGTAGGTGTCCCTGTCTGAATGTCCTGCAGCTGCTGTAAGGAGAGATCCCCAGTGAGCCGCTCAAAGGAGCAGAGATTTATTGTCTCGGAATTCAGACTCATGCTCTTCTGAAGGCTTTAGACCCTTTGGGGGGGGGGGTGTTGAATGACCCTTTCACAGGGGTCAATGACAACAGTTTGGCGGGGGGGAGGGGGTTACCACACATGAGGAACTGTATTAAGGGTCATTGCATTAGGAAGATCGAGAACACTGCTCTAGAGGAAGATCCTTCCTCCTCTTCTAGCATCTGGTAGCCTTTCTTGGCTTATAGCTGTATCTTCACAAACCTGTGATTTGTTGAATAATGAATGCTTTTTTTAATAAGCACATCTCGTGTAGGATTAGAACCTGTACCCCACCAGTCTGTACTTCCCGTCAGCTAATGGCATCTACAAAGCAGGGAAGGCACTATTTTCCATAGAAAGCCTGTTCACCAGTACAGTGATGGGAGCATTTGTCTTTGGAGGAACCCAAGTCAATCTGTAACTGTTACACTCTTGATTCAACTGTTTCACTACCCAGTACTGTTTTTTGTCTCGTTTTATCTTAACTTTCTCTCAGCAGGGTACATATATTCACATATCATATAATTCAATAGTTCAGTCATATTAAGAAGAGTTGTATAATCATTACAATCAATTTAGAAATATTTCTTCTCTCTCGTAGTTACTGATGTTAGCTCCCCATTTCCCCCCAAACTCCTCCCCTGCCATGTCTTTAGGTAATGATTAATCCAGTTACTGTCTTTATAGATTTACCTATCCTGGGCTCATGTAATGAAAACATACAAAACAAATTCAAGAAACAGACCTTAACAACAATGTCAAAATAAAACAGAGAACATCCTTAGTTAAAAGAAAACAGAAAATATGACAAACTGGAACACATTTGAACTGAGTCAAAAGGAAGATAAGACGATAAGCTGTTACATTGTAACCTAACTGCATGGGCCAGTTTCGACTTTCCTGTGTTTTCCGTCTGCTGGCAGGGACAAGCACTTCCCTGATCAGAGGGGACGCACCAGAGACGCTCCCCATGCGGGGCCCCTGCAGATGGATTGTGGACTTCCACTGTCAGCTATAGTCCACTGCAAACTGGCTGTAGAGAATATAAGCTCGGACACATGTTCCAGATTTGGATTTTACTATTTATGATCCTTGGGTCACACAGGTTGATGTGTTTTTCCTTGTGGACTTAGTTGATGCCTCACTTAGATGGGTATATGCTTTTAAAGACCTCACATGCTCTTCTTTCTATTAGCTGGGCACCATCTCATTTCTTCAGCACACTTTGCTGTAGCACCATATTACCAGTGATCTCTCCTTGTTGAGTAGGGCCATGTCAATAAGAACTAGCTTCTCAGATTAAACATAAGCCCCAAATATGTTCTTGTATCTATCATTTATGTATATTTTATGTAATATATTTTAGAGACAGCATTACCATTTTATTGGACATTATAAATCATCTCCATGGGCATAAGGTAATTCTATTGATAGTATCAGTCATTTAGCCAGTGAGCTAGTACTGGTTTTCATTTCCTGCCCTCAGAAGTCTTGAAGAGGGAAAGTAGCTGCCATGCAGAGCTCCAGGCTGACGTGGGCAAGGACCCTCACGGGGCACCGCAGTCCTGGAGCCAGGGCCTGCTCCTCCTCGTTGAGTCTGTCATACAGCACGGTGCACAGTTGGCCCATGAATACACATTTTTTTATGAATTATAGAGAGGCAAACTAGCATTATTTCTGAATTTAATCCAGGGAGCAAAACCTTTTGGGAAGTGATTGTATTTTTTGGTTTCATCCTAACTTTTCAGCTTGTTTCAGAGATAATCCTTTAGGCTCTTAAGAGATGACAGTGAGGCGAGGCGTGTGTTGATGTGGGTTTGAGGTGTGGACCTGTCCTCTGTCAGCACCACTCTGCAGGTGGTCGTGGTCTCCCCTTTGAGGCAGAAGGTGGCAAACACCAGGCAGTGTGTGGAGAAACCCAGCTCAGAAGCACACGCACATGTTTTAGAAAAGAGCCGACATTTAATACAATTCTTCCCTCCCTCACCCCTTCCCCAAAGTGAAATTTGCCCATTTAGTAATCAGAGTACCAACTACTCTATAGCCCTGGCTTGGTGGACACCTGCTAGAGTGACCCTTGTGTGGCGTCCCAGGTATTCCCAGCATGACTTGGGTGTGCTCCTGGGCTGGAGACCATCAGTGTGTCCCTGCCACTGCTCCTGATGGTTGCAGCCCCTCCAAAAGTCTGCCAGAGAGTACAGCCTGGTACACTCTGATGCCTGCTCACCAGAGAGAGGGCCCTCTCCCACTGGTTGGAGCTGGGTCACTTGCCTGCCCAGACCCCTCACTTGGGTACAAGTCTTCATTGCTTATTCCATGTTCCTGTTCCTGGCCCTGTCAGTTGTGATTGGCGCAAAAATGACAATGTTTTGTGAGTAGCTCAGTGCTGGCATGACACTGGCCTGTCCTCTCTGCTCCTGGGTGGAGGATGTGAGAGGAGTGTGCCAGCCCGCTTCCTATTGCTCTGAGCCGGCACCTAACAACAGCAACGGGGTGGTTAAGACAGGAAGGAAGGGACAAAACCAAAAATAATAGAGGGATGTGCCCTCATCCACTGCTCGTGAGAATACAAAATAGGACAGCTGTTCTGGAAAATACTTGGCACGTGCGACAAAAACTAAAGGTAGAGTTGCCACAATCCACTACTGGGGGGGGGTGCGCCTATACCCCAGGGAATGCCTAGAAATGGCACCAGCTGACCTACGCACACCTTTGCTCATCACAGCACTACTCAGTAGCACCAAGACTGAAACAAACTCTGCTTGCCGGGGGTGACCACTGGATAAGGGAATGCTGCGCCCACATACAAACTGGCCAATAGAAAAGTACGGGAAAGGCTGAATTGCCCCCAGTGGGCAGGGTCCTGCTCTGCAGCCCCAGGGCTGAGGCCAGCTATCCTCTTTAACCTGACACTTTTTTGCAGGCGATGCTGAAAATGGTGTCTGATGAAAGCCATCACATCCTGGCCCTTTCTGAGCACCGGGGCCCTCCCAGCACCTTGGGCAGGGGAGAGCCATGCACCATGCGGGAGCATGTTCCGGGGGAGGGGCCGGGCCGGATGGAGGCCCTGCCGGCCCTCGGAGCACCCCAGAAAGGAGAGAAGGTAGGGCAGAGCAGTGGAGCAGACTCCCGTGGGTGCTGAGCAGTGCTGCTGGTGCCGGGCCACATGATGGGGAAGCGTGGTTCTGCTACAGCACATGCTCCCTCCCCTTTCCAGGAGCGTACTGAGTGTAGCTGGTGGCCTCGGTCAAATAGTGGGCCCTGGGTTGGACAGTGGTCCTGGGAATGGACTCTCAGGTGGGTGAGATGGGAGAAGGGTAAGTAGGCACCAAGAGGAAGTCATCCCCGGGCACTGGCCCCATTGCAGATGAAGCCTGGCTCCTGTCCCTGCTTCAGAAGATGGAACACGCAGTGGGTCTGACTAGCTGTGACCATCCAGGCAGGGCTCTCTAAGTCCAGGCATTCCCAAACTCCCTGCTTGGCCTTGTGTGCTGCCCCTTGCCGCTTGCTGTTGCTCCTGTGTGGAGGGCTGCAGCCCACTCACCTCTACCTGCTGCCCTCAGGACAGTGCTTCACAATGGCATCCCGAGGGCACTTCAAGGGCTCACTATGATCAGTTGGCAGGAGGGCCCTTCCTTAGTACTTTGAGGGTGCAGTGAGGGCTCCCTGGAAGAGGGGTCTCCTCTCTCTCGGTGGCTCTGCCCATAGGCCGCTGTGTGAGAGGGACGATGCCTCCGTTTCAGAGACCGGACGTGTGTGTGGACTGGAGAGGAGTGTTACTGCGAGCCGTGCAGGAGGCGTTCGAGAAGGAGCGGCATGCTCTAGGCTTCGAGCTGCAGTCCCGGCTCGGCAACTACGAGCCAGGGGACAGCAGCTCCCTGCTGGAGAAGCTGGAGAAGGTTGTCTGGGAGCAGGTATGGGTCTCTCGGAGAGTTGGGGGGTGGGGAGGACACACCTCTCAGGTGCATGTTTGCTTTCACATTGTGACTCAACTTTGCTGGTGGCAGTGTCCGCTGTCCACTCACTGCTCGGGGTGACTGGGCGCACACATGGGAAGCAGTGCATGCCTCATCCACCTCCTTCCACGGGGACCACTGAGCCTCCCCCAGAGCTCAGGGGACCGACTGTCCATGGGAGACCCCTCTTCCTACCAGTCCACCCTTGCTTGGGAGGCTGTGTCCTTGTCTCCATGACTTGGGCAGCATAGTGGCTGGTATAAGCAGCTTGGCTGGCAAGCTGGTGGGTCCATGGATGCAGGTGGCTGCTGCATGTGGGGCTTTGTTGCTCATCCTGCCCCTGGTCTCCAGTGCCCAGCAAGGTGTGGCCCTTGTTCCTTGAAGAACTTGGGTTTGGGGCAGGTGGGCTCCTGCTCAGCCTCCTTTCTCCCGAGTCACACCCCTCCTTACCCATGGTACCTGTCTCTTTACCTCCTTGTCCCCTGTCAGCAGGGTGCCCTGCAGGACATGGCCGCAGAATCACTGTGCCTGTCTGACCGGAGCAGCCTGCTGTCTGAGATTCAGGCCCTGCGTGCCCAGCTGCGCATGACACACCTACAGAACCAAGAGAAGCTGCAGCAGCTCTGCGCAGCACTCACCAGTGCAGAGGCCAGAGGCAGCCGCCAAGAGCATCAGCTGCGCAGGCAGGGTGGGTAGGCACCTTCCCATCGTGTTTGTGTATCCAGGCACCATGCACTTGGCCACTAGCATGGACCTCGGCAATGGGGGCATAGCTCGCAAAGGTTCCTGGGTGCGCCCACATCAGCCATGAGAGCCAGGCCACGAAAGCTGCCTGTCCGCACTACTTGCATCACACTGTTCGGAGGGCAGCAGTAGGACCCCCGTGGTGAGTGGTCACACAGGCTGCTAGCTGCAAAGCTAGCAGTTCTAAACCCCCGGCCACTGTCGGAGACAGGAGGCTTTCCAGTCCCTAAAAGAATTAGCCTACTCTGTTCTACTCCGTCCTATAGGATTGCTGGGGGACGGAGTCTCTGGTTCTACTCCGTCCTATAGGATTGCTGGGGGATGGAGTCTCTGGTTCTACTCCGTCCTATAGGATTGCTGGGGGACGGAGTCTCTGTTCTACTCCGTCCTATAGGATTGCTGGGGGACGGAGTCTCTGTTCTACTCCGTTCTATAGGATTGCTGGGGGACGGAGTCTCTGGTTCTACTCTGTCCTATAGGATTGCTGGGGGACGGAGTCTCTGGTTCTACTCTGTCCTATAGGATTGCTGGGGGACGGAGTCTCTGTTCTACTCCGTCCTATAGGATTGCTGGGGGACGGAGTCTCTGTTCTACTCCGTCCTATAGGATTGCTGGGGGACGGAGTCTCTGTTCTACTCCGTCCTATAGGATTGCTGGGGGACGGAGTCTCTGTTCTACTCCGTTCTATAGGATTGCTGGGGGACGGAGTCTCTGGTTCTACTCCGTCTTATAGGATTGCTGGGGGACGGAGTCTCTGTTCTACTCCGTCCTATAGGATTGCTGGAGGACAGAGTCTCTGTTCTACTCCGTCCTATAGGATTGCTGGGGACAGAGTCTCTGTTCTACTCCGTCCTATAGGATTGCTGGGGACGGAGTCTCTGTTCTACTCCGTCCTATAGGATTGCTGGGGGATGGAGTCTCTGGTTCGATGGCTTAGAATTTGGTTGGGGGTTTTGGGAAGAGCAGTTGTGTCATTGTGAGACCTGAATGACAGCACTGCTGTCTTCGTTGGGTGCTGGGGCTCAGAGTGAGGTAGCTAGGACCACAATGCAGGACCAGGTTTCTTTCTAGAAGATTTCTGGGGCTTGTACCAAGCCAGGAGTGTTGTGTGGGGTCATTGCGTTTGATTTAGATCCTCTGTGAAGGTGGCAACCTTGGATTTCTGTCCCTTGGCTCTACCTTGTACTTTGTTGCACTGGCTCTGGCTCTGATTATGGTGCACTCAGACCTTTGAGAGCAATATCTTTGCCTTATTCTTGCACCTGTCCGTCTGCGGTAAACGGCACGGAAGTGAAGATACCTGACTCTGGCTTCCCGATTGCCGTGAGGCATCAGTCAGACACAGCTCCACAGTCCAGCTGCCTTTCCCTGTTCTGATATTGTCCGTTCCTTCCACGCCACTCTACATCTCTGCTGGGTTCGAGAATTCATGGCAATAGCCACACAGAACTTACCAACGATGCTCACTATTAGGAGGTTTATTAGGGAAGGCAGTAGGTTACCACAAGGCAGGATCAGCAAACTGTAAGGATATAGTCATTGGTCTCCTCAGTCAAATGCCGAGTCTCTTGCCCGACCTCAGTCTGTTATCCATGTGGTCCCTAGGGCTGCACCTATCTTGTCTGTCCCACACTTCCATGTTCTCGGGCCACATGCAGAGAAGATACCCCATAGTCCGAGCTGCTTCTCTGAGTCTCCATGTCACAATCTCTGATACATCTGGTCTTGGTGGCCTCTGCCACTTCAGACAGATACTGAATGTGTTCATCCAAGGTCCTTGAGTTTCTCTGTGGCTTCAAAGATGGTTCACCTTTATAGCCAGGGGAGGAGTGGTAATGAAAATTGGTCAATCCCTTCTCTTCATAGGATACACACCTATTTGCTTAGTCTCACCCAATCATTTGGTGAGAATTACAGAGACTTGGTGAGAAAGCCATATTAAGAAATTTCACCGTACAACTTTCCTCTAGCTCTCTAGTTCTCCCTCCCTCCCACCGTCATAACCCCAGTTCCACCTTAGCAATCTGGCTAGATCAGAGCTTGTACACTGGGACAGACAAGAGCTTGAAACACAGGGAATCCAGGGCAGATAAACCCCTCAGGACCAATGTGTTAGTCTGGGTAGACCAGAGAAGCAAATCCATAGAAACTCATATGTGTATAAGAGAAAGTTTTATATAAAGGGTAAGTGTACATTAAGAAAGCATCCCAACCCAGTCCAGTCCAAGCCCATAAGTCTGATACCAATCTGTAAAGTCCTTTTCTGACTCACGAAACACATGCAATGACGCCAAGTGCAAGACAACCACAGGCCAGTGGGTAGAAAGTCTTGGATCCAGTGGTATTGTAAGCATCTCAGCGCTGGCAGGGGTCTCTACATGAAGCTGGCTTCTCCAGCTTCCGAGGTCTGGTTGTATCAGGGTAGGTCTATGTGGCTTCTCCCACTCAGGGCTCTAGTGTAGTTCCATGTGTCTTGACAGTTTCAGTGTCTCCCAGGGAGTGAGCAGAGAAAGAGAGGTGTCTCCTGCCTCCAGGAGGGAATACCGGATTTCTCAGAGTTCTCAAGAGAAGGCCATGCCCACACAGAGAGGCCTTATTGGCTATGACCTGATTGACAGACTAGACTCCACCCCTTCACTCTAATCCTCTCAAGTCCCAAATAGACACCAGATTGTGTAACTACCACAGCAATAATGAGAGTAGCAATACCAGAGGGTAAGGTAAGGTGGGGGGAGATAGGGGTAACTGATCACAATGATCGATTCTACACATACACACACACACACACACACACGCAGGGAGACGGACAACAGGAAAGGGAGTGAAGGGAGACAGTGGTTGATGTAAGGCATAAAAAAAGTACTTGTAAATTATCAAGGGATCAAGAGCGAGAAGTATGTGTGGGGTGGGGGGAGTGAGAGGAGTGGGGAATGAGCTGATACCAAGGGCTTAAGTAGAGAGAAAATGTTTTGAAAATGATGGCAACATATGTACAAATGTGCTTGACCCAGTGGATATGTGTATAAATTGTGATAAGAGCTGTAAGAGCCCCCAATAAAATGATTTCAAGAAAAGGGTAAAAAAGGAAATTTCACTCCACCACACTGCCTCTGATTGTGACGTGGCTGTGACCTCTGGATCGTGTGGAGTTGCCCCAAGGCTGGTGGAGAGGCAGGTGGTCTGGGTTGTTGTTACGGTGTGTGGCCCTTTCATGAAGTCAAATCCCATTGGACAGCATAGCGCTGGCCTGCCCATGTTTTTATTGTTAAGTGCCATCAAGTGGGTTCCAACTCATAGGGACCTTATTTACAACGGAACAAAACACAGCCTGGCAGTACATTGTCCTCACAATCATTATTACCATGTAGAAGCCGACCTGAATATCGCCCAGCGCACCTAATTTTAACAAAAACTGCATTAAAAGTGTGCTGACAAACTCGGCTTATACACGAATATATACGGTAAGCTTGAGCCTTTTGTTCCAGCCACTGTGTCTGTCAGTCCGTCTTGTCAAGAGCCTTCCTCTTTTTGGCTGCTCCTCTACTTTACCAAGCATGGTGTCCTTTTCCAGGAGGGCCCTCCTTCTAACCCGTCCAAGTATGCAAAATGAAGTCTTTCCATCCTTGCCCCTAAGGAGCATTCTGGCCAAGACAGATTCGTTTGTTTCTCTGGCAGTGTGTAGTACTTGGAATATTTTTTGCTAGCAGCATAATTCAAATACATCCATTCTTCTTCAGTTCCATATTCAACGTCTATCTTTCACGTGCATGTGAGGAGATTGAAAATATTATGGCTTGGGTCAGGCACTCCTTAGTCCTCAAAGTAGCATCCTAGCTCTTCTACACTTTAAAGAGGTCTTAAGCAGCAGATTTCCTGAATTCAACATGGCGTTTAGTCTCTTGACCGCTGCTTCCGTGAGCATTGATTTAGATCAAGCAAGTTGAAATCCCTGACGGCTTTAATCTTATCTCCATTTACTATGATGTTATCTATTGGTTCCGTAGTTAGGACAGAGATTTTCTTTACACTGAGTTTGTAATCCACACTGAAGGCAGCAATCCTTGATCTTCATCAGCAAGTGCTTCAAGACCTCCTCACTTTCAGCAAGCAAGGTTGTGTCATCTGTATGTAGCAGGTGGTTAATAAGCCTTCCTCCAATCCTGGTGCCACATGCTTCCTCATATGATCTAGCTTCTTTCATTGTTTGTTCAGCGTACAGATTGGATACGTTGGGTGAGAGGATACAACCATGTCACAAACCTTTCTTGATTTCAAGCATGTACTATTTCCTGTTCTGTTTACACTACTGCCTTTTGATGCCTGTTCAGGCTCCACGAGGTGCCCTGGAGTTCTCATTCTTCTCAAGGCAGTTCATAGTCTGTCATGACCCACAGAATTGAAGGCCTTGGCACAGTCAATGAGACACAAGTCAGCATCTCTCTGGTCCTCTCTGCTTTCAGCCAAGGTCCATCTGACGTCAGCCATGGTACCCCTTCTTCCACATCCTCTTCTAAATCCGGCCCGAACCTGTCAATGCACTGCTGCAACCTTTGTTTGATGATCTTCAGCAAAAATAGTACTTGCATGTGATGTCAATGGTCTTGTTCTGGAATTTGTTCATTCTGTTCCCTCTCATGGGTATGGGACAACTGTGGATCTGTCCATGAAGGACTGCCCGCTCTGTTTCATGCAGAGTCTTTTCCTGGCATCACAGAACAGTGATCTCTCCTGAACTTTGTATTGTGGCATTGCTTCTTTAAAGTTTTCTGTGCCCCTCACCCACTTATTGTTACTTATTGCAGTGGAGGAGAGGGTTATGTGTTGGGCTGCTAACGATTTAAGATCAGCGGTTTAGCCTGCCATGCAGGAGAAAGAGGAGGCTACGTGCTTCCTAGCGTTTCAGCAACAAAAAGGAGCGATTCTACTCTCTGCTGCAGGCTGTCATGAGTCAGAGTCAACTGATGGCAGTGTGTGTGTGTGTGTGTGTGTGTGTGTGTGTAAAAGATATATACCAAAACCATCACCAGTTCAAAAATCTCCACATATGCAATTTGATGACATTGTATTTTTCAAGTTGTCATTCTGTCAATGCTCCCCACCCAACCCAGCTAAACCCATTGCTACCCGCCACGTTGATTCTGACTCACAGTGACCCAATGTCGGGTTTCTGAGGCTGTAGACTTCTATAGGGGCAGACAGCTTCATCTTTCTTTGAATGAGTGGCTCGTGGGTTTGAACCACCAACCTTATGGTTATGAGTGCAACACATACCCAACAGCACCACCAGGGCTCCTTTCACCCCTGGTAACCATTAATAAGTTTTGCTTTCATGTGTCTCTTTTCATATAGATGGAATCATACAGCATTTGCCCTTTGCTGAATGACTCCCTCGTGTTTCACTGAGCATCATGTTTTCACAGTGGGTCCACGCGGTGGCGTGTGTTAGGACTTCATTTCTGTTTGTGGCTGAGGAGTAGTCTATTGTATGGGTAACATCCCATTTCGTGTATCCGTTTATCTCTTGGTGCGCACTTCCTTTTTCCTTGTGCCTCAGTGAACAAAGGATTCTCTTTGTTTCCTGCCTCCGCTTCTTTTGGAGGATATGTATCGGTTTGGGCCTGCTGGGTCATGAGGTGGTTCTCTGTTCAATGTTTTGAGAAACCAGCAAACTGTTTTCCACAGTAGCGGTTCCATTTTCATTCCTACCAGCAATTGTGGAGGCTTCTAGTTTCTCCACTGCCCATCTAATGGCCATGAGGTGGTGTCTCATTGTTATTGTAATTTATATCTCCTTAATGTCTAATGATGGCACAGTCGTTAAACTTTCAGCTCTATCTAACCAAAAGGTCAGCAGCAATTCAAGCCCACCAACTCACTCGTGGAGAGGAGACAACTGTGGGCATCTGCCTCTGGAAAGGTTTCCAGCATGGGCATCCCTATCGAGCCCTGCTGCTCTGTCCTGTGACGGAGAAGGCACTTGCTGGAATTGCTAATGCTGTTGAACGGAGTGTTAGGTGCTCATTGGCCATTTGAATGAATATCCTCTTTGGATCAATGTCTGTTTAGGTCCTTTTTCCATTTTTGTTAAGTTGTATAAGATTTTTTTCCCTAAATGTATTTTGGATATTGTACTCTTTTTTTAAAAGTCATTTTATTGGGGGCTCGTACAACCCTTATCACAATCCACACATCCATCCTTTGTGTCAAGCACATTTGTACATTTGTTATCATCATTCTCAAAACATTTTCTTTCTACTTGAGCTCTTGGTATCAACTCCTCATTTTTTCCCTTCCCTCTCCCACCCTCCCTCCCTCATGAACCCTTGATAATTTATAAATTATTATTATTTTTTATATCTTACACTGACTGATGTCTCCCTTCACCCACTTTTCTGTTGTTCATCCCTCTGGGATCAGGTTATATGTAGATCATTGGGATTGGTTCCCCCTATCCCCACCACCTTCTCCTTACCTTCCTGGTATGGCTACTCAATATTGGACCTGAGGGGTTTATCTGTCCTGGATTCCCTGTGTTTCCAGCTCTTATCTTTACCTGTGTGCATGCTCTGGTCTAGCCGGATTTTTAAGGTAGAATTGGGATCATGATAGTGGAGAGGAGGAAGCATTAAAGAACTAGAGGAAAGTTGTATGTTTCATCATTGCTACACTGTACTCTGACTGACTCATCTTCTGTAAGGGAATGTCAAGTTGCCTACAGATGGGCTTAAGGTCTCCACTCTACCCTCCCCCTCATTCTCAATGATATGTTTTTTGTTCTTTGATGCCTGATACCTGATCCCATGAACACCTCCTGATCACACAGGCTGGTGTGCTTCTTCCATGTGGGCCTTGTTGCTTCCCAGCTAGATGGCCACTTGTTTACCTTCAAGCCTTTAAGACCCCAGACGCTATATCTTTTGAAAGCTGGGCTCCATCGGCTTTCTTCTCCACATTTGTTTATGCACTCACTTTAGATATTGTACTTTTATTAGGCATTTGAGTCCCAAAAGTTTTCTCCCAAAGCAGTTAGGTTTTTGGAGGTCCCGGTTCTCAATTTTGGCCTTTGCTGCTTGTACTTTTGTTGTCTCTTCCTCAGTGTTTGTAGCCTTTGCCAGTGAAGCCACCTGGGGCCGAGGCTGTCCTTTGGGAATCATCCCTGGGTCCCTGGTAGTCTTCAAGTTGACTTAGGTGGTGGATCGGTGTTGAGTAGCCGTCCTGCGGGTCAGTCTTGGTGCTCGCCCCATTTTCATGGAGGCCCTAGGCCTAAACTGTTTGAGAGGAGCATGTGGTTGCACCTCTCTGACATGCCCCGCTCGAAGAAGAGGACTTGTTCAAGACAGGGGGCCGAGGACAGACCCAGTACAGAGTGTCCTGGTGGGCCAGCAGGCAAGGAGGAAATGGACTTCGTGTCGCAGAGGTGTCACCCACCCAGCAGTGCTGGTGTTCTTAACTTGCTGGATTGTCCGTATGGCTCCCTTGTATCACTGACTAGTACTGACACCCTTTTCACTCTCTGTCGCAGTTGAATTACTGGCGTATAAGGTCGAGCAGGAGAAATGCATAGCCAGGGATTTACAGAAGACGCTGAGTGAGGAGCAGGAGAAAGCTACTAGTGTTCGGAAGCTGCTTGTGTTGGAGCAAAATGCCGTCAAAGATCTCAAATCTGAGCTCTGCGAGTGTAAACAGGAGAACGAAAGGCTGCTTAAGTCCCTGAATGACGTGCAGCAAGAGGTCCTCCAGCTCAGGTGGGAAGATGGTGGATTGCCATCAAATACACATTGCCTGTCAGCCCCTTCCAGCTTCTCTCTGTTTTAATAGTGTTCATGAGCTAGGAAACATATGTGCACCTCTCTCTCTCTCTCTCTCTCTCTCTCTCTCTCTCTCTCACACACACACACACACACATACAAGCGACGTAGATCTTGACACATGTTTTCTGGGCATCTCAGTAAAATAGAGTGTGCCATGAACTGTGTGAGGTGCTGCTGTAACTTCTGGAACAGCTCCTGCTCTTACTGGGTTTATGGCCAAGGGAGAAGGGATCCCCTCCATATGCTCACAGTCAGATGTTGGCCGGTCCTCTCCTTGGGGTGAGTTTCGTCTTCCCATCTCCCAGGGCCAGTCCATTCACATGTCTCCACTCTAACCCAGTGCTCTTGGTGGATGTCCTCCCAGGTCCGTGCTGGACTGTAAAGAGAAGGACCTTGAGGCCGTGCTTGAGAAGTTGGATGCCGAGCGTGGGAAGGAACGCGCACTGCAGAGCCAGCTGGAGGAGGAGCAGCTTCAGCACCTGCAGAAGGAGGGCCAGAGCTCTCGGGCCCTAGAGGTAATTTTACAGCTCCCACTGCCCATGCCCTGGGAGCCCACATGGGTGAGCCGTGGGGGGGGGGGGGGTATGCTGGCAGCAGAGGGACTTGCAGTGGGGGCAGGGCAGTGTCTGATAAGACAGTGACTATATCTCTGTGATGGGAGATAGCGGGGCTCCAGTGAGATGGCACAATCTCACCAACTCAGGGACATGCTTACGAAAGTAGGTGCCAGCCATCAGCCCACCCATCTGAGTGTGTGGCCCAGGGTGGTGCTGTTAGCATGGCTTCACTCTGTAATAGTGCTTCTGCAAATGAGCTTAGCTTGTCTGTGTGGTGGTTTGGTTGCTCATTTGTGCAGTGGAGGCTGTGCCGCGATGCATGCATCAGCGATGGTGAAATGTCCTTCCCAAACATACTAGACTTTGAGACACGCAGGCCACGTGTTTATATAAGTGTTCCTGGAGCAGGTATCGTCTGGGGACCCACGACATTGGTCTGTACTTCCCCCGCAGGGCTTTCCAAAGAGCCACTCAGTATGCTTACGGGTTGTAAGGAACCCGTGTGCGTCTCTTCCCCAAGGAAGTGAAAGAAGCGGAACTCAGGCACGAAGACTGCTGTGCGGGGCCATCGAGTAGCCCCGGCTCATACACACAGAATGGAACCTTGCGGGTCCGGGACCCTTGTCACACTTGCTGTTGTGCAGGAGCGCATTGTCAGCACCAATGTGCCAGTCCATTTCATTGAGGGTCTTCCTGTGTTTACTGGTCCTCTCCTTTACCAAACATGTTGTCACGGTAGCCGGCGGGGACTGGTCTCACCTGACCACTTGCCCACTCACTGCCCCTGTTTCTGAGGAGCATTCTCCCAGTACTGCTTCTAAGAAGAGTTGTTTGTTCTTCTGGCAGCCCACGGTGTTTTCAACATTCTTCACCCACATCAGAGTTCAGATGTACTGGCTCTTCCGTAGTCTTCCTCATGAAAAGACCACGAGTTGAGTCTGACAGTTCTTAGTTCTCAAAGTGACCTCTTTGCTCCTTAACCGTTCAGAGTGGTTTTGCCCAGTGCAACACGTGGCTTCCTGAGGCTGTTTCCCTGAGCACTGACTGTGGAGCCGAGAAAAGTCAAATCCTTGACAGCGTCCGTGCTGCTTCTGTTCCTAACGTGATCGTCTTCTGGTCCAATCACGAGGAGTTTTGCTGTATTTTTTTTTGTTTTGTGATCCGCACTGAAGGCTGTGATCTTTGATCTTCCTCACTAAGTGCTTCACGTCTTCTCTGAGCAAGCAAGGTTGTGTCATCTGCGTATTTTAGGTTGTGATGGGGCCTTCCATTCATCCTGATGCTATGTTCGTCTCCATGCAGTCTAGCTTCCCAGATTGTTTGCTCAGTGTGCAGATTGAATAAGTACAGTGAAAGGATGCACCTGGACCTACATTCTTCTTCATGTTAAGCCATGCGGTGGCCCCTTTTTCCGTTCCAGCGACTGCCTCTTGGTCTTTGCGCAGGTTCTGCAAGAGTCCTGTGAAGTGCTCTGGAATCCCCATTCTTTGCACTGCCATCTGTAGTTTGTTAGGAGCCACACAGTCCAATGCCTTTGCCAACCTCTTTCTAGGATTCTCTGCCAAGCTCTCTCTGATGTCTGTGTGCTGTCCCTTACAGCTGTGTCTTCTGTACTGGCTTCAACTTCTCAAATTATCTTCAGCACATTTTAGTTACATGTGATATTAATGATACTCTTTAATAATTCCCACAGGAAAACAAATCAGATATTTCCCTCTGGATCTGATTCTGCCATTTCTTCCATACTGCAGGATTTGCGAGCATCTCTGGAAAAACAGTATTCTCAGAATAACAGACTATGCGTGGCTCTAAAACATGAGCAGACGGCAAAGGACAACCTCCAGAAGGAGCTGCAGATTGAGTGTTCTCGCTGTGAGGCACTGCTGGCGCAGGAGCGCAGCAAGCTGGCGGAGCTGCAGAAGAGCGTGGAGGTGGAGCAGGGTCGCGCTAGGGAGCTCTCCGAGGCCCTGGCCCATGAGCGCCTGCTGACCGAGCAGCTGAGCCAGAGGATGCAGGAAGCCTCACTGCCTCAGGCCCTGCTGCAGAAGCTTGGAGCAGAGCAGGCTCGTGTGGTGGAGCTGCAGGCCCTTCTGGAGCGTGTGCAGCAGCAGGCTGTGCACACCCAGCAGCGGCTGGAGGCTGAGGTACAGACGCGCCGTGAGGAGTTCACGCGGGAAAGGGAGGTAAGTTCCAGCCTGGAGGTGACCATGGAAGCCCTGCAGACCCCGATACAGGAGCCGAGGTGCTCTCTGGAGGAGAGGGAGAAGCCAGCGCAGTTACAGGCAGAATTAGAGCAGTTACAGGCAAGATTGAGAGAGCAAGATGCACGCAAAGCAAGGAAGAGGAGAGCGGAGCCAAGGCAGAGCCACGCAGACTCGGAGAAGTGCAAGAAGTGGCAGAGAGACAAGGAGAGACTGGTGAGCACTGGCTCGTTGTCGATACAGGGCCCAGAAAGCACAGGAGGGATGGCAGGGGACAGCTCTGTGCACAGACCTTATATGAGGGCTCATTCTGAATTCTCAATCCTGTCTTGACTGGCACTTCTCTTGTACAAGGCCCCCCAATCTTGCTTACTGTGACTTGGTACTCAGTTTTTAAATCAGCAAATATGAATGCTCCCCTGCCTTTCCCTAGGAGCATTTGTTTAAGGACTTCCTTGTTTTCCCAGCAAAGTTAGACTCTGGTACAGGGACCTCGGGCATTGGCTCATTACTTTCTCTCGACCCTTACACAGGAGCAATAAGTCAGTGAAATGTCTTTTCCATTTAGTTAGGATTTCTTTAAAGAACATTTTGTAATTTTTTGTAGTTTATACTTCTTTTGCTAACTTTATTTTCAATTAAATGGTTTTCATATCCATAATATTGTCTTCAGAATGTTCCTTGCTAGTGTAAAGAAATACCTTGATTTTGTGTGTGCTAATTTTGCTAAGCTCGTTTACTATTTCTAACAATGTGTGTGTGACTCTTTAAGATTCTCTGCACAGCAGATCATGCCCTCTGTGAACAGGGGTCATTTTACTTGTTCTTTTCTTTTTCCCCCTTGCTTAATTGCTGTGGTTTTCACCTCCAGTCCAACATCTTGCTGCTCACTAAGGGTAAAGCTTTCAGACGTCCACTGTTTGTAGCAGCGTGTATTTTATAGATGCCTCTTATCAGGTTGAAGAAGTTAACTTTTATTCCTAGTTTGTTTACTGTGTTAGTCTGGGTTGACTAGAGAAGCAAATCCGTAGACACTCAGATGTGGGTAAGAAAGAGTCATTGAATATTGAGAAAACATCCCAGCCCAGGCCAGATCAAGTCCATAAGTCCGATATTAGTCCATATGTCTGATACCAATCTATTAAGTCCTCTTCAGACTCATGAAACACATGCAATGACGCCAAATGCTGGAAGATCATAGGTCAGTGGGTGGAAAGTCAAACGGTTGGTTCTAGTTGGCGGTAGAAGCATCTCAGTGCTGGCGTGTGTCTCTACGCAGCTCCTCCAGCTACAGGGCTCTAGTATAGTTCCATGTGGTTTGTCAACAGGAATGTCTCACAGGGAGTGAGCATGGTGTCCTGCCTCTAGTTACTTATCTCATTAGCACCCCCAAATGAGATCATCGAGCTGCGACCTGATTGACAGACTGAACCCCACCCCTTCACTCTTAAGTCTCAAGTTGACAACAGAGTATGTAACTACCACAGCCCACCACTTGTCAGCTTGGCACTTTAACATCACTCTTTAGCCATATGTAATTTTCAGACAGTTATTAAATCCTATCTGTACTTAACAGGATAAAACTAAAATGCATACAATTCAAAATGTGCCACCCTCAATTAAACAACATTCTATAAGTAAACAAAACAAAATAGTTTATCTTTATGTCAACACCTACACCTTCATCTGATAATCCTATGAATATATTCCCCCACCTATGAAAGTTTGCAAGCCAGCCACTTATTGCCTTTATCCTCCCCATTTTGGGTATCCAGTTTCTATCCTGCCCATTTACATCAACCCAGTGCTCTGAAGAGACAATCCTATTCTTTGACGTGAAGAACCTTCGCTCTAGTTGGAACTTTGTGAAGTCCACATCCGTAAGCAAAGTCAAATCTGGACATGCCATCCATAAAGACAGCAGCAAGATGCACCAGTTCACAGGCTGAAATATCTTCTCTTCATCCGATCCTTCGGGTTCTGGTCAACTAAATTGGGGCTGCTTCATTTAGCCTCTACAGGGTGCCTATTGGTTGCCTCACCTTTAGATCATGGCCCTGTCACAAACTCTCAACAGCCCCAGCCCCCTTGGGCTAGGCCATGCCATAGGCTCAGGTTCCACACAACTCTGTCAACTTCAGACCAGCCAGCTGGCTCGCGTCTTCTCTAGTTTATTGCCATTTAAAAAAAACCCAGAACAACTCTGGAATATTTATTCTTAATCACTGGAAGTCTTAGAAAGCAGGAAATGTTTTGTTCATGTAGACGCATCAGTGTGTGTGTGTGTGTATCAGATCATAGCACTCAAAGTGTGACTTGCTTCAAGCAGCTGGGTTGATCTAAATCCTAAACTCTTTTTCTAGCTTACCTCCTGAAGCACTACTTATTTTTATATTTTGCTATAAAATATAAAGAAATATGCTTACCATTGGTGCTCACCTGCCTCTGAGAGCAGCAGGCTAGAGATTCAGTTCTTTCCTGAACAAGATTGACCCTCAGTGCCTATGTCTTCCTTCATCTGTCACTCCCGTCTGCTCCTTTGAGTACAATGAGGTGTGTGCAAGAGGATCAGCCTCGGTGCATTGTAACCGGTGAAACCCACCAGCTAATGGCAGTGTGCATCTTCTAGCCTTAGTGTGGCTCCAGCGCACGCTTCTGTGGGGTGTGGTGACTTGCTCGGGCTGTTCTGGTAGGAGACTTGTGTACCAGAAGGGTGCCTGCCCCCCACCGGGTTCTGTTCTGTCCCACGTGGGCCTCCCTTTGTGTGTTGCCCAGTGTTAGGCCTTTCTCGTGCACGTTGGTAGTGGGAATGGGATATGTGACAGCCCTTTGTGTTGTTTGCCATTGACAGCGAGAATTAGAATTACAGCGACAGCGTGATGAGCATAAGATCGAGCAGCTTCAGCGGACAGTGAGGGACCTGCAGTTAAAGGAAGACTTGCGTCCCGGCAGCGGCCGTTGCTCGCGTTCACCCGGAGGTACCAGCCACGCAGAAGTGCGCTTCCCCTCGGAGCTCAGCGGCCTCCGAGAGCAGCAGGAGGAGCTGGAGAAGATAAGGCAGCAGCTGCTCTGTGCCGCCGGGCTCCTGACCAGCTTCACCCACCAGACTGTCAACAGGTGCGCACGTGTTCCTTAGGACTCACCTTGCATTTTCAGATTAAGAAACAGCATGAGGTTTGGGCAAAATAAAGGCATTTTCTTACTTTCTGCTCTGTTTTACTGTACACCTTATTTACTTTTGTGAGTGTAGATTAATTTTTGTGTCTAGAATTCCCTGGAAGATATCGACAAAAAAATTTTTTTTCCATCTTAATGTTAGAGAAAATTTTGTGGCTCACAGTGTACCTGACCTTCGGAGGTCCACATTCCCTTTGATACTGGTTCTGTGTCTGCACACATGTTTCCATGTGTTGACCTGCAGGCCTAATCGTTACCCTAGCCCCCGGGCTGCTGTGCACAGCCACTCCTGACGTGTGCTCTTCAGGAGCCAGAACCGGGCAATCTGAGGGACTGGACAGCGAGTGCAGGTCTTTCTCCTCTTTCCAAGACGCAGACATGCAGCTAGCCGCGTGTTCCCTTGCTACTCTGCATTTGATGTATGGAGCAGCCTGGTTTTCACGCGGGCTTCATTTCAGCAGCTTTGTGCTCAGAGCTCGGCGGAGTGACTGCTTGGTAAGGCGTTGCATCATTGCCAGGCTGTGTCGCCGTTGGCACCGATGGTGCATGCCTAGGCTTCCCGGCCACCCTGCAGGCTCCCCATTTGGTCCATGCTGCATAGGGCTCATCTCAAAACTCCTTGTCTTGCTCGTGCTACAGCAGACGTGTCATGAATAGTTTTAGAGAAATTGTCAGTCATTGTCCATAGGAACACTTAAAGTGCACGTTTATTTTTCTAGAACAATTCATGATTGGACATCATCAAATGAGAAAGCAGTGGCCTCATTGCTGCAGACCCTGGAGGAAATGAAATCTGACCTGGGCGCCTCTATCTCCTCTCAGGTGAGTTATGGGCTTACGACAAGGCCTGTCACTGCCCTCTCCGCCACTCTCTTCCCTGCCTCGTCTCCCCCTGCTCTGACCCCTTTCCGTACCCTCTGCCACTCTCCTTGCTGCCCTGCATTCCTTGCTCTCATCTTTCCTACCCCATATCCTCCCCTCTTGACATCCTCCTGCCCGCACGAGGGCGCTCTGACCTCAGCCACTGGGCCCTAGGTCCCTGTGCTTGGCCCCATGCCCTCTCTCTTCAGCGTTCTTGGGCTGTTCTGTGGGCAGAATAACCATTTGGCCATCTGCTATTTGGAAATAGCAAACTTGCTTTTAAGGGATTTGGAGGGCCTGCCTAGATGCTCTGGTGGAGTAGTGGGTTACAAGTTAGGCTGCTAGCTACAAGGTCAATAGTTCAAATCTCCCACCCACTCTGAAGAAAAATGGGGCTCTCTGTTCACTACAGATATATAGCCTCTTAACCCCCCTGGGGCACTTCTATCCTGTCCTGTAGGGTTGTTATGAGTCAGAATTGAATCAGTGATAGTGAGTGTGTTCTGCCCCCACGTCATCACCAAGGCATGTTCTCAGGGATGGGACTTTTTACAGTACCGTTAGGGCAACTGAAACAGGGCTGGGCTCATGCAAGACATTCTCTGTCCCTCAGCCAGTTTTGTGCAGGATCCCTTTTGTAGGGCACTTAAGTGTGATGTGTGACGACTTGGGCGATTACCTGTACCTAGATGCATAGAACTACTCCCCTGCACACACTGAGTGCTTTGCAGTGACAGACCCTGGAAACAACTGTCAGCAGCAAAAACAATGTACGTGCCATTTAGCCAACCCCCTGCCACCGAGCGGATTGCGATTCATGGTGAACAGCCACATATGGAGATTAGCAGACTGTACATTTCTATCAGGCAGATAGCATCATCATTTTCTCATGGAACGGATAGTGAGTTTGAGACTAGCAATCCAGTGTTTGCCTGGCAGTGCCACCAGAGGGCCCCCACCCAGCCCTGCTTTTTTTTAAACCAAAAGTACTTATAAACTTTTTGTTTCCCTTTTCTCAAGAGAAAAACAGCGGCACAGCTACAAATCCAGCTTGTGGACGCCCTGCTGCGAGACAATGACTCCCTTACCAAGGTGCTGAGCACGACGACCCGGGAGAAAGCAGAGCTGTGCAGAACCATTTCCAAGCTCGAAAAGACGCTGAGGCACCATGTGCAGAGGGGCTGCACCCTGAGTGTATGTATTCTCGCCTCTTCCCGTCCCGGAAACCCGTGAGGGCCGCCTCCCACAAGGCGAGGCGCTGGGGTTCTCCACACAAGCACTCACATGGAAACTGTCACACATGCAGCTGCACTCTTGACTCTGGTACATGGGCGATCTTGCCCACTAGATCATGCTTGCTTGATTCTCAGAAAAGGAACTTTTTACTTAGAATATAATAATAATCTGATCAAATTAGTTTTATTTGGCCTTGACCTAATTAAAGTGATTTCTAAATTTTCCCAGTTGTGTGGTTTAATATAGACTCTTTTCTGGTTTTTCCTCTCCTGTAATCAGGTTGCTTTTTGTTTACGAAAGTTATACTAGAATGCCCATAGAATAAAATTCTATGTACATTTTGATACAACTTTTTAAAAGTTAAAAAAATTTTTTTTAACTTAAAATCTTTTTATTGGGGCTCATACAACTCTTACCACAATCCATACACACATCAGCTGAGCAAAGCTCCCTCATACGTCCGTTGCCCTCGTCATTCTCAAGTTTCGACTTCCACTTGGGTTCCTGGAATCAGCTCGTTTTCTTCCCCCCCCCCCACTCCCCCCTCCCCCAAAATGTTTTTATGTGTACAGTAGTATGAACTTTAGCACCTACATAGATTGTTAGACCCACTAGCATTCACAGAAGACAGAACAGTGGCCATCCTGGAAAGAATCGCAGAGCCGGCCTGCCCATGCTTGCTCAGCTGGAAAGCACTAGCGTAGTCGCAGGCTCTAGTTTTGCCTTTTCTGAAATGTTGCACAGGGTCGTCTAGTCTGTACTCTGAACTAGTGTCTTCCTCCTTTTTTATAATGCATATGAGTATTCACGTAGGCTGTTTTGCTGTATCAGTAGTTCACTCTGTTTTATTAGCGAGCAGCAGGGGTTTTTCCAGTTACTCATTAAAGGGCGTTTGGGTTGTTAAACCGTTTGGGGATATGAGCATTTTTGTGTGCTGGTGTTTGTGAAAACACAACTCTTCATTAACAGAGGAACATTTTCACAGCTAAGTCGTAGTGTCAGTTTATATTCAGTGTTTTAAGTTGTTGCTAAACTTTTCCAGAGCAACACATCACTTGTAACTTTCCCTCCGGCATTGTGTGGGACTCCGCAGCCTTGCTTTTGACATTGTGGGTGCTTTTGTTTGCACGTTAGCCAGCTAGGAGGTGTGGAGGGAGCACTGGTGTGCGATGGTGAAGTGCTCGGCTGCTTGGGAGAAAGACCTAGCGATCTGTCCCCATAAAGGCTGCAGCCAAGGGAGCCCCGTAGACACTGCTGCTCTGCCACTCAGTGTTCGGTGAGGCGGAAGGGACTCACAGTAGGTGTGCTGTGGTGTCTCAGTGCTCGTTTTCCTGGGAACTGAAGATAGCGGGCCTCTTTCATGCGTGCCTCTGCCAGCTGTATGTCCTGTGTGGTGAGGTATCTATTCCTATCTTTTGCCCTTTTGGGGGTGGTTGTTTTTGTTGTTGTGTTTTGAGAGTTCAGACAAGTGACTTCCAAATATTTTTTCAGTAAATGGCCACTTATCACCTCAGCGTGGTATTTTTGCAAGTAGTTTTATATTTTGATCCAGTCCTTTGTACTAATATGCCCTTTTATGGTTTATGCCAAGAGTTTTATAGTCTTCTGCTTTGCATTTCAGTCTACAATCCATTCTGAGTTAATTTTTGTCTGTGGTCTGAGGTATAGGTCAAGGATTATTTTTATGAATAAGGATGTCCGGGTTTTTTGGGTCCTTTTGTTCAAATGTAATTTGTTTAAAAGACTGCCCTTCTTAATGTTGAATTGTTTTTGCATCTTCATTAAAAGTAAATCAAGAATAGTTGTGTGTTATAGTAATGGAATAGAATGTTTATGTATTCTGGACTCTATTCCATTCGTGTTTTTGTTTCTCCTTTGCCAGCTGTTTTGATTAATGTAGATTCATAGTGCCATATTAGTTATTGGGAAATCTCCAGCTATATTCCCTAGATCAGTTTGGCAAAAATTGGGTGGGAAGTAAGACTGCACGCACAGTGGGAACAATGCGACTGTTCCTCCGAAGGCTGTTTGCTTTTCAAGTAGACTTTCCAGGGGACTCAACTCTACTCCTAAATATTTAGTTACCGAGAGAAATGAGAACAAGTCCATGCAAAAAGTTGTACACTAATAGTCATAGAAATATTAACCAAATGCCCCTCACCTGATGAGTAGATAAATAAAATGTGGTCTGTCTGTACAGTGCAATATTATTTGGTAGTAGAAAGACATGAAATATATGTTACAACCTGAAAGAACCTTGAAACCTTATGCTGCTTGTACGAAACTAGTCATAGAAGTTCATGTATTGTTGGAGTCCCTTATATGGAGTTTCTAGAATAGGCAAATCCATAGAGAAGGAAAACTGATTTGTGTTTGCCAGGGACTAGGGCGGAGAGTAGGAATGGGGAGCAATTGCTAATAGGAACGACGACTCTTTTATGTGGCGATAAAAGTGCTCTGGGATTAGTGTAGTGACGATTGCACATATTGGGAATATGCTAAAAACCAATCTAATTGTACATTTTAAAAGGGTGAGTTTTATGGCATATAAATTATATCTCAAAGTTATAAAAAAAACTTGTAGGGAAACTAACAATTATGTTGACTCTGTACCTATGACCATGCCCTTGTCTAGCCATGTGTTTTCATGTATTTTTTTCAGTATTTTGAGTTTATCGGCATGTAGATCGTATAGGGTTTTTTATTTTTCAGAGGTTGTAAAATACGTGGTCCTGTTGAACAGTTCTGGTTTCCAGTTCATGAGTGTACTGACTTTTGCTTAATCAAGTTTGTGTCGTACAGTCTTGTTGGGCTCACGGTTGTCACATTTCCTCAGAGCGTCATCTGTAAGGAGAAATAGTGTTTTCATCTTTCCATTTCCTTTTCTGGCTTATGCACTGACTAGCTCTTCAGCATATCGTCGAATAGGAATAGAGAACATATTTGCCTAGTTACTGATCCATAGGAGAAATACTTCATCTCAAAGAAGTTCCCTTTTATCCCTTTTATGCCCCTGGCATCAGTTCCTCATTTTTTCCCCTCTCTCTCCCCTCCCCCCTCCTCCCTCCCTCAAAATAAATTATTATTTTGTCATATCTTGCCCTGTCCAACATCTCCCTTCACCCACTTTTCTGTTGTCCGTCCCCCAGGGAGGAGGTTATATGTAGATCCTTGTAATCGGTTCCCCCTTTCCAACCCACCCTCCCGGTATCGCCACTCATGGCTTTTCTTGTCATAGAAGCCAAGCCGGGCTGCGTGGAAGCACGAAAGGATGCCGTTGCAGGGCTCACTGAAACACGTGGACACAGGTCAGTGTGTGCCAGCTGTGAGTGAGGAAGCCATCATATGCAACGTCAAGGTGAGCATGGCCTGTGGAGGGTGGTGCTTGGGCAGAGGGTGCTGTAGTGCTGTGTCCTGGGATTGCTTAGACTGGTGGAAGCACTGCCAGAACTGTGAGGTTCTCATCTCCTGGGAGTACTTGCCTCATAGACAACTAATATATACCCCTCCACACAGCAGTGCACTCAGGCCAGTGGTCAGGGCCCTTGTTAAAGGGGCTTAGGGAGAAGAGGGGCTTGGTCTGGGTGTACAGAAGCATGTGTGTCGGTGCTCAGGCGTTGCTGAAGGAAGAAGACTGGGTTGGCAAATCTTAATCTCTGCAGCCCGGAAATTGGAGAGATTCCTTGGTTTGACAGTGTGGTGAAAGCTGGAGTTGCATTCTTCAGGGAAAGCATGGGCATCAGACTCCGTACAGATGGCCTCCAGCCTCCTATGAACCTGTGACGAGACCCAGGCTGGCCCAAATGTAGGTGGTCAGAGCCAAAGTAGCCTCTTTGGATTCACCCGATGGTACTGTGGAGAGGAGGTCCGTGTCCTGCGCACGGGCTGGTGAGCAGACTTGGGCCAGCAGGTTTCTCTCGGGGCGCACATTGGCTAAGGCCAGTGCATGAGGCGCTGATGAAGGAACAAGTAAACGGCCTCTCTGTCCAAGGCCACGGATACAAATGTGTTATATGAGATTTCCCAGCAAGATGTCTGTTTTACCCCCCTGGAAGTAAGGTTTATTATTTCTTTTCTTTCAGATGGAAAAGTTGTACCTGCATTATTTGAGAGCAGAGAGCTTTCGAAAAGCCCTGATTTATCAGAAGAAGTATCTCTTGCTGCTTATCGGTGGATTCCAAGATTCTGAGCAAGAAACCCTCTCAATGATAGCTCACTTGGGAGTGTTTCCTTCCAAAGCAGATAAAACAGTAGTAACCGCATCTCGTCCTTTTACCAGGTTCCGAACCGCTGTCAGGGTGGTTATTGCAATCCTCAGGTACGCACGCCTCCTCCTCTTGAACCCCTTGGGAAACGGTGCACTAGGCCCTCCTGCTTGGCTTGCACCTGGCTAATTGGTTTAGTTATTTGGAACTGCATTTTATTTCAAGATGCTTTATATTCTCGAGACCTTAAAGGAGACAACAGCAGACACTTTTCTTTAAGAAAGCATGCTGCGTCAAGCCATCACCTTGTAGAACTAGAAGACTGGAGGATACCGTAATTACTAAAGAATGTGCTGCCCTTTCGTGAGTGTCTGGCCGGATTCTTTTTGACAACAAACATCCAGTGCCATTCAGAACAGTCCCATTTTGTACATTGCACTTGCCTGTAGATTGATTGTGGTGTAGTGACCACAAGGTCAGCAGTTCAAAACCACTAGCCACTCTGCAAGAGAAAGATGAGGCTTTTTTTCTTGAAACCATTGGGCCGTTGTCCTCTGCCATAAGAATTTACTCAGTGGCAGTGAGTTTGGCTTTGGTTTGGTGATATTTGAGTCAGGTGTGTGTTACACAAGAGAGCGTTTGTTAGTTACTGTGCTAGTCCGGGTTGACTAGAGAAACAAATTCATAGACTCTCATATGTATAAGAAAGAGCTTTATTTGAAAGAATAATTGTATATTAAGAAAATACCCCAGCCCAGTCCATATCAAGTCTGATATAGCCGATACCAGTCTATAAATTTCTCTTCAGACTCACGCAACACATGCAATGGTGCCGAATGCAGGAAGATCACAGGCCAGTGGGTGGAAAGACTTGTGTATACAGTGGCGCTAGAAGCCTCTCAGTGCTGGCATGGTCTGCACGTGGCTCCTCCAGCTCCAGGGCTCTGGCTCCATAAGCGTAGCTCCATGTGGCTTGTCAACAAGAGTTTCTCACAGGGAGCATGTGTGTCCCACCTCCTGGGAGGAAGACAGGAGTTCCCTGAGTGCTCAGGAGAAGGCCATACTCACACACAGGCCTCGTTGGCTGTGACCTGACTCCACCCCGTCGCTCAAGTTGACCGTAGATTATGGAACTGCCGCCGTTGCCCTTGAATGTGCAGTCTTGGGCCTTCGACCTGACTGTGGGTGTGCTTGAGTTCGTTGTGCCTGTTGTGTTGGCTCAGCCAGTTGAGGGTCTCCCTCGCTTCTGCTGGCCTCTGCTTCACCAAGCATGCTGTCCCATTCCAGTGTACAGAGTAAACCTTCCTCATCTCTTAGGAACATTGCACTTTTTTTCTAAAGCTTTTGTTCATTCTTTTAACAGTCCCAACAGTATAGTTAATATTCCTTGCCACCACCAGCATTTGAATACATAACTTCTTCTGCCCAATTTTATTTATGGCTATGAGATAAAGGAAAAAAGGTCATGGGTTGGTTAGGTGTACCGTAGTAATCCAAGTGACATCTTTAATTTTTAAAAATCTAAAGTCTTCGAGAACAAATTTTCTTAGTAAACTTCGTTGTTTGATTCCATAAATGCTGTTCCCATGGACATTGTTATCCAAGTCAAAGGAAATCTTCGACAGCTTGAGTTTTTCCTTCATCAGTCCGCTCGGCTATAAGAAAATTTTTTCCCATGTTCCGGTGTAATCCACACTGAAGACTCTAGTCTTTGCCCTTCGGCAGTTAGTACTTCAAGTTTTCTTCATTTTGGCAGTGGTCAGTGTCCCTTCTGAAGTCCCAATGCTGACTTCTCCTTCATGTGGCACCGCTCAGTGAACTGTGGTCCTAATGCTGACTTCTCCTTCATGTGGCACCTCTCAGTGAACTGTGTGTGCACCATACTCACTGAGAAAGGGAAAAAGTTGCAACCCAGTCACAAGTCTTTTCCAATTTTGAATCTTGCAGTATTCTCTTTAACTGACTACCTCTTGATCCGTTTTCAGATTATGCACGAGCACAACTAATGTTCTTGAATTCTCATTGTCTTAGTTACCTCGTGCTGCTATACCAGAATTGCCACAACTAAGTGACTTTAACAAACTAAATTAATTTTATCAGTCAGGAGACTAGAAGTCCACACTCTTGGGAAAGGCTCTGTAGTAAGGTCCTTCTCTCTTTGGAGCTCCTGTTCATGGGCAGTGTTTTAGACTGAATTGACTAGAGAAACAGATCCAGAGACATACGTGTCAGAAAGAGCTCTATATCATGAAGTATTTGTAAATCAAGACAACATTGCAACCCAATCCACCTCAAACCCACAGGGTCGACCCTAGTCCATAAGTCCCTCTCCAGACTCACGCAGCCACACGCAGTGATGCAGAAGGCAGGCAGCTCACAGGCCGGTGGGCGCACATTCACGTGGATTCAAGATGGGTGGAAACATGGCAGGGCTGCAGGTGCTCGCAGTGTCAGAAGCAGAGGGAAGTTCCCTGAGCCTTCCTTAAGAGAAGGCCACGCCCTCAGGGGTCACACCCATGCACTGAGAGATCTTCACGTTGACATGAAACTGTAACTGCCACACGCAGTCTTCATGTGGCTTGGCGTTTCTCTGCCCTCATCTGCACTTGCTAGTCTTATTATTTAATCTCTTAACTCAAGATAATGCCCTATACGAATAATTTCCATATTACCAAAGCAAGGACAACTCAAATAAAACTGTAGCTACAGATGTAGGTTAGGATGTATAACAGACATTTTGGGGGCCACAATTCATAATACCCACTCTTTGCAGTGTTAGTCATGATTTGTTATACTCCACAAAGCTAAATGCCTTCATGGAGTCAGTTAAACATCATGTTGATGCTCACTGCTTTTTGCCAAGCTAGACCGACCATCAGCAATGATGTCCCTACTCTACGTCACCGACTTGGCAGTTCCCTGCTGATGTATGGCTGGAGTAATTTTTTAATTATCTCCAGCAGAATGATGCTTGCGATGCTAATGATATTAATGTTTTTTACATTCAATTTGATCATTTTTCTTGGGGATAAGCACAAATAGGAATATAGTTTAGTCAGTGAGGTCTTCCGTATTTCTTAACATAAGGAGTAGCACTCAGAAGGGTTGCATCCATCTCTTGAAGCACCTCGGTTGGAATTCCCCCAATTCATGAAACATTGTTTTTGCCAGTACCTTTAGTGTAGCCTTGAACTTCTTCATTTATATCAGGAGTCTTGATGATACTCTTCTCTTTGAAAGAACTGAATACTGGCTAGTTACCTTTTGTACAGTAACTTTCTGTATCACTTCCGTCATCTTTTGGCAGTTCCTGCAGCATTCAACTGTGTATACAGAGAACCCTTCAGTAATGCAACTCAGGGTTTGAATTTTCTCTTTAGTTCTCTCACTTTGAGAAATGCCAAGGATGTTCTTTCCTTTTGGTTTCCTAACTCCAGGTCTTTGCACATTTCTTTTTTTTTTTTCAATTAGCAATATTCGCGCCTCGGGTAAACCTCATTGGCTACGATATTGCCACTGCGCAAAGCTTGCACATTTCTTTATAATACTCTACTTTGTGTCTTCCTGGGCTGCCCTTTAAAAGCTTCTCTTCGGGTTTTTTTTTTATGTCACTATTTCTTCCCGTCACTTTATGTACTTTTTAACTTTTTATTGTGAGTTGGGTGAAGGCTAAGTCTTCCTTCACTTAAGCTTCAAGCTTTCGAGCCTCTTGTGGCATCCATCCTGGTCTGTCTTTTCAGCTGTGTCTCTAATGTCTGTCCCTGCCTCTCCTGGTATTCAGTCATTAGAGTTTAGCATGCCAGACCGTTGCTCAGACGATCTCGGTATTCACGTGGGTTGCATTCAGAATTGTATGTTGGCGTTTGTGAACTTGCTTTGATCTTCAGCTTGGACTTGCATGGGAACAATTTATGGTACATTCCAAATTGTCCCTTCCCTAGTCTTCACAGTGTAGTCACAGACTGCTTTTGAAAAGTAGTGTGTCTGGTGAACAAGCCGTTGGTCCTGCAGGATTTCCCATGCATTTTCTGCCGTCGTTCCTGTAACCAAAGTTGTGTTTTCATGCAGTTCCTACCTACCAGTCATTGGGTATTAGCAATTTCTTGTTGGGTAAATTTCATACTACAAGCAGGTTATAAAAATCTTCCGTGTCTTCCTCGTTAGCCTTCGTGATTGATGTGTAAGTTTGAAAAGCAGTGCAATCAAGCGGTCTTCCTTGTGGATGTCTAGACATCCCTCCGTCACTGTTGGCGGAGAGCTTGAGGCGCTCGGTTGGACATGAAAGAAATAGCTCCTCTTCCAGTCGCCATTCCTGCTTTAGCGGGCTTTGTGATCTGATCAGCATGGTCAATCTCTGTCCAGTTCAGCACGCTGACGCCAAAGGTGGAAGCCAGTGGACCTTGATTGAAGTCATTCCATTGTGTTTCTGACGCCTCCCAGCTTTCCTTGATCCATGCTTCGTGTGTTGCACATTCTGATTACTCACAGATGAGTTGTGCCGCGCCAGTAACTGAAGGCGCTGGCGGCGCTGTCCATCCGCGTCACTAAGGTCAGCTCTGCTCTGAGGAGGCAGCGAGTGCCAACTGGCTGATTTTTTTTGAAGTACTTCTGGACGCTTCACTGAAACCTGCCCACCATGAGTGAGCCTGATGATACTTTGATGCCCATGACGTAACTTCCAAAAAGAAGCCATTGGGTCAAGCCATTAAAATATGATAGACTGACAGATGGGTGGTAGAAGAGGAGTCCAAACCAAACACCCAAAACCCAACTGCTGCTGTTGAGTGGAGTCCAGCTCATGGAGACGCTGCGTGCTACAAAGTGGAACTGTCACCTTCATGGAAGCAGTTGGCCGGACCTCTCTACCACAGCACCACTGGGGGTCTGCATTGCCCACGTGCACACACATCTAAATGAGTGAGCTGCTATACACCTTTGCCTGCAAGTGTATCTGTGGGCCCCACTTTCCACTAAGGAGCACCTGCCTTCCAGCTTTGCTGCCCAACATGCCTGCCAAGCCCCACCCTCTCCCTGCCACAGCCCTGCTGGCCACACTATATTCCTAGACGCGCTGCTTACTGGCCAACCTCGGAGCAGAGATGGCCTTGGGAGCAAGAATGTGTACTGTGCCTACCTGGTGTGTTCAGAATTTGATGGTTTTAAAATCAGCAGTGGTGAAAATGCATTTTATTTTATTTTATGTTTTTTAGAATTATTTTATTACAGTATAAAACCACATTCACTTCAGTGACCACTAACCCATTCAACAGAGCTTCTTCAACCGTGAGCTCGGTGAAGTGCCCAGTCCGAGCACTAGGCACTTTTTTTCAGGTTCTGAATTGCTGTAGGGATCTCAACAGGAGGGGTTGGAGGAAGCAGCTCCAGCTTGACACAGTGCCACCATGTGGTCATTTGAGGCTTCAAATAACTTAGAGCAGTGTTTACCATCCCCGGCACCTTCTCCACCAGGTCACAGATAAATTGGGTGCTGATTCTAGTAGAGAAAGCCCATGGCCTGAAATGGCCAATTTAATGTATGCTCTGGGGGCATGCACTTTCTTTTAAATTTAATTTTTCTAAATGTGCCTGCTGCACTAAGAATGGTGTAACTGAGTCTGTTTCATGTTGCTCTTAAAGACATCAACCCACAGGCCATCGCATTTGTGCGGGTCATGGAAGTGGGGAGAATGCCCGTCCCGGGCACTCTGCCTGAGAGTGCTGCCAAGGGAGGCAGGGACTGCCGTACACCATGAGTTCTCTGTCAATGTCCTCAGCCCCACCGACCTCACAGATTGGGTGGTTTCTGTCAGTTATTTTTTTCACATTTTCATTGCTGCTTCCATTTCTCTTCCACTCTAATCTTAAATGCATTTCCTTGGTCTACTGTCTTTTGTAGATTACGTTTCTTGGTTAAGAAATGGCAAGAAGTGGACCGAAAAGGACTACCACGAGGCAAAGCCTGCCGCCCAGGTGGGACATGAGTGGTTAACAATTGTGTGCTCATAAATTTCCTCCTAATTTTAGGAGTATATTTGTTGACATCATGGTTCTTTCCCAGTGATCAGTGGGAAAGAAATAAGACTCCATTTTAAAAATCAGTAAATTCTGTTCATATTGTTAACAAAGAAGGCAAATGGGTCTTCTGAAGAAAGCGGCCTTTCTGTTGTGGAAAATCAGGACTACGACTGTGTTCCTTCCCTTACTGAGCAACAAGTACCTCAGAAGAGGTCATGCTAGTGATTTTAAAATGTAATATGCTAACAATACCCACTGTGCAGTCTTTGATCACAGGGCCCTTTCCTCTCCAGAATCCAGTGCAGGCCCACCCCGTAGAGCACCCGTGATTGCAACTGGTCCACATCTCCCCACACGATTGCATGCGCTTGGTTTTTTGGGTTGTGCAGCGGTCGCTGTTCACGTGTTTTTCCCATGTGGCTGCACTCCCGTGATTGCCTGTAAGAAAAGGTTGATCTGGAAGCCCTGCTAGAATGCGCATCCCGAGATGGGCATCAGACCTGAAGGAGCCACAAGGAGACATGCCTGTATGGTCTTGGCTCTAGGATCAGAGCACAGGATGCTGCCGTGGGCTCTCTGTCCCTGGGCTTCCATGCTCCCCCAGCAGTGAAGGAGGGTCGGGAGCTGGGTGTCGGATTGCTGTCCCTCAGGCAGATCGCAGCCCTGAGTGAGCACCGAGAACACTCCTCCTCCTCAGCATCATGCATGCAGGAGCAGCACCCCCTCCCCACTCTAGGTGCCCCCACGCTGTGCCGGGCAGGCCCAGTGATGCATCGCCTTGGTTGGGGGGCAGGTGACTGTCACAGAGATGGCTTTTCTGCCAGTGTGATATCAGCGTTCACTGTCACACTCTATTTCCTAAAATTAAGTTACTTGCATTCAGACTTCAAGGCCATCACTGGTAGTCTTCAGGGTTTCTGCCCTCCCTTCCCCTAAGCTGGGTAGAGACAGCACCCTATCCCCATCTTGCCTGGCACCTCTTGGGGGGAATTTCAGCTTCACAGGAGTGAAACACTAGACATGAGGGCGAGCGTTCCTATTAAAATGTGCTGCTTTCCTGACCCCTGCGTGTGCTATGATTCTGTGGGTAGAAACACCATTGGCCCAGCCGCAGCCACCCACTCCTGAAATGAGGTCTCCTCCAACCCGGGACGCTTCGACCAGCCTCACCAGAGACCCTGTCCAGGGCTCCAGGTCCAGGCCAACAGGATCACCACGCAGGAGAGGAAGGTCAGTTGGGGGCACTCCAGGCTCTCTGTCCGTACAAGAGCAAGCTAGGACTCCAGCCTCTGCTTTGAGGTTGTAGTCACTGGTGGTAGAGGTCCGTGTCGGGAGCTGCAGCTGCTGAGATCCTGCATCTGTGGAGGCCACAGGCTACGGCTACTCCCAGAAGGAGCCTTACCTGGCTTTATCTTTTCTATAGGAGATGGATTTTTCACACACACACACCTGTGCCTTTTTATTAGCAATTCAAGTGGTAGCTGAGGCATTATAGTGACATTATTAAATACCCACAAGGTTTTAATTTTCAAAATAAGTTTTCAGTTAATAAGAGGAGTAAAAATAATTAGTGGAACTTATAGTTGTTTAAACTGTAAAATGGAATTCTGTTTAAAGTTTTTTTTTTTTTTAAGGCTTCCCTGTAGCCTGAGGTAGTGTGTAGGCAGGTGTATCTGCACTCCTCCCAGCTTGAGGCTCATCTGGGATGTGCTGGAAGGTGAGTGCCCCAGTCCTGAGAGAGCACCAGCCTCACCTCACAAGGGCCGCCTCTCCCTCAGCCCTGGCGTTCCGATCCCAGTGCTGATTAGGAAAGATGAAGTTTCCAGTCCGTGTCCACAGTCTGCCCGTGTACGCACCTCTGCCTGGATGCTGGGACGAGGGCATCCTGGATTTGCGCCGTTTGTTTCACGTGGGGTGCGTCAAGTATTTGAGACACAGCCTTATTTCCTAGAGTGTGTAGGAAAGCGCAGCTTGTATCTCTGTGGAGAGTTACATGTTTAGTGGACTTATGTACACTTATTTCCCCTTAGTGTTTTGACACGGACGAGCATTTGCCCTCTTGTCAGAGCAAGACAAACTCTTCAAATGTGTCGTGAGGTCAGCCGTGCCCCAGGCTATCTGGGAGCTGCCTGCAGGATGGTGACCTCTGAGAGTCATTTTCTTGGCAGGAGAAACAACACATGCAAGGGTGAATGGCACTGGGCCACGTGGCAGATCTCAAGAGGTTACTGATTAGACAACATGACATAAGTTAGTGTTCCTCAATAAGCCCGCTGGTCTTTCCAGATCGTTGTACATGGCTTTTGAGGACCTCTGCTAATGACCTCCATGTCATTTTATTAGGTTTTCAGAAATGTACTATGAAAGTCTGTCTTCTGTCAGCCCCCAAGCAAGGCAATGAATCATCCAGTGTGGGTCCTTGAGGGGCCTAGCAGCCTGATTCTGCTAGCTGAGGGCTGGGACCTTGTTTGTCTCCCTCGCATGATGGAGTAATGTTCATTGAAAGCATGAGTGCTAGCCAAGGGTAAGGAGTGGAGCAGATGGTGCTCCCTGCGCTTGTGGAAGAGGAGCACAGGGAGAGAGGGGTGGGGACTGCGCAGCAGTGTAGGTTTTACCCCAAGGAGAGCGGCAGGGCCGTGGCTGGGCTACTTACTCCTCATGGCACCAGAGGCGTGGCATCTGAAGATGCTAGGGAGTAATCCAGTTTGTATGAGAGATGAAGATGTTGGGAATAAAAAATAACATACGTGTGCATTAGTTTCTACTCTTGCTTTGAGACAAAAATGGTGTAGAAATTTGTCTTAAAGGCATTATATGATACCTAAAAAAGCTGCACACTTTTTTTGAGGTAAAGGGTTTGAAGAAGAATATGTGTTCACCCCAGTTCCCACAGGGTGTCTGGGTCAGGAGGCCACTCAGCTCCCTTCATGCGTATTGACTCAGTGTCCTTGCTGCTCTTGGTTTAAGTTGAACTCTTTTGTTGTCTGTTTCTTCATGTGCTGGTTTCTTTCTATGAAGACACACGTCATCTCCAAATTCAAGATCAGGAAGGTCCCTGGATGCTTCTCAAGATCCGGAACACTCCTTAACAGAATATATTCAACATTTAGAAATGATTCAGCAAAGACTAGGAGGGGCACCACAAGGTAGGAAAGATCCTTCTCTTATCCTTTGCCAAACTATACCTAGAAATGTATAATAGTGAAGACCTCTAGTAGTATTGACTTAATAATTGAATGTCATTAAGTGTGAAAAGTAGTTAAGATTGGTTTGTTGTGACTTAATGACCACTGAGGCTCATTGGTCTTTCCTCTCAAACAGGGAGGGAACAGAAAGATGATATTTAAGCTAGCACATTAGTCCAGTGTTTCTGAACTTTGTTAATTTGAATCATTATGTAGTTATTTATATTTTTACCAAAATTAAGATAAATTCTAGAATTTCAAAATTGTGGAATTGAACATAAAAAGACATGAAGTCTTTTAACAAATGATCAAGTGACTAAATAGTAATAACCTTTATATATACCTTTATTTATATATTCTTTCTTTATATTTAGATTCCACTTCAAAAAAATCCTGCCGCCAGAAGATTAAATAATGAATAAAATGCTGTGGATCGTCCTTGTAACAATTCTATTTGAGGAAAAGATTTTTTTCCCTCTAAAGCAAGCTTGTGATGTGGCGTAGGATAGATGTTCATGGCATCCAGCCTTAAGTACATTTGTCCAAGTGTTCAAACCTTTATGCTACAAACCCACTGGCGCATTTGCGATGTAATATTGGTATGTACTTCGCCTTGTCTTCATGAGGTAGCATGCTCTCGTGAGCCTCAGGCTCGTGCGCTCCTCTGTGTGGCTCGGCAGAGCCATGCCTGCCCGTCTCCAGGAAGGGTAAGCTGCAGACGGCTTCCTGTGTTTAGGTTCCTGAACTCTGTATAGTTGGAAACTTGGTTTTAAACACAAAAAGAACCCAAGAAGAGATAAAATTAAAGCACTGTTTTATTTCTGAGCAGCCTGTGTCTTGTCTTCTTCTATTCAGTTTGCTGTCATCCCTGGCAAAGCTTATGAAACAGACTTAGAACTTAGGTTAAACCCTTGGAACAAGATACGTTCACCTAGTGAAATCTGTTAGCCACTTGCCTCCTCTGTAGTCTTATTGGTCTGTCATTTTAATTTCAAAAGATGCTGCCATTATTTTTTCTACTTCTCGTAGCACGATAAATTTACATTTCATTCATAAACACTATCATGCAGTAAAACCTAAGCTAACTCAAGTATCCTTTACTCAAAATTCTAGTTTAAATATTTCAGTCATTCTTTTTAAATTTTAGGACCTTTGAGAACGGCTTCTGTTTGATCATGATATTTATTCTGCTGGGCTTTGACCTTAATATGAAATAACTTTTTTATGTCATTACATACTTTTCATTGCTTTTTCTCTCAGTCTTCAACACTGACACTTGTCTGAATTATCTATTAGCCATGACTACTATGGTCACTGGTTTTACAAACTTTCACTTTCTCCATTTCTCCTGTCTGCAAAGCTGTCTGCTGGTCCTGTTTTTATTGTTGAAGCTAAACTCTGAAATCAGCCCTAGGAGAAGGAGCCCAGGAAGCCCCTCTGCAGTCTAAGCATCATCCAACAAAATAATGACTAAAATTGATGCTCAAATACTGTTACAGTGTTGAGCTGAAGAAGCCAGGTGGGGTGGGGTGCAGAGTTTTCAAAAACCACAGTGGACGCCACACCAAAATTGTTGATTTAGAAATTGATATTTAAAGACAGAAGCATTCATTCTCTTTTATGGATGACCTATCTATTTCATGAAAAAAAGTCCTTTACACTAAAATGCCAGCTGGTTCTTTCATTTACCAAATAGCAGTCAGTTCCTTGTTTAGAAGGAATAATATAATTAGGGAATATGACAAAATAATAATTTATAAGTTATCAAGGGTGCATGAGGGAGAGGGGAGTGGGGAGGGAGGGGAAATTGAGGACCTGATGCTAAGGGCTTAAGTGGAGAGCAAATGTTTTGAGAATGATGAGGGAAATGAATGTACAGATGTGCTTTACACAATTGATGTATGTATGGATTCTGATAGGAGCTGTATGAGCCCCTAATAAAATGATTAATACAAAAAACAGAAACAAACAACAAAAATAGTTCGGTGCAGCTCATCAATAAATCTTAATCAAGGCGCGGTTTCTGTTTCACAGTGGAAACTACAGTAGTTACCTCTTTAGCTAGGTCATGGTAGGATAGACAGATGATGTCCTGCACTGGGTTTCCTAGAGAAGGAAAGCCAGTGAAACTTCTGTATGTGTGTATAAATTTAATCAAGAAAGTGACCACATAATTGTAGAAGTGAGCACATTCCAAGGATGTGGCTCAGATGTTAGACGTGGAGGCTGCTGGCATGCATCTCTGTGGGGGCCGTTAATGGGCTTGTGGCTATTGAGCAAATGAATCCTAGGTCTGCAGGTAAGATGACAAGATTGCTGACAACTCCAAGAAGAGTCAGGCAATTCGGTAGGCTGCTGGCTCAAGTCCAAAGAACCAGTGGTCAGAGGAAGAACTAGATGTAGGATCTAGACCCAGCAAAAAAAGAAAAAAAAATCAAGCTTTCCCATAACTGCTTGTAATGGAAGCAGACTCCACCCCTGAAGAAGCTTCCTTTCCATTGATTTGATGCGGGCTGTGATTTCAATCAGGGTGATACACCCCGCCCTGTCTTAAAATTGTTTGGCTGTGCCTAGCAGGCCCGATTAGGGAGCGGATTGCCCTGGGCCACGTGTCACGGGGTCTCAACTCCCAAACCACTGAGAATCCTGCTGCAACCGACCTGTCGAGTCGCCAGTGACTTGAAAACCCTGTGTACAGAAGAGTGATGCCTGGTCCGGAGCCACGTTCCAGTCGCTCTCATAGAGTATCTCTGCCGCCCTCGCTGGCCCTCGACTTCACCAACAGGATGTCCTTTTCTAGTAATTGATCGCGCCTGTCAGCCTGTGTCAAGCAAGTAATCTGGACGGTATTTTATTGTGATACATAATGTTTTCATTGGCTAATTTTCAGAACTAGATTGCGAGGAAGTACGGTTGAAATAGGTCTACCATGGGTGGTCCTGCTGGCATTTGAAATATTGACCTGTCCTCCAAGAGGGAGAAAGACCAGGCTTTCTACTCCCATACAGAGATACCATCTTGGAAACCCACGGGGGCCCAATTCTGCCCTGCTCGACAGGGTCGATGTGAGTCAACATCGACTCGATGGCAGTGAGTTTGGGGTTGGATCCTCCAGCGTCATAGTAACACAGACCCTACCAGATGCAGACAAACTGACAGATGGGTGGAATCAAACGAAGTTGATTGAGGGGCCTGGCATTCCGTGTTTCCTGGTGTAATGCTATGGATGTGTACAACATCACCTATGAGGTGTTCTTGCTAACAGTGTTAATCAAATTTTTACATTTAACTTCATTTATAGGAAATACTGTTGGGCTTCCATACAACCCATAGTGACAAAGCCACTCTGAAACCTTATTAAAATGCGGAGGTGCCTGTTATGCTTTGTAATACCAACTGGACACTACAGCACATCAAAACATTATCTTGCTCTCGTCAAGATGTTTCCGTGCGTATGGAAGTGCTTTTATGCATGGAAAGGAGCACTACATCACAACAAACATTTCACTGACTAGCATTAGATACAAACCTCACTAATTATTCCAGCCAGTACAAATTTTACTTCCAGACAGGATAAGGACGAGAATTCCCTTGTGAGATAGTTAGTTGATTATGCCAACCTGGCCGATAAACATGTGGGATCATTTGAAGGGCAGAGAGATAAATGGCTCTGTGAGCCTCGCCTTTCTAGTTCTCTGGTCTCTTGCTTTCTGATGGATGAACCAGGGTGCAGCTGCCTTAGCCAGTTCCCTGCTTCGGCTGGCAAGGCTCACTTCCTGCAAGACATCTCTAAGAAGAAGCCACATGGACGTACCCTGATGCAGCCCTGGGTGCAGGAGCAGCTGTGGAGATCCCTGCCAGCGCTGAGATGCTTACACACTCACTGATTCGGCTTTCCTGCAGTCGGCATCATTGTGTTTTGTGAGCTGGAGGAGGACTTCGTGGATTGCTGTCGAACATGTGGGCTAATGTTTGACTTGTGGGCTTGGGCAGCACTGGGTTGGGATGTTTTCTTGATGTGCACTTACCTTTATATAAAACTTTTAAAAATCATTTTATTGGGGGCTTGTACAATTCTTATCACAATCCATACATACATCCATTGTGTCCAGAACATGTACATTTATTGCCATCATTATTCTCAAAACATTTGCCTTCTACTTGAGCCCTTCATATCAGCTCCTCATTTTCCCCCTCCCTCCCCACTCCCCCCTACCTCATGAACCCTTCATTATTCATAAATTATTATTATTTTGTCATATATTACACTGTCCGACGTCTCCCCCCCGCCCCACCTTCTCTGCTGTCCCTCCCCCAGGGAGGAGGCTATACGTAGATTCTTGTAATCAGTTCCCCCTTTCTACCCCACATTCTCTCCACCCTCCAGGCATCGCCACTCTCACCACTGGTCCTGGAGAAATCATCTGTCCTGAATTCACTCTGTTTCCAGTTTCTATCTGTGCCTATGTACAATCTCTGGTCTAGCCAGTTTTGTAAGGTAGAATTGGGATCATGATAGTGGGGGGAAGGAAGTATTTAAGAACCAGAGGAAAGTTATATGCTTCATCATTGCTAACCTGCACCCTGCCTGGTTCATCTCCCCACAACCCTTCAGTAAGGGGGTGTCTGTTTGACTACCCTTGGGCTTTGAGTCTACACTCTGCACTCACCCACATTTTCAATGATATAATTTTTGTTCCTTGATGCTTGATACCTGATCCCTTTGACAGCTCGTGGTCACACAGGCTGGTGTGTTTCTTCCATGTGGGCTTTGTTTCTTCTGAGCTAGATGGCCACTTGGTTATCTTCGAGCCTTTAAGACCCCAGATGCTATATCCTTTAATAGCCAGGCACCGTCAGCTTTCTTCACCACATTTGCTTATGCACACATTTTTCTTCAGCAATCATGTCGGGAAGGTCAACGTGTTCTTGCATTGAGTAAGTGCTTGAGTGGGCGCCCAATGTCCATCTGCTGCCTTAGTACTTAACCTATAAATAATGCACATAGATCTGTTTCCATACACATATAAATATATTTACATCTGTACATTCCAGTCTTTGGACCTCTATAAATACCCTTTGTCACCTAGTTCTTTCCTATATTTCCTTTTACTTTCTTCTTGTCCCACTATAATGCTCAGCCTTCATTTGGGTTTCAATAATTTCTCTCGGTTACCTTGCCCTTGCTGAATCCCTACCAGGCCACTCACACCTTGCTTGCTACTGATTTTGGATCACTTATTGCTCCCCTGTCCCTGGGTTGGTCAACACCACCTCCTTGCCTCCTCATCCCCCTTTCTTGTGTCCCCCTGAACCATTGGTTCTGTTGTTTTCTCTTCCAGACTATTCATTCAGTGTATCTTATCTAGATAGATCTGTAGAGATAGTAATATGCACCAAAAATCAAGTCATTGCAAGATAGGCAATGAGTGAGAACACAGCGATGACAATAAAAAAGGAAACCAATTACCCATAGAAGAATACATTAATTTTTAAAAATTTAAAGAAAGAAAACCTGTAAATAGATCAAGGTCTGAATTTTGATCTCTAGGCATGTCCTTCAGGTCCAATGGGGTAATATGCTCTGCCCCCAGAGTCTGTCCTTTGTACTCCCTCGGGGACTCCCTGCTCTGCTCCCACGGTTGCTGTGTCACACGCTTTTAGTGATTTGCCTCTGTCACAGGATCAGTCTGGGCCAGTCCCGGCCCTGAGTCTCCAGTGTTGTCCCCCTTAGGGCCCTGGGCCATCAAGGGACGGTGTGTCTTGTAGTGGGATCAGCCATATTGTCTACTCTGTCCATTGGCTGTTCAGAGTAGGGATATTGTCCTCCAGGCCTGATGGGCCAGGATGTGCTCCACTCTCTTTTCCTCTCCCTTCATTTGCTCCTATTTGTGCTGATCAGACATGCCCCTCTCCCCTAGCTGAAGCTTCTGTGCCGTCCTCTCAAATAAGTTCTGGGGCGAGGGGCAATTGTCCATGTAGCTGGTATGTCCACTGGCTCCCCACTCCTTGCCGGTACACTGCATTCATCTGGCACTGGCTTTATATCTGGTCCCTCTTTCCCTGTGGAGACACAAACAATACCTTCCCCTTGGGTGGGTCAGTGCCCTATTCCCACATCACACATCTTTTTTTCCCCCCTTTTCCCTTTCCACCCTCCACCCCCATTTTAGTTGGCTACCATATGTATCCCTGGATTTTATCTGACCCCCGCCATACTATCTGGACCTCACCCCTGGAGTGTTGGTGTACAGTAACTTTTTCCCTGTCCCCCTTTTGCACTTACCTTTCTGTTCTCTCTTTTTTATATATAAATAAACTTACCTCAGTGGACTCACCTTATTCTTGTCCTTTTGTACTTGGCTCACTTCACTTAGCATAATTTCCTCCAGTTCTTCCCATGTGTTGATATGCTTCATGCATTCATCACTGCTTTTTAGCGATGCGTAGTACTCCATTGTATGTATGTACCACAGCTTTTTAATCCTTTCATCTGTTGATGGGAATTTGGGTTGTTTCCAACTCCTTGCGACTGTGAACTGTGCCGCAATGAACATTGGAGCACAGATGTCTGGCCATGGTTTGTTTCTTGCCTCTTCTGGGTATATGCCCAGTAGGGGGAATCCTGGGTCACATGGTAATTCAATTTCCATCTGTAAAACTCTCTCTTAGGCTCTTTTGCGTGGCACAGGCCTGCCTGCTCCAGGACGTAAGTCTACTTCCGCCAGGTAGGACTGGGCAAAGCCCAGCACTCGGGGATGGCCAGGCACCAGGACGTAAGTCCACTTCTGTCAGGTGGGACCGGGCAAAGCCCAGCACTCAGGGATGGTCGGGTTTTCAGGTCAGCTGACGCCAGCGCCCCCAGGGGGGTGTTGTGGATTGGACTTGGGTGTATGGGACCAGCCCTGATTTCACATGAAGGTATAGCCCTTTTGGTAAGGGCTGTCTTGGTCCCGAGCCAGGATTAAGGTAGGGTCATCTTGACTCAGCCTCTCGTGAGCTCCAGGCAGGCAGCAACGGGGAAGATGCCAGCGCCCTGACCACAGCTCCCCTCCCCCAAGTGCTACTCAGAGAGGTTAGCACCACCTTGTTGCACCCACCGAAAGGGCGGGACTCCCTAGAGAGCCAGAAGCCTGATTATGGTCCCAGCCTACTAGAGTGAAAAGAAGTCCCAGCTGGGGCTGCTAACTACAAGGTCAGGAGTTTGAAGCCACCGGCCGCTCAGAGGGAGAAAGATGAGGCTTTCTACTCCTGTAGACAGTTCTACCCAGGAAGAAAGGGGGAACCCATCACCATGTGATCAGATGTATAACCCCCCCCAAACAACAGAAACATGGGTGAAGAGAAATGCATACGGACAGTGTAAGATATGAAAATAATAATTTATCATTTATCAGTGGTCAGGAGCGTAGAAGGGTGGAGAGGGAGGGAAGAAAGTGGAGCTGATAACGAGGCTCAAGTAGAAAGAAAATGTTTTGGAAAAGATGATAGCAATATATGTACAAATGTGCTTGGTACAATTGATGTATGGATTATGTATGATGCATGTATGTATTATTCTAAGAGCTACAGGAGCCCCCAATAAAATTCATATATAGACACACATATGTACAGATACATATATATATATATCTATAGATATATAGAGTTCTACCCTGTCCTCCCAATAAAGTGGCTTTGAAGCAATAAATAAAAAGTTCTACCCCGCCAAAAAACAAAACAACAACTCTCTCTTATACATACTTGTTTCTGTGGATTTGTTTCTCTAAAGTACCCAGACTAACACACCTTGTTACATGTGGTGTAAGGCTGGGTTCTCTTGAGAAGCAAGCCAATGACAGCTGTATTTTGGTTAGGTGCTCTTGAGTCGGTTCCAACTCAGCACACCAGGGCAAAGCACTGCCAGGTCCTGCCCACAGTCATCGCTATGCTTGAGCCTGTGACTGCAGCCACTGTGTCCGTCTTGTTGGAAGTCTAACTCTTTCACAGACCCTTTACCAAGCACAAGGTCTTTGTCTAGGGACTGATCCCTCCTGGTGCCATGTCCACAGTATTGGAGGCAAACTCTCCATTCTTCTAAGGAGCACTCCGGGTGTGCTTTTTCCATTTGCCAATATTGCATTCAAATGCATCAACGCTTCGGCCTTTCTTAATCACTGTCCAGCTGTCGTGTGCGTACAAGGCAATTAAAAACACCATGGCTCCTCATCCCCCCTCCCTCATGAACCCTTGATAATTTTTATAAATTATTATTTTTTCATGTCTTACATCAATCGATGTCTCCCTTCACCCACTTTTCTGTTGTCTGTCCCCCTCCGAAGTGGTTATATGTAGATCATTGTGATCCGTTCCCCTTTTAACCTCCCACCTTCCCCTTCCCCTCTTGGTATCGCTACTCTTATTATTGTTCTGAGTTTATCTGCCCAGGATTCCCTGTGTCTCCAGCTGATACCAAGGGCTCAAGTAAAAAGAAAATGTTTTGAAAATGATGATGGCAACAAATGTAAAAAGGCGCTTGACACAATGGATGTATGGATGGATTGTGATCTAAACCCCCAGTAAAAAGATTGGGTTTTTTTTTTTCGAGTAAGAATGTAACTATATTTTCTTACAGATAATTCTAATATTGATTCAACACTAAGATAAAACAAGGCTTAGAACTGGATCACTTGGCCCTTACTCTTATCACCTCCTAGTTCAAAATGCTTGCATCTTTTAATGGCCAGCATCCTCTTGGACCTGCAATTAGGCTCCACGCATTCAAGCCTCAGCACGATCTTCTTTGTGGTTTTAGCCTTCTTCCGGAAAATTGGCTTTGTCTGCCCACCATAGCCACTCTGCTTCCGATCGTAGTGCCTCTTTCCTTGCGCTTACAGGGAATCCTTGCCCTTCTTATACTGGGTCACTTTGTGAGGTTGATGCTTGCCGCACTTCTTACAGAAAGTTCTTCGGGTTTTGGGTACATTGACCATCTTTGCAGAGATATGGTCTTACACCGTGTAAACAGGAACCCGAGAGCCTCAAAGAGATTGTTTTTTAAAAAGAGACCAGTCCCTGGAAAAGGACGTCATGCTTAGTAATGTCAAGAGGCAATGAAAATGAGGAAGTCCCCCAGCGAGACGGCTCGACAACAACAGCCTCAAACCTAAGAGCACTTGGGAGGCAGGCACAGGCCGGAACTGGCTCAAGGGCACCTAACGAGTGGAAGGCTGGGGTAAGCTTCCCCCGTATCATTCTCCTAGGACAGCCCTGGTTCCCCGCAAAGAATGAGATGTGCATTGTCGTAATGGCAAATCCTGGATACAACTGCCCTGGATTTTTCTCACTGGTGTAATTAAAAAATTAAAAAAAAACAACGTTTCCTACTAAGCCCATGATCATTCTGTGACTTTTGAGACAACTTATCAAGAACACTCCTTTGGAGTCCAACACACACAGTCACCGTACTGTCTCAGCTGACCGCTCTGCCTTGAATGCCATTACTGGCTCAGCAGCTCCCCTCGCACGGCAGCAGATGAAGGGGGAGAGAGGAGCACATCCTGGCCCACCAGGCTGTGAGGACGATGTTCCCAATTAGAGCAGCCAGTTCACAGAGAGGACCACATGGCCATCCCCACTATGAGACATGATGCCCCTCACTGACCCATAGCTCTATAGGGGACAACACTGGAGACACAGTGTGAGAATTGCACCCGATCAGATCCTGCCACACAGAGGCAAAACATTAAGGGGGTGCAACAGAACAGCAAGGGAATGGAGTGGCAAGGTTCCCAGGGAATGCTGAAGGTGGACTTTGGGGCCAGGGCGTGGTGCCCCAACAGACTGGACTGGAAAACACTCCTAAAGGCCAACAAACCTTGAATTAACTACAGGCTTTTTATTTTCTTTTGTTTGTCATTGGTTTGTTGTATATTGTTGCTTGGTTTTGCTCTGTCTTGTTTTTTGTGCATGTTATTATCTCCACAGGTCTGTCTAAATGAGATAGGCTGGATGAGCAATCAGAGGAGAAAACAATAGGACCGTCAATTCCGGGGGACGTGGGAGAGGGGGGTTGGGGGAAAGGTAGTGGCGTTAATAAACCCAGGGACAAGGGAACAAGTGATCCAAATTGGTGGTGAGGTGGTGGTGGGAGACCTGGTAGGGCATGATCAAGGGTAATGTAACCAAGAGGAATTACTGAAACCCTGGTGGGGACTGAGTATGATAGTGGGACAGGAGGAAAGTTCAGGGAAATAAGCTAGGAGGCAAAGGGCACTTATAGAGGTCTAGATAAAGACATGTACATATGCAAATATATTTATATATGAGGATGGGGGAATAGATATATGTGCATATATTTATAAGTTTAGTATTAAGGTAGCAGAAAGACATTGGGCTTCTCCACTCAAATACTCCCTGAGTTCAAGAATACTTTCTTCTATTAAATTGGCATTATATGATGCTCACCTTCCCGACACGACCACTGAAGACAAGGCGGGTGAATAAGCAAATGTGGTGATTAAAGCTGATGGTGCCCAGCTATCAAAAGATATAGTGTCTGGGGTCTTAAAAGCTTGAAGGTAAACAAGTGGCCATCCAGATCAGAAGCAACAAAGCCCACATGGAAGAAACACACCAGTCTGTGTGATCGAGATGCCGAAGGGATCAGTGATCAGGCATCATAGAACAAAAAATCATAGCATTTTATGCTCACCTCCCTGATAGGATCGTTGAAGACAAATGAGTGCATAAGAAAATGTGGCAAAGAAAGCTGATGGTGCCCAGCTATCAAAAGATATAGCACCTGGGTTCTTAAAGGCTTGAAGGTAAACAAGCAGCCATCTAGCTCAGAAGCAACAAAGCCCACATGGAAGAAGCACACCAGCCTGTGCGATCACGAGGTGTTGAAGTGATCAGGAATCAGGCATCACCAGAACAAAAAAATCTTAACACTATGAATGAGGTGGGGGAGTGCGGAGTGGAGACCCAAAGTCCATTTGTAGGCCACTGGAGATCCCCTGGCAGAGGGGTCTCGGGGAGGAGACGAGTTAGTCAGGGTGCAGTGTAGCAACGATGAAAAATACAACTTTCCTCTAGTTCCTAAATGCTTCCTCCCCACTCAACCCCCCTATATCGTGATCTGAATCCTCCCTTGAAAGTCTGGCTAGACCAGCGATGTACACTGGTACAGATAGGAACTGGAAACACAGGGAATCCAGGACAGATGATCCCTTCAGGACCAGTGGTGTGAATGGCGATACTGGGAGGGTGGAGGGAGGGAGGGTTAGAAAGGGGGAACCGATTACAAGGATCTACATGTGACCTCCTCCCTGGGGGACGTACAACAGAAAAGTGGGTGAAGGGAGACGTCGGACAGGGCAAGATATAACAAGATAATAATTTATAAATTATCAAGGGTTCATGAGGGAAGGGGAGCAGGGAGGAAGGGGAAAAATGAGGACCTGATGCCAGGGGCTTAAGTGTAGAGTAAATATTTTGTGACTGATGAGGACAATGAATGTATAAATGTGCTTTACACAATTGATATATATATGGATTGTGGTAAGAGTTGTATGAGCCCCTAATAAAACAATTTAAAAAAAGAAGTTACTGTTTAGATCACACCTTTTGCCTAAAGGAGGTCTCACAAGACCAAGATGAGTGTACGGGGGAGAGAATGTGTCTGCAGTCACGCAGCTCACAGAGATGTTAAACGTGTTTGGAAGACACTGGAAAACTGGCAGCAATACTTCTTGACTTGTATAAATAACCAAACGTTGTGTTAATAACATGGAAAACCACCATGGCTCGAGTCAGGTGCACCTGGAAGTGACATCTCTGCCTTTCAACACTTTAAAGAGGTCTGTGCAGAAGCTTTGCTTAGTGCAAGTCACTTGGATCTCGACTGCTGCTTCCATGAGTGTTGATTGGATCCAAGAAAGCAACGTGCTCGGCCACGTCGATCCCTCCATTTGTCATGCAGTTGCTCATCGGTGCTGTGGGGAAGATGCTCGTCCTCCTCAGGTGTAGACCGCACGGAAGGCTTGCTCACCCAGAAGCGCGGCCCATCTTCACTTTCAGCATGCAAGGCTGTGTCACCTGCTTAGTCTTTCTCCAATCCTGATGACATGCTCTTCATCTAGTCCAGCTTCTAAGGTACTTGTTCAGCATAAACTGAAACAGTATGTTGAAAGGCTACAACCCCGGTGCACACCACCCCTGATTGAAAACCCTGCTTAAAGCTGTTTGAACAGCAGCCCCTTTGTGTCAGACTGGGTTGTCTAAAGAAACAAATCCAGTGACATTCCTCTATGTAGAAGAAAGCTTTACATCAAGAATTATCTATCCAGTCATCCCAGTCCAGTTCAACCCAAGTCCATAGGTCTGATAATCGTCCACAAGTGCCTCTTCAGATTCACGTGGCCACACGCCAGAGGTGCAGAAGGTGGGGCAGGATGCAGGAAGATCATAGGCAGGTGGGTGCAAAGTCAGGTGGATCCAAAGTTGGTGGAAACATGGCAGGCTGCTGATAGCTCCTTGGGTCATCAACAGAGTCCCAGCAAGTAAGAAGGTGAAAGGGCAGGGAAAGAAGGCAGTTCCCAGGGTGCCGCACCCTTAACCAAAAGGCTATGACATTCAGGAGGCATCATCAGGCGGCAGCTTGATTGACAGGTTGCACAGCACCCCTACATGTTCCTAAAGACAACATAAACTCAGTCACTTATGACACCCTGATCTAAGCACAATTAACATTCTGAACTCATTCTTCACAATAGTATCCATCGTTTGTCATGATCCACAGATGGATGCTTTTACATAGTCAATAAAATAAGTAATCATCTTCTATCTTTGCTTTCACCAGATAGAGCATGTTAATGGGGGAAGAAGAGTGGGGGCCTGTTCTACATTAAAAGTGAATATGAAGGCTTAACCAAATACAACATGTGAAAGGCAACCACGTCCTACATGGGACAGTTCTTGAGGGAACTTGGTAAGTTTAGTGTGTAGTCAATAGATTTGAGGGACAATGATAATGTAAGTGAATGCTTCCCGTGGGTCTTACACTGAAGTATTTAAGAGGAAAGAGGGCGTGCTTTGCAACTCTGAAACAGTGCACACAACATGTTCTCTCACACACTTTCACACATGTCTGTGCATGAATGTGGCAAAGTTTCTTTAAAATACTGAATGCATTGAGAAAGTATACTGTTTGAAAACGGCACAATGAAAGAGGGAAAAAATGCATCATGTCCAATTAAAGTTTGGCCCTGGAATGTCTTCACTGAACACAGGGTGTTGCACTAGTCAGAGCCCACGCTTGGAAACCCAAACCTCTCGAAGCTTTCACACTATTAGTACCAGGATCTGATTCCCCTGATGAAGGAAGAGCTTCAGCAGGACGGCGAGGCAGCGCACCGGCTGGCGAGCACAGGGCGCTGCTGCCACCCCTGGTACGGAGGAATAATTGCATGATCAAGACAGAGCCGGGGCTTTTCTGTCAGAGCTGAATCCACCAAGGAGATGCCCACACGGAAAGAGCCAAAGGGAAATGCCCATCTTTCCGCTCATCCATCAAATCAAGACTGGCCGCCTGGGAAAGGTACAGGCGGCAGCAGTGAAAACTTGAGCTCGGGGTCGGCTTCCTGGTCCACGGAAGGAGTGAAGCGGAGGGTCCGCAGCAGGAAGCAGCGGACTTGTCAGCACGGACGGAGGGTTGCGTGACTTGTCTGAGCAGGGAAAATGCCAAGAGGTTTGGGAGGCCAAAGACCAGGGAGAGATGCGACTGCTGCCATAGCAGAGAAGAGGTGCTGCGGATGAAAGTACTGTATCCTTGCTGGGTTTAAAAACAAAACAACAACTCTCTGGAGCAGATCGCCTCTTATTTCTCCCTCAGAGCAGCTTGCAGGCTCACACCATCAAGCTTACAGTCAGCAGCCCAATGCTTAACCCACTACACCACCAGGGTTTCCTTCCATTCCCCCTTGGGAATCTCGAAAAGAGTCACCAAATGGAATTGACCTCTCCAGCAGAGCCCATTGGAAGCCACTGTTTTGATTGGACAGTATTTCTGGACCATATTGGTAAATCCCAGAGTAGTCCCTGATTATGATTTATTCCATAAAGTCATTTTCATTAGACTCAGTCTTTCTTAGAAGACTGATGGGAAGATCGGCTCTCTGAGCCAGTAGATTTTGGGGCACTGTTTTTTTTTTAAACTCTTTTGTTTTTTGAAGGTACCCGAGGGAAACTCAAGAGACCTGCAGCCATCCACTGAGTACAGAACCTGAAAAATACATTTTGTTGGGAATAAATCCTTGCATGTATCAACGAAAACTCTAGTGGCAACATTGTTTTTTACTTACTTTTCTGTGTTAGGCTGGGTTGTCTACAGAAACAAAACTAGTGACACTCATATGTGTAAGAAAACTTTATTATCAAGAAGACATCCAAGCCCAGTCCAACTCAGGTCCCCGGGTCTGATGCTAGCCGGAGCCCTCTTCAGACTCACAGAGCTGCAGGCCAATGACACAGGGAAGTGAATAGGAAAGCCAGGGAGACGACAGGCTGGTGGGTGCAGAGCCAAGTGGATCCAAGGCATGTAGGGGACATGGCGGGGTGCTGACAGTTCCCTGGGGCAGCAGCCCACATGGGACCACCCCTGGAGGTAGACACCAAAGCCACGCAAGGAAGACAACGAGGCGCAAGAGAACGAGAGCGAGGGGTTTCTTTCTGGTGTCTTATATGAAGGCCATATCCCCAAGGAGGCGTCATCAGGCTGCGAGGTTGGCCGGCACCCTTACTCTTTCATTCAGGTCCAAGTTGACATACAATCTAGTCACACTGCCCAACCACCAATCCTTGTTTCTCTGACCCTCACCACCCCATGGCTGGTTGGATGGCCTAAATCTGAACATGTCAGGTCTTAATCATCTTGCCTTTTTAGAACTTCTGATTTTCCTTCTTTCACAAAGGAGCCTAAAAGTAATATAAACCAAGAGATGATAAGTGAACTCTAGATTTCAGCCGATTTTTCTACCCTTATTAAGGATTAGCCACTCAGTTTCCCTTTGGCAATTAGGATCTATCTCACCAGTCAGTACAGTATCTTGTCCCCCTGCTTGTTGGTTCAGATGACAATTCATAGGGACCATTGTTATAATTTGCTTAGGACAACAGGGCCCAGGATGGGAAGCAGAAATTTCTTAGGGGATTATTTGGCATGAAAAAGGGGCTATTCCTACCTTGACCCTTGTGTTCCCAGGCCAATGTATTTTGCCTATGGAAGAAATGGCCCCATATTGTCCTCTCACACAGAGATGGTCTTCAATCTGGCTCCATAACTGAGCCTTTAGCAGGCTTTCCAACCATTCCTGCTGAGATACCTCTAGATGAGGCAGCCGCAGCTAATCAAGAATTTAATGGTCATAATCCTAGGGCTTCTGACACTTCTCGACACATGGAAGAGTTTTCTGGTCGGAACCAATAATGGTGAGCCGGGAATTTTGGAAGGCCACAACGAGCTTTGGGCAGAACTGGATTGGGCAGAATCAGTGAGACAGCAGGGGAAATGGAATGCTCTCTCAAGTTCACTCATATATAGCACTCCCATTGCATGATGGGTTATTGCTACTAATTTGATGGCTTGGTTATCCGGCAGCATCCAGAGTGTGATGAGTAACCCATCTCGTTTGGTATCTTAGCTGCATGCGCATGAGCAAGGTAACTGCTGTTTCTCAGCTGGTGAATGAATTGTCACTAGGTGACAAGGCTGTGCTCCAAAAGCCTAGGGACCTGCCTCAATGGGGCCTTAGAGTGCTGCTCCATCTGTCATCTTTCATTGCAAAGGTTTGTCAAAGGCCAGCGAAGCAAGGCAGCTTGCATCAAAGCTGACTTTTTATCGCTCAGGCCCCAAGTATAAATAGGCCAGTCAAGCTGTGTCCCTCATAGGCAGTGTAAAGTGTTGCTAGTCATCTCTCACTTTAGAAAGGATTATCTGCTATTTCAACTTCTAGAAACAGGCAGGTCCCTGATTTTTCATGAGCTTTATCTCCACCATCTGGCACACATACTATGAAGCCATCTAAGGTATTTATTGTATCCAGATCATTGAGACTATTTAATATGTCTTTAATATGGTAAACTCAAAATTATTTTATGATATGCAGCTAATCCAAGTATCCAATATAATATAGGGAAGGTGTCATTTTCACTACTTGGTACTGAGAAAAAGGTGATGGGGAGCTGGGCTGTGAAGGGCCCTGACAGGTTTGTGGAACAGTCCCATCATCTCTCAAATCTGCTTTCCCATAAACTTTTCAAACCCTTCTTGTGTAAGCCCCTCACGATTGTTCCCGGGACATGCACCTCACGAGATACCAATTCCCAGGTCTCGTTCTTCCACCCTCACTACTTCTGGCATCATACCAAGAGGTAGAGCTCAAAACAGCCCAGAGAAGCACAAGACCTGTGATGGAAGGAGCTTTTAAGCCGTAACATCTCATTGAAAACGAAGATGGGTCTCCACTCTGCACTCCCCCTCATTCACAGTGATATGATTTTTTGTTTGGATGATGCCTGATACCTGATCCCTTCAACACCTCGTGAGCATGCAGGCTGGTGTCCTTCTTCCATGTGGGCTTTGTTGCTTCTGAGCTAGATGGCCGCTTGTTTACCTTCAGGCTTTTAAGACCCCAGATACTATCTCTTTTGATAGCAATTGGACATCACATTACAGAAGGGTCACAGGGAGGAGACGAGCCAGCCAGGGTACAGAGTAGCAACGATCAAACATGCAACTTTCCTGTAGTTCTTAAATACTTCTTCCCCCCCGCCCCCACTCCTGCCACTATCATGATCCCAATTCTACCTTACAAATATGGCTAGACCAGAGGATGTACACTGGCACAGATAGGAATTGGAAACAGGGAATTCGGGACCAGTGGTGATACCGGGAGGGTGGAGGGAGGGTGGGGTGGAAAAAGGGAACCTATTACAAGGATCTACATAGAAACTCCTCCCTGGGGGATGGACAACAGAAAATTGGGTGAAGGGAGACGTCAGACAGGGCAACTTATGACAAGATAATAATTTATAAATTATCCAGGGTTTATGGGGGATGGGGAGGGAGAGAAAAAATGGGGAGCTGATGCCAGGGGCTTTAGGGGAGAGCAAATGTTCTGAGAATGATGAGCGCAATGAATGTACAAATGTGCTTCATACAATTGATGTGTGTGTGGATTGTGGTGAGAGTTGTATGAGCCCCTCATAAAATGATTTAAAAATAGGTAAAAAGAAAATGAAGATGGGGCCTGAACAGATCTAGCATGCCTAAGTAAACGGTTCAAGCGTTCAAGACTATGATAATGTTCTTTTTGTCTGAAGGCGGAACAATTATGATGTTCTTTTCGGAAAGAGACCGAAAAGAACACATTCACCAAATCAACAGCCACCTACCATGTACTAGTAGTGTTAGGTGCCGTTAAGTTAGCTCCAGCGCATAACAATCTCTGCACAACAGAAGCAGACACTGCCCGGTCCTGTGCCAGCCTCCCAACTGTTCTTAGGTGCGAAGCCATTGCTGCAGCCACTGAGTCAGTCCGTTGTTGCCTAGCTATCCATCTTGAGAAAGCAATGTTCATCTGACCTAATACGAATCACGCCTTGTATAGAAGTCTACTATGTCATCGAGTGTGAGGCCTTCAAGGGCCTTCTGAGTTCCTCAGCAGTCATGTGAACAGAGTGATGATTGTTACTCTGTATTCTTCAGGTACTAAAAGGTGCCACTGATCTCAGTCATCCCAGCCCTGGATGTGATACTGTTTTGACTTAACTAGGGGTCAGTTTTCCACCTGCCCTTTAACATGGTCATAGCTCTGACCCTATCGGCCACGGGCTCAGTGACCCTCCTGTAAGCTAGATCTAATAACTGACCTCCAGGGTATAAATACCAAAGGCAATCAATGGCTGTTGAACTCTTTGGAAGATTTGGGAATTCATTTCTGTATATGTACTTTTAAAATAATTTTATTGGGGACTGTTACAGCTCTTATCATAATCCAGACATTCATCCATTGGGTCAAGCACATTTGTACATATGTTGCCATCATCCTTTTCAAAATATTTTCTTTCTACTTGAGCCCTTGGTATCAGCTTATTTCCCCCATCCCCTCACCCTCCCTCCCTCATGAACCCTTGATAATTTATATATATATATAATTTTTTTCATGTCTTACATAGACCACTGTCTCCCTTCATCTACTTTTCTGTTGTCCATCCCCCAGGGAGGGGGTTATATGTAGATCATTGTGATTGGTTCCCTCTTTCTGCCCCCACCTTCCCCTTCCCCTCCTGGTACAGCTACTCTCATAATTGGTCCTGAGGGGTTTATCTGTTCGGGATTCCCTGTGTTGTGAACTCTTATCTGTACTAGTGTACATGTTCCGGTCAAGCCGGATTTGTAAGGTAGAATTGGGGTCATGCCAGTGGGGGGGGGGAAGACACATTAAAGAATGAGAGGAAAGTTGTATGTTTCATTGGTGCTATTGCACCCTGATTGGCTCTTGTGACCCTAGTGACCCCTCCGTAAGGGGACGTCCAATTGTCTGCAGATGGGCTTTGGGTCTCTGCTCCACACTCCCCCTCATTCACATTGATATGATTTTTTGTTCTGAGTCTTTGATGCGTGATCCCTACTAGTAACTGTTTCTGTAAGTCTTTTATGATTCAGGCCTTTTTGGTTATTCGACCTTGTAGGTTATTATAATGGTAATTATTATAATGCTTATTATAATGGTAATCCTCTGACTTTTGTCAATCGAGGTCTGTCTCCTGGACTCTTGCTGTGCTGGACCTAGTTCTTGTTGTTGAGTCTTCCCTACTGTTGGATCAGTGCTCCGCCACTGAATACCTGTCATGTAAGCATCCCTTTCACCAGCCTGTTTCTTATGATCTTGGCAAATACTGCAGTTTGTGCTTCCAAGGGATCTTCTTGCAGCTCATATTATATAAATCTCAGCAGGCTCATTTCCGGGCCTTTTCTTTCTCTCATTGTTTTCTATGGAACTCTGGCATTCAGCTTTGATCAGCATCATCCATGTTTGTTTGTCCCCCACCCCCATGTGTGGCATTTTTGAAAATATATCTGTAAAACTTCTTTCTTATTCTCCCTTCAGAAGATGGAGTTGAATTCCTCTTCCCTTGAGGATGGGTAAGATTTATAACTCATTCCTAACAAACAAAGTGGCAGAAGTGACGCCACGTGACTTGTGGGACGCGGTACAAGGATATGCGTTTCACCTGGACAATTGCCCCGGGAACCGAGCCATCACATTATGAGGAAGCCCAGGCCACAGGGATCAGCCATTGTGGGGGTTCTGGCTGAGATCCTGTTTGCTGTCCAGCCAACTTTTCAGCATCCGCTGTCAAGACACGTGAGTGAATAAACTTCAGATTATTCCAACCTCCAGCGCTTGAGGGAGCTGCTCCAGGTGATCGCTTCTTGATACGATGGAACAGAGATAAGTTACCTCCACTTTGGTTTGACCCACAGTAACCTCAAGAGTCACCGTTGTTGTTAAACCTCTGAGGTTGCTGTAATGTATTACACAGCAACAGATGTGCGATGGCTCCCGGGGTCATCCTCCTGTTAGAAGGTGTGTACCACGTCCTAGAGTCTTGTGCAAAGTGTCACTTCCTCTATCTTGAAAGTCTATCCTAAGTCAATCAACTATCCTCTATCCAATTTTACACTCAGGTTCTCTTTATCAAGCACTTGTAAAATCTAGCCCTACACGGACGTCGCCAGCTCCCGTCAGTGTATCTCCGCTGGACTTCGCAGCTCTTTTAAAGGGGTGTATTCCTTTTCTGTTTCATTCGGTCAGCATGTTTCCAGCTGAATTATGCACATCCCACAAAAAAAATAAGACAAAAACAAAAAACCCACCACTGCCTTCCAGTGGATTATGACTTTTTGTGACTCACATAAGATTTCCTAAGTGGCAAATCTTTAGGGAGCTGATAGCCTCAATTACATGCATAACACAGTGATATACATGGTGTCCCGTAAGTAGACAGGGATGAGCGTTTACATGTAGCAGGGACACACCTGCAGGTTCCAATGGCTGGGGCAATCTGGGGAGTCAAAAATCTTTGATAGCATTTATTCACATGAGGGTGCTTCAAAAAGCTCATGGAAAAACTCCATTACCTTTTAATTCTGTTTTCCCACAAACTTTTTGAAGCCCCCTTGTAGACGTTGAAACCCAGGGGAACTGACTGGCCCCCGCTAGGCCTGCCTTGTTTTTCTAAGTCTCAACAAAAATTTCCCCCATGACAGGGTGCAGTCGTACTACTTTTCATCATTCTTGGCAGAAGATACCTGAGTGCTCCCTGGAATGGATTCCCACCTTTCCTAGGTTTGATGCTAGTTGCCTCACTCAGCCACCCCATGGGGCCAGCCATTGGGGGTGGGGTTCTAGCTGACATCCTGTTTGCTGTGCAGCCAGCTTTTCAGCAGCTGAACGAACAGTGGTTCTCAACCTTCCTAATGCCCGACTCTTTCAGTTCCTCATGTGATGGCGACCCCCAACCAAAAAAATGGTTTCATTGCCACTTCATCACTGTAATTTTGCTACTGTGATGAATCGTCATGTCACTATCTGATCTGTGGGATGTATTTTCATTGTTACAACTTGAACATAGTGAAAGCATAGTTTTGAATAAAAAACAGTGTGTAATTATGTATTATGAAATATTTATTTCTTATGACAAATCAATGAAATTTTGTCTTGAAGCATGGGTAACAGTCTTCACACCGTAGGTTGGAGTATCTGTATGTGGGCAGACCCGCCTGGAGTCGATAGAGGAGCAGTGTCTGCGGTTCCTAAGACCATCGAAAATATGTGTTTTCCCATGGTCTTAGGCAACCTCTGTGAAAGGGTCATTCGACCCCCAAAAGGGGTCACTACCCACAGGTTGAGAACCGCTGATTTAGATGGGTGCTACATTTTCCCTTCCAGCAGTTCACCCTTGCACCACGTCATACACTCACCCAGACATCTGGGCGGTAGAGTACCTCCTGCAGAATTCTCACCCAGGCTGCTCAGCTCCGTTAAGCCCCAGCCCCCTAACATCTCATTTATCTTTTCACTTCCCAAGGTCACCTAACTCCCCAGATGGCTGCCAGAGTTCTTTCGTGGTCAAGAACCCTATACCTCGTAAGACCGAAAGCAAGGGAGTTAAGGGAGATAAAGGTCTGAGAACGAGGCCGGGCACACGTGCTGTTCCAGGATGCTACCGCAAGGATCATGTCAGAAATGTAGACAGGGGGCTAAGGGTGCCCCAACAAGGCTCCCGAGAGTCAAAGGAAAGCTCAAAAAGTGAGTTGAGGCCGCACCCAGTCCGAAAAGGGCCTTTGGGGAGTCAGAATGCGTCCGTGGCGGCTCGGACCCGCTGGAGAACGCGTGTGTAGCTGAAGCTGCGTCTCTAAGGAAGGGTGGGGTCCTCGAGGCCAATCCTGGGCTCGTGGGCTTCACGCCGGGCTGCGGTCTGGCAATCCCCGCGGCCGCGGCCGCACCCACGGGAAGACAGGGCTGCTCCAAGGGCGCGGTCGCGCGGACTGGCACCCTGAACACACAGTGGGCGCTGCACACAGTGGGCACACAACGTTATTCCGCCTCTCAACCAAGAAAGGCGCCCAGGCGCAGGGCTGGCGGCGGGTCAAGCTCTCACCCAATGGGAGTCCAGGATACCCTCGACAAGTTAGCCGGGCCAATGGGAGAGGCCTCTCGATGTTGCTGGGCGGGACCGAGCGTTCTCAGCTTCCCGCCTGCTATCTGTCCGCGGCCGCACGGCGTGTCCCCGGCCCTTCTCCCGCGCATGCGCACGTCGCACCCCGCGCCTCGGCACCCGGCTCAGCCTCGCCCGCCCTGCCGTAGCACGCGCGCTCCCGTGCAGAGCCCGCGGAGTCGGGGACGCGCGAGGCGGCAGTGCGGAAAGGAGGCGCCCGCGCTCGTGCTCGCGCCCGCGCCCGCGCCGGTGCGGAGCCGCCCGGGCCGCGCCCCTCCCGCAGCCGCCTCCCGCTCTGGGGCCGGGCGGATGCGGCTCGTCCGGCTGCAGGGAGCGACGTAGCAGCTCCCACCCCGACTCCCATCCGCGACCCTACCGGGCCGTGGCCCCAGTCGGGCGCGTGCCATGGCCGACCGCGGCTGCCCGCTGGAGGCGGTGCCGCTGCCCACTGAGGTGCGGGAGAGCCTGGCCGAACTGGAGCTGGAGCTGTCCGAAGGTGAGGACGGGGCCCCGGGACCCCAGTCAAGCTCCGCACCCGCGGGCCCTTGCAGGTCCCCCACGCCGGAGCACCCGCCCTGGCCCTCGCCCCCTGGACCCTGGGACCCCAGCCCAGCCGCGCCCCACGAGTTCGGTCCGCGTCCGAGCGGAGGAGGCACCGCGGGGGGACCGGCCCCTCTCCTGCGCTTTGTCCTTTAGCCGGGTCGTTTGGCCGCAGCCGCGAGGGTCTGAACGAGCAATGACCATTTTTGTCCAAACGGTGCACGGTGCTGGTCCAGGCTGCAGGCCTGGGCTCCCGGGCGCTGCTCTCGCCACTTTGTCCCCGGGCAGCCGCTGCCCTTGCGGAGTGCAGCCTGCGAGCCGGACGCGGGCGAGGCTCTGCATCCCGTGCCTCCGGGTTATAACAGCACCTGCCTCTTGGGGTTGTTGTGAGGCTAACAAACCCTGAAAACGGTGCGAAGCACCTCTTAAGACTTCGGGAAGGTTACTGCTGGCCTCCCAGATAGATTTTTATTTTATTTTAAATTAAACGATCCCATCCAATAAACGGTTCTTTGGTTGCTAAAAATAAGGTCAAGTTATTTGGCTTCAGAGGAGGTGGGTGGCGTTCCATGTGCAGGACTTTATTTCTCTCCAAGGTCGCGGTTATTGGGCCAAGAGTAAGTTCCTGCCCAGAATCAGGAAGGCCTGAAGCAAAGCATCTATCCAACTGTTTCTGAACTCAGTTTCTGAGGCTTACACGTACCTTCCGTTTTTAGCATTCTTAAAAAAAATACTTTTAGTATTCTCCAAGTTTCAGATCGTTATGTCTAACTGGAGTTGGAGTAGTGAAGCCTTGAAGCGACTGTGTAGTTGTTAAGACTGGATGGCGGGCCCAGTTCTAAGCCCTGGCTTGCACTAACTCATTTGGTATTTAATCACTCTAACCACTTTAGGGAGGTGGGTCCTGTTGTTGTTTTACACTCAATACCACAGCCGCTTGTGGTTCTGAATTTAAAAGGAAAGATTTTAACAGTGTACCGTACCTTCATTTCTTTCCGTCCCTATGGACGTGCAGTACGGTGGTGTGCATTTGAGAACACGGGGTGATTTGGTGTGCTTGCAAAGCCTAAGAACTCAAATTTAGCAATAGTTCTGAGAGTAACTACCCTACGACATCTGTGATGCTCATTACTCCAGGGAAAGTCATGGACATGCACAGTAGACTTTTACATATTTTTTAAAATAGGTTTTTGCAGATCGTGCCCAACTTCCGCTCCAGTGAACTCGATATTATTTTTTTGTCATTGTATCTTTGAGCGTTTGCTAGTTCAATACGATTGGGTCATTGGGTCGTATCTTTAACTGTCCATCATCTGGGTGAAGGAACACACGGAGAGGCGGGCACTTCAGCAAAAGAAATGCTTCTCCTCTGCTGAGCCCATTTTTACTCTTATCGTCTCAGACACATGGAGAGGATCGGTGTGTAAGTAGGGGCATAAGATGAAGGACAGAGACACCTGGAGAAAGTTGCTTCAGCTGTGAAAAGGATGGATGTGATAGGGGCTCAGGGGAAGTCAGCAGAGTGCGGCTGCAGCCAGCAAGGCGGGAACCTTGTTCAGGTTCCTAGACTGGCCTGACACCTTCCTTTTGGCCTAAATAGGTCAGCGATTACTGGGGCACAGTCACGCTTGGCCTTGCTCCCAGGATGCTTCCACACCTTTGATTCTGGCTTGTGCAGTTTGTGTCTTGATGGGTGTGGATAGGCTCCCCTCCCCCATGGCTTCATGGGGACAGGAACGGTTTTGTTTCTTAGGCAGATGTTTGGTGTCTTCACCTAGTGGCTGGCAGCTCCTGAGTCTCTACTGGGTTATGACACCGTGTCCGTTTGGGCAGATGTAAAACAAGGTGAGCGCCAACCTTGTGGATGCTTATGGAGGATTCAGTTGGACAAAGTACGTGAAAGTACTTTGAAGCCAGTGAGATGTTTTCTTTAAATAATCAGAGGATGGTGTGAGTCTAGTCTTAAAGTCATCAGAGCTAGCAGCCATCATCGTCGTTTTAATGTGTTTTTTTTTCCAAGTACAGATTGTAATACATGTTCCACTCTCTGTTCTGTAAACCCACTGCCCTCCAACTCACGGCCGCGCAGTGACCCTACAGGACAGGGTAAAGCTGCCTCTTTTGGGTGCGCAAGAATTCAGATATGTGCGGGAGCAGACAGCCTCATCTTTCTCCCGAGGAGTGAGTGGTCAGTTCGAACCACTGACTTTGTAGCTAGTAGTCTAGTGCTTTGCCTCTACTTAGCTACTCCCTTACACCGGTAAAGTTCACTCACTCGCTGCCCCCCCCCCCCTCCCGTCAGATCTGACACATAGCTAGGCTAGGGCAGGATAGAACGGCCCCCGTGGGTCTCCCAGACTAAATATTCATAGGACTCCAATGCCTCATCTTTTTCTCCTCCTCCCCGAAACTAGGGGGCAGATAAACTTTTAATTCATGAAAAAGTAATGGCGAAACAGTGGCTTTGCAGCAATTGCATTTGTCTAAGTGAGAACTGTGACTCTTAGCAGTTGCTACTACCTCATGCAAATAAGATCAGCCTACATGGAAACCGATAGTGAGTGACACTGTTTAACCTGGAAAACGCTCCGGGCTCCTTTGGGCCTCAGCTTGAATGCTGGCAGTGACTCCCCTTCAATGTAGACTCCTGCCTTCAGTGGGAGATTTTGGCTCCCTTCTCCTGCATCCTCGCTGGGTTCTCCTACCACCCTTTGTGATTGCGTTTGGCCTTCAGGGAAGGTGCTGGTCTTGAGTGTACTGATTTCTTCACCACACAGGGCAGGCTTACTGACTTTGGGTATCGATCCCCAAGGGGAGCTACGGAGCAACTGTGGTCTTCTGCCGCAGCTTTCTTTTGATTGCAGGGTCTCCTTCAGATTGAGAGAGGTTCAAGGGTGACATCCCATGGGCCTCTGCCCTTACTTCTTACAACACCCCCCCCCACCCTCCAGTGAACATGCTCAGAACAGTAATTGACTCGTGTGGCGTCTGAAAGCCTATCAGAATGTCCTTGAGTGAAAGTGAGATTTTTAGAAGTATGACCTTGATTTTCCTTTCTTGAAGAAGTCTCGGCCATGTACAAATTGTAACAAGTTACCTTTGCTACATCTGGCAGCGGACTGTGGCGCATCGTGCAGTACAGTTACCTTGCGGCTATTGCTGCCAGACTGCTTTAAAAATGAGGATGAAGGTGTATATTTTTTTCGTTGTGTTGCCCTGCAGTGGATTAGAAAGGAAGTTCCTACACAATGGGCTACCTTTGTCCACTCCTATTTCTTTATTCTGCCCAAAAGGCCTCTTCTACCACTCCTGCCTTCCACGTCGTTCTTGTTTTCCATTCTGATCATGCGGGGCTCTCCTGACTTGCACAGGGAGCCCCGGAGCTTAGTCGTTACACGTTGGCCTGCTTGCTAAGCAAAAGGTCAGCTGTTTGAAACCACCAAGGAGCCACTCCTCAGGAAAGAGGCGGCCTTCTACTCCTGTAAAGAGCTGCAGTCTCACAAACCCACAGGGGCAGTTCTACCCTGCCCTAGAGGGTCACTATGAGTCAGGACCAACTCAGTGGCAGTGAGTTTGCTCTGGAGCTTAGCCCAGACAGAGGTCAAGGAAAAGAGGGGAAGGATCAATCTGCATATGCAGAGCAGACACTCCAGGCAAAGCACAACTCACACTCACTGCCATGGTGTCAAGTTCAACTCACAGTGACCCTACTTCTCCTAAACCTTTGTTTCTTCTTTAACTGTTTTTAAGGCAGTAGCTCTTTTGGGGGTCGAATGACCCTTTCACAGAGGTTGCCTTTGACCATCGGAAGACACATTAAGATTTACATGACGATTCATAAAAGTAGCAAACTTACAGTTATGAAGTAGCAACAAAAATAATTTTGTTATTTAACATGAGGGACTGTATGAAAGTGCCACGGCATTCCGAAGGATGAGAACCACTGATGTAAGGTCTCAGACCTGTGCTGCATTTCTTAGTTTTCAAAATGCCAGCCTGACCTTGCTTTCACTTCAGTAAACATTTGATGAGCTCCCTAAGTGCTTGTGGTACAGAAAAGGTGATGTCCTCATGCACCGGTCAAAGCCCAGGTAAACTGCCCTCCCACTTGGAGCCTTCCCTGGGGAGCCCTAATGGGACTGCTTGCACGGACACCCTGTGCCCCTTCACCTGGACGTCTCACCACTGGTGTCTGTTATTGGCATAGAACCATGCCGTAATTATTCTGTGTCCACTGTGTGCTAGGTGACGGTCTGGCCCTCAGAGGTCAGGATGAGCTCTGTGTCTCTGGCATTTTGCCAGAGGTGGCCTCCATTCCTATTTTTAAAAAAATTTATTTATTTACATTGTATTAGGGCCTCATACAACTCTTATCACAATCCATACATATACATACATCAATTGTATAAAGCACATCCGTACATTCATTGCCCTAATCATTTTCAAAGCATTTGCTCTGCACTTAAGCCCTTTGCATCAGGTCCTCTTTTTTATTTCCCTCCCTCCCCGCTTCCCCCTCCCTCACAATCCCTTGATAATTTATAGATTGTTATTTTGTCATATTTTGCCCCATCCGGAGTCTCCCTTCCCCCCCTTTCTCTGCTGTCCATCTCCCAGGGAGGAGGTCACATGTGGATCCTTGTAATCAGTTCCCCCTTTCCAACCCACTCACCTCCACTCTTCCAACATCGCCCCTCGCACCCCTGGTCCTGAAGGCACCGTCCACCCTGGATTCCCTGTGCCTCCAGCTCCCATATACATCAGTGCACAACCTCTGCCCTATCCAGTCCTGCAAGGTAGAATTCAGATCATGGTAGTTGGCGGGGAGGGGGGGGGAGGAAGCATCCAGGATCTCGGGGATAGCTGTGTTCTTCATCGGTACTACATCGCACCCTGACTGACCCATCTCCTCCCCTAAACCCCTCTATGAGGGGATCTCCAGTGGCCAACAAATGGGCCTTGAGTCTCCACTCTGCACTTCCCCCTTCATTCAGTATGGCATATATATATATGTATATATATATACACATACACACACATATATATACATATATACACATATTCTTTTTTTTTTGCATGATGCCTTATACCTGGTCCCTTTGGCACCTTGTGATCGCACAGGCTGGTGTGCTTCTTCCATGTGGGCTTTATTGCTTCTGAGCTACATGGCCGCTTGTTCACCTTCAAGCCTTTAAGACCCCAGACACTATCTCATTCGATAGCCGGGCACCATCAGCTTTCTTCGCCACATTTGCTTATGCATCCGTTTGTCTTTGGCGATCGTATCATGGAGGTGTGCAGTCAATGATATGATTTTTTGTTCTTTGATGCCTGGTAACTGATCCCTTTGGGATCACTCGCTCACTCAGGCTGGTGTGTTCTTCCATGTGGGCTTTGTTGCTTCTGAGCTAGATGGCCGCTTGTTTTTCTTCAAGCCTTTAAAACCCCAGTCACTATCTCTTTTGATAGCCGGGCACCATCAGCTTTCTTCACCACATTTACTTGTTCACCCGCTTTGGCTTCAGCAGTTGTGTCGGGAGAGTGAGCATCATAGAGTGCCAGTTTAATAAAAGAAAGTATTCATGCATTGAGGGAGTGCTTGAGTAGAGGCCCAAGGTCCTTTTGCTCCCTTAATACTAAACTTATAAATATAGACACATAGATCTATTTCCCCATCCTCATATATATATTTGCATGTACATGTCTTTGTCTAGACCTCCATGAATGCCCCTTGACTCCTAGCTCTTTCCTCCAGCTCCCTTGACTTTCCTCCTGCCCCACGACCATGCTCCGTCCCCACCTGGGCTACAGCTATACCTCTTCTCTACGCAACCTTACCCTTGATCATTCCCCACCAGGCCTGCCAGCCCCCCCTCACTACCATTTTGGGTCCAATGTTGTTCCCTTGTCCCTGTGTTTGTTAACACCACTTCCTTACCCCCCTACCTCTCCCCACCCCAAGTCCCCCCGGAACTGTTGGTCCCATTGTTTTTCCTCCAGATAGTTCCCATTCCTGTTTTTTTTTTCTTTCTGGAAGTCATTTGGGCCAGATCGCTGGGGTCCCCGAGACCCTTGCAGAGGGCGTACGAGGACAGGGCTAGTTCATGATAATACTAAGGCCCCCTTTGAGTCTTCACTGTGTTGGTGTGGAGCATGGCGAAGAAAAGCTGCTGGCACCTTCCTCTGAATCAAGACCACGCACCAAACTGTACAGAGAGTGCTGATATTCTTCACCAGTCCACCTTTCCAGTGAACAACCCACGCCGCTCTCACGTAAGACTGTAGCCTTGACGGAGCAGCGAAAAACAAGCCTGAGAAACCCTGATTCTCATGTACTCATCTTTTTCGTAGGATCTCTTTGAGATAAAGGGACTTCAGGAAGTCCATGGAAAAGTGGAACTTTCCCATGAACTTTCCGAAGCCCCCTGTGTATGTAAATGTAAGTGTTGATAAAGCACTTCAGCCTCACAATGAGGTACAGTGCCTATCTGGGGGAACACCACTTGGGTAATTATTTGGTTTACAAAATAATTAGCTTCTTTCCCCCCCTACAACAACATTTTTACTTGAGAGCATGGATAACAGATAAACTTAAGTGAGTCAAACTTTGGTGTTTGGTAGTCCTATTCTTGAAAATTAATGACAGAAAACAACTGACAATTTATGGACAGTGGTATTATATGAGCTTTCAAACAAAAAAAATTACAATTTTGAAAACCTTGTATTAAGATCCCTGTGTTAGAAAAAAAATCCCTGTGTTAGTCCGGGTGGACTAGAGAAACAAATTCATAGACACTCATAGGTGTATAAGAAAAACTTTGTATAAAAGAGTAATTATATAATAAGAAAACATCCCAGCCCAGTGCAGATGAAGCCCATAAGTCTGACATTAACCCATACGTCCGGTACCAGTCTGTAAATTCCTCTTCAGACAAATGCAACACATGCAATGACACCGAGTGCAGAAGATCACAGGTCAGTGGGTGGAAAATCCTGTGGATCCACTGACAGTGGAAGCATCTTAGCACTGGCATGGGCCTCCACATGGTTCTTCCAGCTCCAGGGTTCTGGCTGCCATCCGTGTAGCTCCATGTGGCTTGTCAACAGAAATGTTTTACAGGGACTGAGTGTATTTGGCCTCCAGCGAGCCATTTATCTTCATCTCGACGTCAAATGAGGTCATCGAGCTGCAACCTGATTGACAGGCTAAACTCCACTCCTTCACTCTTAATATTCTCAAGTTGACACCAGAACATGTAACTACCACAATCCCTAAACTCATTGCTGCTAAGTTGATTCCGACTGAACGTGACTCTATAGGATGGAGTAGAACGTCTCCATGGGGTGTCTTCGACTGTAAATCTTTTCAGAAACAAATATCCACGCATTTAAAAAAAATCATTTTATTGGGGGCTCGTGCAAATTCACGTCTTTTTACAGAAACAGACAGGTTTTTTCCGTGTGAGTGGCTATGGGTTCAAAGGGTCAGCCCTCTGGTTAGCAGCTAAGTGCTTAGCACCGGACTCCATATTATCCCTCCAGGCTCCATAGGAAGGTTCCCAGGTGTTAGCCAAGAGCACGTAATTGTGCTCATGTGGAACCAGGAGGCAGTCATTTGGACGGAACCAGGCGATGCTGTGTGGTTTAAAATCCAGAATGGTTATTTCACCATACAGATTTCAGCCAGTATTTGAGACAGTGGATTTTATGAGGAATGGTGTGGCATCAGGATTGGAGAAAGAGTCGTTCACAACACACAGTGGATGGATGACCCAACCTCGCTTGCTTGAAAGCACAGAAGACTTGGAGCGCTAACTGCTGAGGATCCAGGCTGCGCCTTCCATAAGGTTTACAGTGCAATCTGAAACAAAACTTCTCACCCCTCGACCAACCAACAGCATGCTGATACGTGGAGAAAATATTGAAGTTGTCAAGGATTTCTGTTACTGGAATAATCACCACCCATGGAAGCAGCAGTCAAGAAATCAAAGGTTCTATTACATTGGCAGATCTGCAAGACACCTCTTTAACTTGATCGGAAAGGAAGACGTCACTGTGGGTACTAAGTGGCAATGGCCTCCTCTGAATGGGAATGCTGGAAACCAAATGAGCAGACGGAAGAAGCATCGGTGCCTTTGAGCCATCGGGTTGGTGGAAGAATATTGCATGTTCTGTGGACTGCCCGAAGAATGAACAAGTCTGTCTTGGAAGAGGTGCAGCCAGAATGCTCCTTAGAAACTTAGCAGCAAGGATGGCAAGACGTCGCCTCCTGCACTTTGGCCATGTTATCAGGAAGGCTAATCATCGGAGAAGGACATCGTGCTTGGTAGACGGTTAATGAAAACGAGGAACACCTTTAATGAGATGGATGGGCACAGTGGATGGGCTCAGAGCTGGCAGCGATTGTGAGGCTGGTGCAGGAGTGGGCAGTGTCCTGCTGTGTTGTGCACACGGTCCGGACGAGTCAGACTGAGGAACGGAACCAGTGGGGTCTGACAACAACGGAACCAGTGGGGTGCAAAGCAGTCTGGGCTCCCTTGCCAGCCTAAAGGTACTTGGTCGGAACCCACCCAGCTGGACCAGAGAAGAAAGCCCAATGGAGCGGTTCTTCTCCACTGTAGCAGCTGGGGTGTCAGTGAGCTGGAGTTGATTGGATGGCGACTAACGGCAACAGCCACAGCATTACCTCTGCTGCAGCGAGCTTGACAGCTCCCCGGTATTTACGGGCGTCTGATGAGTCTGGTGGCAATGTTCACGAATATGAGTTTTTGATACTCTGTAATGAAATGTGTGCCAACACTGGGAGGATATGCATAACTGTGAGCAGTGGATCGCGTTTATGTGACCATAAACGATCCATTCCAAAGGTAAGCACCTTTTGGATATGGTTTCATATTCTACATTGCAACAAAGTGTCTTCGTAAGTGCGTAGTTTAAGTGTCTTCTTAAAGAAGTATCCCCACAGTCATCTGAAAGGGCTACTTCAACACTTCCCCTCCCCTTTCCTCACCACATGTCTCTGCAAAGCCAGACTCGCCTCCCAGACTTCAACCGGAACCACCTATCACAGTAACTTGAATGCAGAAGCAGGTATGAGAATCATTCTGCCTCTAGATTGTCTTAAGTGAGTGACTAGTTAGCTTTTGATAACCGTTTTTGAAATGTAGTGAGACACCATCAACAGGATAGACCATGCCTTGGAGAGTCCTTGAGCTCGGGGGTGGGGGTGGTGGTGGTGGTGGAGGTGGGGGTGGTGGTGGTGGTAGTGGTGGTGGTGGTGGTGGTGGTGGGTGTGTGTGTTCCTCTAAGCTGTGAAGGAGAAAAAAGAGCGGCTGCGGTGAGTGCGCTTTTCCGTCTGCAGCCTGCTCCTACCACACCTTGAGGGCCGAGCGCCGGGCTTAGCTCGACAGGCCCTGCTAGTAGAGTCTGAGGACTAGCCCTGCAGGTTGTTCTGGCCCATCGTGGCCATGAACCACTGATGACCCTTGCTCCCCGCTGTGCTTGGGAGCCCCACGGAGGCAGCCCTTGCTGTGGCAGGGATTCAGAAGTAGGCTCATTCCCAGCAGGCTAGGCCTCCTGAAGGAGCCTTTTGCTCCAGGCCTTCCCGTTGGCATGGCGGAGCCCAGTCCACCTTCCTGCTTTTCCCTCTGCAAGGTTCTGACCCACTTCCTCGTCTGACGGCTCGCCAGCCTTCTCCCACTCCCTCATTTCTTGTGCAGGTGTTTTCCCTTATAAATCTCTTACAGTTAACCCTGCCTTGGCATCTCCTCCGCGGAGGACATGAATGGACACAAAGCATCAATGGTTTAGTCTAGAAAGACACGCTAACATAAAAGGGCTGGTTTGTCTGGTGCTGTTGCTTGAAATATCTGCCTCCGTGAGATGATTTGCTCTCTGAGGTTGTACCTGGTGTGCAGTGGTTGGCCAGCATGTTGTGTTGAATTATTCATTCTTCTTCTTCTTGGAGGAATTCTTTTTCTTACATTATATATTCATTTTCCTTTTGGATCCTCTTGTCCCATGGCTGTCTTCATTCTGGAGCCCAGAGCAGGCTGGTTGGTCTTCACGTGAACTAACCAGCGGTCCTTTCTGGGCCCACAAAGAAAAGCACCATTTCCCCATCCTTGTCCTTCCTGTTACCACCTGGTGTGAAGCGTGATCCAGAGAGACAGATGAGCCTTTCCAGAATCTGGAGTCTTCACACGGGGGCGTGAGAGCTGAGAGGGAGAGAGGTGTCTTGCTCCTGGAGGAGGTGAGCGGAGTAGGAAGAAGCGGGAGGCACAGTGAGGGGGCCCGTGTGAGATGATGTGTGAGGCCTGGGACGTCAGCTTGTCGGCTCAGTCGTTCACCGTTTCACGATTGCGTCAAGGCATGTGTCTGAGACTGTGTTCAGCTGACGTTTTTCAAATGCTCCTGTCTATGTAACAAGTGCTATCAGTGACACAAATGCCCTTTTCGGGTGCACTTTTCTGTTCGTTTAATAGTGTTTGTGGCCCAAGTTGACTCTTGACTACCCATGTTGAAGCTATTTTTCTTAGGGAGACTTAAAGACATGACTGCTATCCCCTCCAGCTGGGCTGTGCTTTTTTGTAGACCGGTGCGTCTCCTGCTTGTCTCTTCTTCTCGGCAGTTATGAAGTCCCTACAGACAGGGCCCAGACGGTCCTGTTCAGTGTAGGCTGGGCTCAGAGGGGCCCCTGACACCTGGCACTTGTTGGCAAGGTAGCAGAAATGTGCGGGCTTGAGGGCACCCTTTTCCCCCAGGGGTGGCCCCTCAGTCTAGATGTGGGGCCATTTGTGGGTCAGGGTCACACACTTTGAGGCAGCCTCTATTGTTTATTGAGCTCCCTTCTCTTTGTTGGCTCCGATATCACGTGGGGTGGATGCGTGTAGGACTCAGGAGACTGGAAAGAGACTTGTGGGGAGTGCTGGTCTGCGAGAGTGAAGAGCCCCCGCCGGCAGAGCATCCTCCTGGAAATGTCACCTTCCCAGCTAAGCCCAGGAGCCTGCCTCACCCCTAGCATGCCCTCCGGGTCAGCAGTGACCCTTCTCCCGTCACCAGTGGCGGAACAGGCCACTTTTTAGTTGAAAAGCAACCACGTGTCATAAGTTTCAGCTTTGAAAACACATTGATTTCATCTTTGACCGTGTTCTTTTGTCTCACGGGATGTCTAACATTTAGTAGAAAGTGTATTCACAGAGCTTTTGGTCACTGGGTCGTGGCATAAGAGTCGCTGGTGCTGTTGTTGGCTAAGCATTGGACTGCTCCCCGCAAGGTTGGGGGTTCAAATCTCCCATCTGCGCCACAGGAGAACAATAAGGCTGAGCAAAACGAGAGTCGTCTTCTGTCGAGATGTGTTGCCCTGGACACCCTATGCAGGGTCTCCGTGGACCAGAGTCTCCTGGATGGCAGTGGGTTTGGCTTGTGGTTTATGTTATGGCATAACTGAAAACAGGTTGGAAATGCAAGGGCGTGAAGTTGATGGGGAAATCGACTATTCTGCTCTGCCCATAAATCTTTTAAAACGAACCCTTGCCTGACGTTTTGCAATACGATTGCTGCTGACTAGAACTGACTGATTTCTTGTTCAGCCAGCATACCCTTCAATCATGTAAATATTTCTAGTATTGTACTTGTCTATTGAAAGGACTAGAACATCACAAACTAATTTTTACAGATCACGTGTCCAGATGAACCATCTGCACATACGTGCAACGTGCATAGCATTATAGAAAACTCTCATGAGAGTGTTGCTCGACTTGCAAGACACATATAATGTGTGCATTATGTGTGTAACAATGCAGCGCTGATTGGCAGGGAAAACTCTACAGTCAGTGCCAGATGGAATACCCAAACAGAACTGCAAAGAATCGCCTGGAGCAACGCACCCCCTTCCTTTTTCCGCCCAGGAAGTGAATTGTTCCTCTTCTCATGATTTCCTAGATCCCTGAAGGCACACACATCACGTAGTAGCTGGGGTTGATAAGCCACTCAGGACTTTCCTCTCGGACTTTTTGACGCTGTGTGACTTAGCTGTCAAGGGGGAGCAGCAATCTAGTTTCCCCCACTCTACACCAGCTCCTTGCGGTTGAAGGGTCCTTTGGAAGCAACACACACAGAATGTTGACTCCCTTTCAGGTTTCAGAGGTTTTCCTATCGTTTCTTTAGCAAAGAGCTTGTAAGTTGAGTGTGACACTTGAAAGGGCACACGTGCTTGATGCAAACCAGAGAGAACAGGTCTTAGTAAGTCCCTACCTAGTTGCTGAGCTTTGGGATCTCTGAAGCGGCAGGAGGCTGAGAACCAGTGCCTTCTCCTAGAGAGCCTGTGCCCCAAATTCAGTCTTCTGGCTGCCCAAACAGAGAGGATCCATTTCTGTTTGTGTAAGCCGCCCACTTGTGGTATTGCTGCTATAACAGTACCGAGAAATGAAGGCATACAGGCCTTTGAAATGTGGGGTTGCAGCCATACTATTAGATGATCCCAGTGTGGCATCTGGCCACTCAACAGCAGTCAACAGGCCAAATGCCAAGAGACGCATGGCCTCGTGAGTTGAGGTTGAAAGAAACTTAAATAGTGGCAAATGAAAAGCACCAACGCACGGCTATGGAGCCCATGCTGACTCATAGCGACCCCTGTGGGCTTGCAAGACCATCACTGTTACGGGCATAGAAAGCCCAGTCTTTCGCCAGCAGAGCTGCTGGTGGTTTCAGACTGCCAACCCTTCAGGTCACCACCCAGTGTGTCACCACAGGCACCAAACGGCCCCTTCCACAGTGGCAGTCTCATGCAATGTGTACAAGACCGGAGCTGGTCATCAGGACTGCACGAGCAGGTCCAGGACAGCAAATAAAGCCTCCTCAGACTAGGTTGTCAAAGTATGTGTGAGGAGGATGGAGTAGGAAATCAGAGACGGATGTGCTAGACAGAGAAAAGTCAGCCAAAGCCGAGTGGGTTGGGAAAATTCCAGTGTTCTGTAAGCAAATGAGTGGCGAGGGAGAGTTGGGAAAGGCAGGGACTAACTCCTCCAAGGAAGGAATTTGGATTGGGTTCCCTACAGTCTAGACCGGTGTTGGGAATACATTCAAATGTGTCCTGCAGCCAGGTGGGTACTGTGGGTTGTGAGATTGAGATAGGAGAGATGGGGTGGCACCAGCCAACTCCACCTGTGCTGTCTAGTAGAATGTTCTCTATGCCGTTCAGTCTGGTCGCCACTAGCCACCTGAACACTTGAAATGTGGCTAGTAGGACAGGGGAACAGCATGTTCCATTTAAATTACTTCAAAAAAACACATTTTATTGGGGGCTCATACAACTCTTAACACAATCCATACATACATCAATTGTATAAAGCATATTTGCACATTGGTTACCCTCCTCATTCTCAAAATATTTACTCTCCATGTAAGGCCCTGGCATCAGCTCCTCATTTTACCCCCTCCCTCCCCGCTCTGCACTCCCTCGTGAACCCTTGATCATTTATAAATTATTATTATTTTGTCACATCTTACCCACTCCCTTCACCCACTTTTCTGTTGTCCATCCCCCAGGGAGGAGGTTATATGTAGATCCTTGTAATCAGTTCCTCCTCTCTACCCCATCCTCCCTCCACCCTCCCGGTATCACCACTCTCACCCCTGCTCCTGAAGAGCTCATCTGTCCTGGATTCCCTGTGTTTCCAGTTCCTATCTGTACCAGTGTACATGCTCTGATCTAGCCAGATTTGTAAGGTAGAATTGGGATCATGATAGTGGGGGTGGAGGAAGCATTTAGGAACTAGAGGAAAGTTGTATGTGTCATCGTTGGTACGCTGCACCCTGACTGGCTCATCTCCCCACGACCCTTCCCTAAGGGGATGTCCAGTTGCCTACAAATGGGCTTTGGGTCCCCACTCTGCACTCCCTCTCATTCACAATAATATAATTTTGTGACACCTGATATAATCATCTGATACCTGATCCCTTTGACACCTCATGATCACACAGGCTGGTGTGTTCTTCCATGTGGGCTTTGTTGCTTCTGAGCTAGATGGCCGCTTGTTTACCTTCAAGCCTTTAAGACCCCAGACACTATATCTTTTGATAGCCGGGCACCATCAGCTTTCTTCACCACATTTGCTTTGCACCCATTTGGTGCTGGTGTGCTTCTTCATGTGGGCTTTGTTGCTTCTGAGCTAGATGACCGTTAATGAGTTGAAATGAAAGCAGCTCCATGTGGCAAGTGGCTACTCTATTTGACGACAGAGCATGTGCTCTGCCCCTTGTTTCATTACTCACTTCTGTTGAGCTAGATCCATGCATCCTTATGCCCATCTAAAACCAGGGTTTCCTGCTGTGCTACACCATCCCGGGATCAGCTGTCGGTTGGACCGCTCAGAGCCATAGGGTTTTCATTGGCTAGTGTTCACAAGGAGATCACCAGGCCTTTCTTCCCAGTTCCATTCGGTCTGCAAGCTTACTGAAACCTTCTTCCATTGAACCGAAAGACTTTCTCATGATCAAATTGCATCTTATAAAGTTTTTTTGTGCCTGTTCTTGGCAGTGGGGAGATTAGTGGAAAAATCCAAGTGCAACATTCACATTTTCTCTGTGTACAGAAGCATGGTTAGAACTGTGCGTCTTGGGTGCGTTCTGTTAGCAGGTCTCCCTTCAGAAGGAGCCAGTACTTCCTTACGTATTTATCCGTTTGTTGTAAGGTATGTGGGAAGTGAACTCTTTCTGCATGCGAGTGATCACCCTCTCTTCCTTCCTGTGCTGCTTCTCTGTCTGGTTTAGAAAAATTCTTGTGGCCGCGTGTTGGGAGGCTGGGAGGAGTATGAAATTGAGGGTGGTAAAATCCAGTGCAGTAATTCGGGACGTAAGATTAGGGCAGCTTGGTCAAGTGGGAAGAGAATGCTTGGAAATGATGATGGCAGCATATGTGCAAATGTGATAAGAGATTTAAGAGGCCCCAATAAAAGTAAGGGAATAAAAAAGATTGGGACAGCTTGGACGGAGGTTGAGCCAGTAGAGTGGAGGGAAGGGTCTGAAATAGAGTTAGCTGTCTTTGTTGGGAATCAAAGGTAGATGTCAGAGGAGAATTTGGGAGCCCACATTTCTGAGACGCGAGACGGGGAGATGATGGTGTTGTTTACTAAGCTGTAGCATCCAGAAAGAGCACGTGGACTTGAACATGTTCAATGCCAAGTACCTCCGCTGAGATCCCGGGCTCATTTGGATAAGTATACCTGCCTGGTACTTTCTAGAAGGGACTAGGTTATGGTAGAAATTTGGAGTCCATCATAACATAAATGGTAGTTGGACAGTTGATAACTGTGCAGGGAGAAACGAAGCACCTTACTGAATACCTTATTGAAGCCTCGTGGGAGCGCCGGCTTCCAGTTGTTCTCGTCACCACTGCCACTGCTGGAGGAATTGGCAGCTGCATCGGCAACAGGAATGGAACAGAGGAAGTGAGGAGGAAGGACTCAGAGCATACCCTGCCCTGCCCATTGTTTCACGTGCCCGAGCAGCAGCAGCAGCCACCGCTGCACAAAATGCTCATGTCCAGAACCATGCCCTCTGCTTCACCTGCTTATCTTTATGCCCGCACCAGTGCTACAAGAATCTGGGTTTGGGATTTTTTAAACCATTAGGAGGAAGTAAGAAAAGAAGAGCTGCTTTCCCATTCAAGCAAAAACAAACAAACCAAAAAACTTTATGGGACCACATCTATGTTGTCACACCTGGTCTAAATGGACTTCAAGCAACACAAAGCTGTATGTATTGCTTTTTGATATTCCTTCATATAGATCTGCAATTTTAGTTTTATACATATATTATGTCAGTTTATTATGTACAAGTGTATTCCAAACAAGACATGTTCTAGCATGTCTCTGTCATCAGGTTATGGCTGCAGGTAAGTTCTTTCAGTAATATGCTTGTCTGCAGCTCATAGCTAGGAGCCCTGGTGGGGTAGTGGGTTACAAATTGTGTGTGAAGTCTGTAGTTTGAATTTGCTAGCTACTCCATGAGAGAAAGATGAGGCTTTCTACTCCTATAAATAGTCTCCTATATATAATCTCAAAGCGGTGCATAAGCAAATGTGGTGAAGAAAGCTGATGGAGCCTGGCTATCAAAAGATATAGCATCTAGGGCAGGGGTCCTCAAACTTTTTAAACAGGGGGACAGTTCACTGTCCCACAGACCCAGTGTGTCTGAACAAATTCCTATTCACACTGCACATATCTTATTTTGAAGTAAAAAAACAAACAGGGCAAAAACACCTGGCAGGCCAGATAAATGTCCTAGGTGGGCTGCGTGCGGCCTGTGGGCCATAGTTTGAGGACCCCTGAGAAGGTACACAAGCGGCCATCTAGCTCAGAAGCAACAAAGCCCACATGGAAGAAGCACACCAGCCTGTGTGATCACGAGGTGCCGAAGGGATCAGTTATCAGGCATCAAAGAACAAAAAATCATATCATTGTGTGCTCACCTTCCTGATAAGAGCGCTGAAGAAAAATGGGTGCATAAGCAAATGTGGTGAAGAAAGCTGATGGTGCCCAGCTACTAAAAGATAGAGTATCTCGGGTCTTCAAGGCCTGAAGGTAAACAAGCGGCCATCTAGCTCAGAAGCAGCAAAGCCCATGGAAGAAGCACACCAGCCTGTGTGATCACGAGGTGTCGAAGGGACCAGGCAGGTATTAGCCATCAAAGAACAAAACAATCATATCATTGTGAATGAGAGGAAGTGCAGAGTGGGCACCCAAAGCCCATCTGTAGGCAACTGGACATCCCTTTACAGAAGGGTCAGGGGGAGGAGATGAGCCAGTCAGGGTGCAGTGTAGCAACGATGAAATATACAACTTTCCTCTAGTTCCTAAATGCTTCTTCCACCCCCACTATCGTGATTCCAACTCTACCTTACAAATCTGGCTGGACCAGAGGACGTACACTGGTACAGATAGGAACTTGGAACAGGGAATCCTGGTCAGATGACTCCTTCAGGAGCAGGGGTGAGAGTGGTGATACTGGGAAGGTGAAGGGAGGGTGGGGTGGAAAGGGGGAACCTATTACAAGGATCTACATTATAACCTCCTCCCTGGGGGAGGTACAACAGAAAAGTGGGTGAAGGGAGTGGGTAAGATGTGACAAAATAATAATAATTTATAAATGATCAAGGGTTCACGAGGGAGTGGGGAGAGGGGAGAGAGGGGAAAAAACTGAGGAGCTGATACCAAGGGCTCAAATAGAAAACAAATGTTTTGAGAAAGATGATGGCAACAAATGTACAAATGTGCTCGACACAATGGATGTATGTGTGGAGTTTGATAAGAGTTGTATGAGTGTTCCCAATAAAATGATTGGAAAAAAAAGAGATTTACAGTCTCAGAAATCCACAGGGGCAGTACTATTGTGTTGTGTAGGGTCTCTGTCGAGTCCCTGTGAGTCAGAATTAACTTGTTGGCAGTGAGTTTGGTTATTGTTGGTAGCTGGCATTAAGTTGGCTCCAAATCTGAGCCGCCCTCTGTACAACAGAATGAAACACTGCATGGTCCTGTGCCATCTTCACAACTGTTGTCATGTTTGAACTCATCCTTGCAGCTACTGTGCCAGTCTGTGTCATTGACAGTCTGCCTCTTTTTCTGTTTTACCAAGCATGATGTCTTTCTCCAGGGAGTGGGCTCTCCTGATAACATGTCCAACGTACACGAGACAAAGTCTCACCGTCCTTGCTTTTCAGGGGCAATACGGTCATACTTTGTCCAAGAGGGACTTGCTTGTTCTCTGGCAGTCCATGACACTTTCAGTATTCTTCACCACCACCATCATTCAGCTGCACCAATTTCTCTGTGATCTTCCTCATTCGTTATCCAGCATTCATCCACATGCACGTGAAGCAGCTGAAAATACCCTGGCTTGGCCAGGTGCACTTTTGTTGCTTTTTAACACTTTGCAGATTATCCAATGCAACGTGTTATTCGATTTCTTGCCCACTGCTCCCAGGAGCATTATTGTGGATCCAAGCAAGACGACATCCTTGACAACTTCAATCTTTTCTCCATTTATCGTGATGTGACCTATTGGTCCAGTGGTGATGTGAGTTTGGCTTTCTTTACATTGAGTTGTGATCCACACTGAAGACCGCAACCCTTGATCGTCAGCAGCGAGTCCTTCACGCCCTCCTCATGTTCAGCAAGCAAGACTGTGTCACTGCATGTTTTGGGTTGTTAATAAGCCTTCCTCCAACCCCAATGCAGTCTTCTTCATATGTCTGTCTTCTCTGGTTATTTGTTCAGCATACAGGTTGGTGAGAGATTACAACCGTGACGCACAATTTTCCTGATTTTCATTCACGCAGTAGTCCTCTGTTCTGTTCGCACAACTGCTTCTTGAGACGCCTCCAGGTTCCCTCTGAAACACAGCGGTCGTGTTCTTGGATCCCCATTCTTCTCAAGGCTGTCCAGAGTTCCTTGGATTTCTCGTTCTTCTCAAGGCTATCCATAGTTTGTTATGATCCGTACAGGCAAATGCTTTTTCATAGGAAATGAGACACAAACAAATACTTATCTGGTATTCTCTGCTGTCAGCCAGGACCCATCTGACATCCCCAATGGCATCCCTTGCTCCATGTCCTCTTCTGAATCTGGTCGGGTCGACCAGTTCTTTTTGGTACAGTGACTCCGTGTAGTCTTTGCATCTTCTTTCGATGCTTTCTACAGCACTCAATATTTTGCCTTTTTTCAATATTAGGACTCGAGGCTTGAATTATTTTCTTTGATTCTTTCAGTTTAAGGTACGCTGGCCATGTTCTTTCCTTTTGGTTTCCTAAATCTGGCTCTTTGCTTAGTTCATTATACTTTGTCTTTTATTGAGCTGCTGCCCTTTGGACTTTTCTCTTCAGCACTTTACATGATTTCTTTCATTTGCCTTAGCTCCTCAATGATTAAGGGTAATTTCAGAGTCTCTCTGACATCCGCACTGATCTTTCCTAACTTTTTAATGACCGACTCTTGACTTTCTTCATGTATGATGTTCTTGATGTCATCCCTCATTTCATCAGGCCTTCTGCCAAAAGTGTTCAGTGTGTTGAACCTGCCCTTGAGATGTTCTTGAAATTCAGGTAGTGTGTTAGTCTGTTAGACTAGAGAAACAAATCCAGGGAGACTCGTGTGTATAAGATAGAGCTTTATATAAAAGAGTAATTAATTGTATGTTAAGAAAACATCCCAGCCTAGTCCAGATCAAGTCCATAAGTCCAATATTAGCCCATAGGTCTGATACCAGTCTGTAAATTCCTCTTCAGTTTCACGCAACACATGCAATGACACAGAATGCAGGAAGGTCACAGGCCAGTAGGTGAAAAGTCTTGTGGACTCAGGGGGGGTGGAAGGATCTCAGCAAGGCTGTGGGGCTCCATGTGGCTCCTCCAGCTCCAGGGCTCTGGCTCCAACAGCAGAGCTCCATGTGGCTTGTCAACAGGAATGTCTCACAGGGAGTGAGCGTGTATCTGGCCTCCAGTGAGCTATTCATCTCCTTTGTGCCTCCAAATGAGGTCATGAAGCTGCAACCTGATTGCCAGTCTAGACTCCACCCTTCCCTAAGTTGAGAGTAGATTATGTAACTGCCACAGGTAGGATAGACTCACGGTCATATTTTGGCTCTGGTGGACTTGTTTTAATTTTCTTCTGCTTCAACCTGAACTTGCATGTGAACAATTGAAAGTCTGTTCCCCAGTTGGCCCTTGCAGGGCCTTGTTTTAGCTGCTGCTAATGAGCTTCTTCCGTGTCTCTTCGCCCAGGTGTAGTCTATTTGGTTTCCGCGTTCTCCATCTGGAGGCGTGCATGTGCACAGCTGCCTTTTGTGCTGTTGGTGAAAGGTATTTGTGACGAAGTCGTTGGTTTTGCAAACTTCCAGGATTCCATCTCCAGCTTCATTTCTGTCACCCAAACCATGTTTTCAACTACTGCTCCTTTTCTTTGTTTCTAACTTTTGCATTCCGTTAGTCAGCAATTTGTCAGAGCATCTTGATTGCATGTTTGGTCTATTTCTGATGGAAGCCATTGGTAGAATCTTTCGATTATGCATCACTAGCTTTAGTTCTTGGTGCATGTACTTGAATGATAGTTGTATTTGCTGGATTTTCTCATAAGTGGGCAGATATTATCCTCTACTGACAGCATTGTACTTCATTCAAGACACGTTGGTTCTTCTGGCAGTCCAGAATTCTTCATCACTTTTATAAATCCCTTATCCCTTACACCCTTCAATAAAAAGGCAGGATGACTTGGAGGTCAGAACTTTGGCCGCAGAAGATGGGGTCGTGGCCACAGAAGCAGAAGCCTGCCTTTTGGATACAGAGTTAGTGGTGGAACAGTAAATGTAGATTATTCCCAGGCCTTGAACTCTTGAACTTTGCTTCACTAGTTCAAGTTGCTAAGCACCGTTTCTATGCTCATTTCCTCCCTTTTGGAGTGGGCATGTCTATAATTGTTGTGCTGTGCCTTTCCCACCATTGTATTTAGGGAACAAATAACGCATTTTCTAATTTCACAGCTCTGGAGATGAAGAGGCATTTAGTTTTGGGAATCCTATGTAAACTTCAGCCATACTTGACTTAGATGATGAGATCTGGGGCTCAGAGCAGGTGGTGATATATGTCTGTGTGTGTGTGTAACTTTTTTTGTGGGGGTAAACGATGCACAGCATTTTCCATTGTTAGAAGGATTGAATTCAGTGGCATCAGTTACATTCCCAAGGTTGTACGACTACTGCCACCCTCCAGGTCCATATTTTTCCATTACATCATGTAGAAACTATTCATATAATGAAGTTTTAACGCTGTATAAAATCCTGCTTGGAGAATGATGGAATTTACAAAATGCTTAGTCAATCGGGTGCTTTGTAGTTTACGAACACTCGCTGCCTCTACCTGTTTTCAGGACGAAGGAGAAAATGCTATTTGCATGGCAGCTGTATAGTGACAGGAGACAGTGGGGGTGGCAGCAGGGGACTTAAATAATTGTTTGTAGGGGGCAAATGCTCGGGATGTGTTGTGTTCATGATAGTCAGTGAAAATAAATGACATATTACTGAAAAAATTTAACTTGTCACTATTCTCCCATCTCTGTAACTTCTAATTTGCTTTCTGTCTCTAGGCATTTGCCTATCCTATATGTTTCAGAACAGGTACAGTCATACCATATTTGACCTTTTGGCTGGCTTATTCACTTAGCATAAACATTTTCTTTTTTTTTTTAAATTTTAACAATTTATTGGGGCTCATACAATTCTTTTCACAGTTCATATATATACATACATCAATTGTATAAAGCACATCTGTACAGTCTTTGCCCTATTCATTTTTTTCTCTTTTCTTCTTTTACATTTTATTAGGGACTCATACAACTCTTACCACAATCCATACATATACATACATCAATTGTATAAAGCACATCCATACATTCCCTGCCCCAATCATTCTCAAGGCATTTGCTCTCCACTTAAGCCCCTTGCATCAGGTCCTCTTTTTTTTCCCCTCCTCCCTCCCCCAACATAAACATTTTCTAGGTCGGTCCATGCTGTATCATGTATCAGAACTTTCTTAATCAATTTTTTATAACTGGATAATAGTTCATTGTGTATGTACATCTCACAGTTTGTTTATCCTTTCATCTTTGAATGGATTCTTGGATGGCTTCCATTAGTTAGGTATTGTGCCTAATGCTGCAGTGAACATTGGGGTAGGTGTAGCTACTTCCGTTCCTGTTTTCAATTCTTTTGGGGCTTATGTGCTTAACTTTGGCATCTCTGAGGGACTCAAATTGTGTTCCTTTAAAATGTCCTTTTAAGTGACGGGAATAAAACGAACTCTCAAGGGGCAAAAGCCATGGCTTTACATGGATGGGATCAAGTTTCCCAGCAAGTTTCTCAGAGGACAACCTTTGCTATGCTCAGAATGAGCCGATACACCGTCACGATGGGAAACGTGTTCCAGTGTCACTTTCCTGACCTTTTTCTCACCAGTGGAGTTTTTGCTTTCCTTAAAATGCCATCCTAATAAAACGCGAGATCATCCTGTATCCTTGGAGAAAATCTGTCAAGATTATGCTAAAGTTTCGGAATCCTAAAGCACACTTGCCATGACCTTGTGAGCTGACCTTTGTACATTGAATTGAACTGGCTCAGCAGATCTCCTTGGAAGCTGCTGTTTCTGATGGGACCTTTTTTGAAGGTACCCCAGCCAGACTCACATCGGTGTATTGCTGAGAGATCATGTCTGCAGCCACCCACAGATGGCAGAGACATGTTGAAAATATGCTTTATTTGGAGCAACCCCATCAGCAGGACTTCTGGACTTACCTCTATGGTTTTCAAGTCTGAGTTCTCCAACATTATCCTTAAACAAAAATGTTCCCCCAACATTTTTTTTATTAAACATTTTATTAGGGGCTCATACAACTCTTATCACAATCCATACATATACATACATCAATTGTATAAAGCACATCTGTACATTCTTTGCCCTAATCATTTTCTTTTTTTTCCCTTTTCTTTTTTTACATTTTATTAGGGGCTTCCCCCAACATTTTTATTGACATTTAATTCACAAAGCATACAATTCGACAGTTCAACCACATCAAGAAGAGTTGTAGAAATATCACTACAACCTGTTTTGGAACATTTCCTTCAGTTTGGTACTCATCGTTATTAGCTCCCATGTCTCCCTAGCCTCCCCTGCCGTTCCCCCAAGGAGCCATCGATCCAGTTACTGTCTCTAGAGGTTTACCTATCCAGGATTTCATATACAGAAAAATATTTTTTAAAAACTCGTGTAGAACTGACAGTAATGAAAGCAAACCAGACGAAAATCTCAATAGAAAAGAAAACAAAATATTAAAAACTAGAATAAGCTTAAATGGATCATAAGGGAAATCAAATGATAGAATGCTAAGTTTTGACCTAACTGTGTCTGCAACCAACCCCTTCCCATGCCTTCTGCATGGTCGCAGGCTGTTCGCATCCTTGGTCCGTGGTCAGTGGATTCACTAGGAGCTAAATCCACGTCTGCTTCCCTTCGTTTCTTTAAAACCACGGAAACCGTTTACAATGGGTCTGCTTTGTTCACGTTCCAAGATTGGTTTTTTTTTGTTGTTGTTGCAATTTTGGGTCCCTTTTAGTTCCATAGGAGTTAAAAAATTCCCATATGAAAAGTTGTCTTGAAATATTTTGAGTATTGACAAGTTAACAATACTGAGTGTTCCAGTTCATGAGCATGGGGTGCATTTTCATGCTTTGGGTTAATGTTTTTTTCAGCAATGTTTTATAGATTTCAATACACAGTGTTTTCCCCTTTTGGTTTAATTTATTTGTAGGCCTTTTATTTTTTTAAGATGCTACTGTGCATTGGTCTCTTTTCTTAATTTCCTCTCTGGGTTATTCATCATTGGTAAGTAGAAACACAACTGATTTTTGTGCACTGGCCTTTCCGGCAGCTTGGCTGATTTGCATATTAGCTCCGCGTAGCTTTCATGTGGATTCTTTGGCTGTTTCTATCTATAGAATCCTGCCATCTGTGAGCAGAGATAGTTTTATTTCTTCCTTTCTAGTTTTGGCTGCCATTCATGTATTCATTTATTTGCTCAGTTTAATTTTACTGTCTAGGATTTCCAGCACAGTGCCGAATAGTCGTGAGTAAAGTGGACATCCTTGTCTTAGGTCTGATATATTGGGGAAAGTTTTAGTCTTTCACCTTCATATATTCTTAATGATAAGTTATTTATTATATGGTTATTCTAAAACTTCACACAGTGCAAAGTTTTGTGAAGCAAAAATGAAATATTCTCCAGATTTTATCAGATCAATAAGTAAATAAGCCACTCCCCAGGACTAGCCAATAGTGATAATATGGTGCTCATTTCTCTAGACATTCTCTATGCACACATAAATGTGCATACTTATGTGTCTGTGCTTGTGTACACACACAAGGGGGATTCAAATATTTTATGGAAAATGGAATTATTAGATCATTGAATGTTTCCACAGAATTTTTGAAGTCCCCTCATATATATTCGAGGGTGTGTATACACAAGCAGACACACACACATGCAGAATGCTTATTTTGTTTTTATCGGAGTGAGATTATTACATGTATTATATTTTAGTTTGCTATTTTTATTCAGCAGTGTATCTTGAATCCATGTAAGTGGACCTTAACAAAACCCCACCCTGCAATACTGCCAGGTTACTTTTTACCTTTCAGTACTGACAAGACGGTATGTGGTGAGTCTGTATCGCAGCGGAGTTACTTCATTTCTGTTTTCTGGAGGGCATTTAGATTGTCTCCAGGTATGTGCATATTTACATATTATTATTATTATATAAATTTTATTCCTGTGGCCTTGGGGACCCATTGCGTCTATTGAGAATGGGCTTTTGGAAGTGATGTTGGGTCAGGGACATGGTGGTATTGCTTGGGACGTGGCATCTGTAAACACAAATGAGACTGGTCTGTGGTGGTGAGGTGAGCCCAGGCCACACACCACACCCTACCTGGAGACACTTGTCCTGAGCGGCTCAGCCAGAGGAGCGCTTGGCCCGTGTAAGGTGTGGGGCGTGAGGGTGCAGTAGATTGAGGAGCAGGGCAGCACCATGTTGTTTGTCTCTTCTTTCATGTTTACATTCCCTTAGCTCTAAGACAGGCTACTGAGCTTGGCAGGTTGGAGTCTGGACCCTCTGTGCTAGAATACTAGCTTTGTATCCTGGAATTCTATCTTGCTCTCTGCACGGCTAGAAGCATTGCACTCGATGGTGTCTGCTGTCAGTGCCTTTGCTACTGGATATTGTGAGGTGCTGCCACCGTGGTCCCAGCTGTGTATAAAACAAAGCATCGCTCAGTCCTGTACCATCCTCACACTCATTCTGTTTGACCCATTGTTGCGGTCACCGTGTCAGTCCATCTCGTTGAGAGTCTTGCTTTTTGTCCCTTGCCAACTGTACCAAGCATGATGTCCCTTTCCAGGAACCGGCCTCCTGCGAACATGTCCAAAGTATGTGAGACAGAACCTCACCCTCCTTGCTTCTGAGGAGCGTCCTCACTGCACCTCGGTTGTCTGGCAGTCCACGGTCCTTTCAGTGTTCTTTGCCGAAGCCTTCAGTCAAACACTTTGATTCTTTTCCGGTCCTCGTTGTTCAGTGTCCGACTTTCACATGCCTACGAGGCAATTGAAAATACTAGGGCGTGGGACGGTCAGGCGGGTGAAACACAGTAAATAAAATAGGTGAATGTGAAAATAAAATAGGTGGTTGTATTCACTTGCTTCAGTGAAAAAAATCAAATGGCTTTTGGGTTATGATTATCAGACAGAATTGATATGTTTTATTTCATAAATTTGAATCTTATTAACTTACCTTCACTATCTAAGCCTTCACTTGAAATGGGAACATAGGGAGGAACTATTCTTAGGAAATAAATATAGTAGTCAGCTGCTTAATACTATCTTAGGGAATCACCTGATTGCTTTGAAATAGGGGTTATCAGTCTGCATGTAGGGTAGCAATATTGGATTTTCATATAAGCTTGTGTTACTTGTCAGAGGAAACAATTCTTGGTGGCACTTGCTTTACGACAGATGTGCTTCCAAGTTGAATGTGGAAGTTTTATCAGTGAAATTGTCCAGTGGCATGCTGGATCTGATAGGGGGAGTCACTTCAGCACCAAGTGCTGGGGCGGGGGGGGGGGGTGTGCGTGCGCGTGGAAAGCTTGGGCAGGGACCCGAGGGCTCTGTGGTCAGCAGTGGAGTAGGTTTCATCACTGTCCATTGGACGGATCAATAAAGAAATGAGTGTTCAGTGGGGAAAACTGGGCAAATGAGGGTATAATAATACCATTCTGATAACTAAAAACGCCTGGATACAAAACAGTATACATTTTGCAGCACATATTCACATTAAAAGACATATTAACACAATGAGTAGTTGCTCATGGGATGTCAGCCACAAAGTGAAGACAAAGGAAATTAGGAAACCAGAAAGCAGGTACAATAAACTAAGAAAGTGTGTGTGTAGTAAGCTGATGGGGTAAGTTTTAAAGCGGAGGCTCTGTGTGGGAGCAGTGTCACCCCGACCCCAGACGCCTTGGGCAGTATGACCTATGGCCTGGACCAGGGCTTTGAATCATGATTTTTTTTTACCCCAGTCTACTTACCTTTCTGGTTCACTGCAATTAAGAACAATTTTAGTTACTTTCCAGTGTTGCTTCCTTAGCCATGAAAAAACTATTCTGAACTTGTTCTTCACTCTCCAGTTGGAAGTTTATATTCTGTACATGATAAGCGGGAGCAGTTTCATGGGAAGAAACACTGGCGATGGAAGGCATTCCTTATATTGCAAATGATACTGCATTTTTGTACTAACTTGAATTTTGTTCATTCCAGGATTTTGTAATTAGTTTTGAAAGTAGCAACGTTGAATATTTTCTTTCTATATATTAGTGATTAATCTAAAACGACCATGATATTCAGTTTTACTCACGGTCTCAAAGTATTTCAATTAAAAATGATATAAAATGCATTATTTTTGGCTCTATTTTTAAGTATACTAGAATTCACTGAGTCACTTTAAAAAGTATTATAACACTCTCAACATACTGTATAAATAATAAATTGAAACTTTGAAATACTTTTTGATTGTGAAATTCTGAACTTAATGCTTCAAATGCATTGCTCTCATTTCTGTACCTGCGGGGCTTATCTGACCTGGATTCCCTGTATCCTGAGCTCTTATCTCTGCCTGTGTACATGCTCCAGCCTACCCACAGTGAAAGGCAGGATAGTGGGGGCGGGGGGTGAGGAAGCCTCAAGGAACCAGAGGAATACTGTGTGTTTCATTGGTGATGTACTTTATCTGGGTTGACTCATCCCTTCCTTGCGGCCCTTCTGTGAAGGGATGTCCCAATTTTTACAGATGGGTTTTGGGTCTCTGCTCTGATCCACCTCATTCTTAACAATATGTTTGTTTGTTTGGGGTCTTCTGATGCATTTTACCTGATCCCGTTGGCATCTCATGATCACACAGGCTGGTGTGCTTTTTCCAAGTGGGCTCGTTGCTCCTATGCTTATTTAACTTCAAGCCTTTAAGACAGTGGTTCTCAACCTTCCTCATGCTGTGGTGACCCCAATCATAAGATTATTTTCGTTGTTACTGTAAGCTTTAAGACCTCAGATGCTATATCTTTTGATAGCCAGACACCATCAGCTTTCTTCACCACATTTGCTGTCCACCTATTTTGTCTTCAGCGATCGTGCTGGGAGGGTGAGCATCACATAATGCCCAGGTAGTTAGAACAAAGTGTTCTTGCATTGAAGGAGGGCTTCAGCAGAGGCTCACTGTTCATTCGCTTCCTCTATGTCTTGCCATAAAAATATATGTACATATGCTAATACCTCTTTTTATGAATGAATATTTTTAGATATGTGCACACTTTTGTTTATATCTCTATCCATAGCTTTCCTCTGTTTCCTTTTAACCTTCCTCCTTTCCCACCATCACTCAGTACAACTTTCTGATGCATTTGTCACCAATGTAGCTTTCAATTTTGTTAAACATTTTCATAATAAGCCATCATGGGAGTCTAGTGCTGTTTGAGAAAATCCACCAACATTCCCCCTTTGAAATCATAAGGATCCTTCACTTAGAAGATGAACAAGTAACAGAGGGAAAATAATGTCATATGTGCTTCTGGTTTAAAAAAATCTCCAACATGTCAAAGCTTCACTGGGAGCACTCCCGGGTCTGTGTCGGACACCAGGTAGTGTACTTACGTGTCTAAGTGCTTCTCAGGGGATGTGTTTCCTACCTTGCTCCCAAGAGGTGTGCTTTCTTTGTGGGTTTTTCTCCCGTGTTGTAATTGAGCAGGGCATTGCCCCTGCCCTCTCTTTCTACCCTGTGGACAGAGCCCCGGGGAAATGCACACTCAGCGTCTGCCAGTTTGGGTGCTGATCCCATTTTCTTAGTTGAAGTATAAATGGCGGCAGTAAAATAACCCTTTTTGGTGTTGTCTAGGCTTATGAGCTCTTCACAAACACATGAAGTTGGGTCACCACCGCCACAATCAAGACATCGTTGAGCTTCATCCTCCCTTGTTAGCGGCAGCCCTCCCTCCATGCCAGGCCCTGGCAACCTCGGATCTGTTTCCTGGCCCCCATAGCTCTGTCTTTTCAAGAGTGCCCTATACAGGAGTTCAGCTTGTCACCTTTTGGGTCTGGCTTCTTTCATTTAGCGCATGCAAGTGAGATCCAGCCGGATAGCGATGCCTATGGACAGTTGGCCCCGTTTTATCGCAGAGTGGGGTCCCACGCTGCGGTCGCATGAGTTTGCTTAGGGAACCCCCAGCAGGGAGACCTTAGGGCTGGTTTCACTTTCTCAGATTATGAGTGAATTTTTAATTCTAATATTTCAGAATTTTAAAAGAAATGCAAATCTCTCTTTTTTGATTGTTGTTTTAGGTGACATCACCCAAAAAGGGTATGAAAAGAAAAGGGCCAAGCTGCTAGCGCGTTACATTCCGCTTGTTCAAGGTAAGGCCTGCACCCTCATGCGCCTCAGGGTCCTGCTCCCTCCAGAAACCGGCGGACCAGCCCCACGTGCAGCTCAACAATGGCGTGTGACTCACACTTTACTCAGAAGGACAGGGCAGTAATGCGTCTGATGTTAAATTATAAACTTTAAAGGCGTAGATTGTGATTTAAAGCTCTGTCTTGGATTTATCTCCTTGTCTGTGGCATTTGTTTTATTTAGTATCACTTCATTAGTTTTATATTTATGTTTACGGAGCAGTTTGGCACGTTTCCCTTACTAAATACTATAAATATGTCACTGCTTTCCACCCTCGATCTGTTTGTAGATTCTGCACATTTTCAGCAGTTTGGGTTGGCTGTGTGTGCGTGTGTAATATGACTTTATAAAGTAATTTTAAACTCGATAAAATCCATGTATAAAAGACCAGGGTTCTACAATCTTCTCGAGAAAGAGCATGCTAAGAGGATTTGCCGTTTGAGGACAAGAAGACTTATTGAACGCTATCGGCATTAAGAGGTGTTCGGCAGACGTATTGTGCAGCAGCAGCAGCAGACGTTTCCTGAAGGCCAAATCTTAAGAACAGACAGGTAGTGGGAAAAGCAATCACAAAGGAGGAGAGCCAGTTTAAGTTAAAAGGACATGCCAAATTGGGCTGTGTTGTTCAGGGGCCCTTACATAATTGGTAAAGAAAGACAGGAAATGGTTTCATAGAAGTCCTCAGGGAAGTGGGATAAGGGAGTGTCACAAAGAGCCTCTAAGGTACTGCAGTGCCGTACCTTAGTCACATTAGATTTTGCTCTGTAATTTTTCTTTAAAATGTGCACATGTTTTTTATAGATATACATTCATATCGAGTATAGTGAATCAATGACGAAAATGATTGAGGAGCTTCTGTATATACTAACACTTCCCCAAAACAAAACTAAGCAAAACGAAATTTTTTAGTAAAATTGGAATCGAAGGAAAATAATGAAACATCATAAAACCCACTTACCCAAAATCAACAGCAGCCTTCAACGAAAATAGGAGGCATTCGATACTGTGGCTACTTCCATCCCGAGCCGGGGTCAGGTCGCATGCTTGCTGCCCTGCATACTCTGACTCCACATGATGCCGAAGGCTGCGAGGATGCGGTGAGCCGGGAAAACAGCGCAGGGTAGCTACTGCAGAGGGGAGATAAATCCTCTGCACCTGAAGATGGCATTATTTCATGCCCCAAGCCCCGTGATCCTCTGTATTCTTCGAGCAGCTGGTTTGCTTGGACTGCAGATAAGAGACAAGTTCAAGAATCAATCGCTTTTCTTTAGCAATATCTCTGTTAATGAGGAAAAAAATCACGTTCATAATAGCACTATCCCTATACTGGTAAATGCTTTGAATCCATCTTGCAAGAAATACACAGCATCCATGTCAGGACCATGGAATCTATTTGAAGGAAGCGTATCAGACCCTATTATATGAAGCAATAAACCAGTTTCCTGCACAGAAAGACCTAATAGACTAGCACGGACAGTCAAGGTATGCACATGATGCAGCCCAGTCAGGATATCGGTTCCTGATTGATTTTGAACCTGAGATTTGAAATCGTGATGCATTTGAAAGAGAAACATACTGAGACAAAATTCAAAGTTAAATTCTGCTATCAAAATCCACATAAACATTTGAAAAAGAATGCTGATGAGAAGGATTTGCCTTTGAGACATTAAACCAAAGAAACCTGCTGCTGTCATTGACCCCAGCTCATGACAACCTTACAGACAGAATGGAGCTACCCCTTAGGGTTTCCAAGACAGTAAACCTGATGGAAGCGACGGCCACCTCTTTCCCCCAGGGAGCATTTGGTGGTTTGAACGGCCATCCTTTCAGGTGGCAGCTGGACACTTAACCCCACTGTGCTCCTGAGACTCCTTTTTGATATAGTACAGCCGGCTAGTATGTTACATCCAAGTGATTACAACACAGGCAAAGTGTTGGAACATAGGATAGATACTGCAGGAAGTGGGGCAGAAGGGAATCCAGAAATAGACCGGAGGGACTGCGAAGGAGGACTGTGTATTTAGTAAGCGATGCTGTATGTGCGGGACACCAGGCCGGGGCATTCTCCTGTAAGCATAGACTTCAGGAAGACTAGAGCTCTACGTACACTTTTCATTACAAAATATAGGAGAGTTTTTAATAACCTTGAAGGAGGCGGTTAGGAAACCCGTAGCTAGAAGAAAAAGATTGATAGAGGGCTGGCTGACTGTCAACTGGAAATACTGGAACAGGGACGCAGCCCTCCCAGCTTCACCAGTCGGCCACCAGGTCAAGGAGTGTCCCTGACAAAGACACCGGCGGCCTTTTGGGGACTCATTAGCTTGGAGAAGTCAAGGAAAAGGACATGCAGATGGCCAACCAACAGGGAATTCTAACCAACCGCACTTAGCAGATATGGAAACGAAAATGCAGGGAAACTACTTTTCTATAGAAAAGTTGGCAAAAGTCTGAATTTTTCCTTTTTAATGCAGTGCTTACAAGGATGTGGGGAAATGGCATTTCCATACATTCCTTGTGGAGGTGCAAATCGTTGCAAACTTTTTGGAAAGGCATCTCTTCCTGTCTCCTAAAATTAAAATTAGGACTACACTTTCATGCAGTGTTATCTATCTTTGTTGAACACCTGAATCCATCCCAAAGAATAAAAGCACGCATGCTTTAGAATGGAAGTGTGAGGATATATGTGTGTGTGCATCTAACATGCTCTCTTTTAATCCATAATGAATTTTAAGGTCATTTTATCCAGACACAAAAACCTGGAAATGCTGGTCAGGGTACTGATTAATTCTGCCATATACCTCTCTCCAAAATTTGAAGAGCTAAGTCTTATTCCCGTTGGGATGGTGGTGGTGGTAATTCTCCATTGCTGTGTAACGTAGGGGTTTAAAACAGCAGCAGTAGCCTTTGTTCTCACGAACCTGCAGCTTAGGGGCTCAGAGGGCAGCTCATGCCATGAGGCTGGGCTGGCATTGTCTGAAGTCTTCTCACACCCAGAACTGGCCTCCACTGGCTTCCTGTGCCTGTGCCTCTATCTCCTTTAGCCTGGCAGGGCTACTCCTGTCACCGCCTAGTCACCCTGCATGGGCAGCGAGGAGTCTCCTGGCCACTCCGCCACCTCATCGTGTGTCAGGTGGGGCAGTCACAGAGCACTGCCTGGGTTTGAGGCAGAGGACAGACTCCAGCTGTGCCCTCGGAGAATGGTCAGTGGCTGGAGAGGCCTTTGGACCAGAACCTCTCAGCTGGCCACGTTTCTAGGCTGTTTTGGAACAAAGGCTACGGTTTGCTTATTCCCGAGGAAACGCAGCAGAGGTCTCTGCTTCCACAATCTGGACCCTACGGCCAGTCATGAAACCCTGTCTGAAGCAACTCCCCGGGATTCAGGTCCGTGTCCAGTTCGCTTACACACCAGGACTTGCTCCCACCTGGCGTTTGGGAGCGTGTTTCAGGGACCGGCATGTGAAGGACACAGGCGTGTGGAGAGCAGGCACATGGGCCCTCAGTAACTTATCGTCATTTGGAACAGAGCTGGACATGGAGGCGTGGGCTGGGCCAGCGGCCTCCGCTCCACGCCATGCTGTTGGAGCGTCCTCCGCATCGTGGACAGAGAATCTCTGCTGCCTCTCTTCGCTCCCGGCTTTTTTCTGCCTGAACCTGAGGGCCGTTGGTGGTCCCGGGGATGTGTTAGTGGGTGGTTTCTCACTCAGAGTTTACCGACACCGGGGCCAATCCTGGGAACGAGTGACAGGCCTTTCAGATTCAATAAAACACATAGCTCAGAAGCATACTCTCAGACATTTTTCCGGTGGAGCCCGCTGCCTGGGAGGCACTGCTGTTGGCCGGGCCGGCAGGACTAGGGACCTGAGGCCAGGCTGAGGAGGGCAGCGGGCACTAAGGATGAGCGGCCCTCCCGCAGCACCCGCAGGACCGCCACTCTCTGACCCTCATCGCCTCCAGCACTCCGGCCTCTCACCTCATCACCTCCAGCACTCCGGCCTTAGCTGCCCAGTGGGGACCCCCTGGCTGCCTCCTGTTCCCACGGGCCCAGCCGCTGCCCCCTCCCTGCTCGGCCTTCAGGCCTCTTCCGTACGATCCCTCCAGGAAGCTCAGCTACCTCGCAGGCCTGCTGCTTCTGGCCGTCGCAGGCCATTCCCCTCCTTAGAGGGCCCCTGGGAAGAGCAGCCAGGAGAGCAGGCATGCCACGCATGCCCGCTTCATCTCCCACCTTCTGAATGAACGAAGAGCTGGAGGAATGTATGGATTATGATAAGAGATGTAAGAGCCCCCAGTGAAAGTATTTCATTAAACAAAGAACGAAAGAAATTCAGGTACTTAGTCCGTAGCGCTTCCCCGTTGGTCTCCAGCTTGCCAGATAGGTTTCTGGTTCGATCACGGTCCCTGTGGGCTTGAGTCTCTGCTCCCGCGTGGCATGTGTGGTGTGACAGTATGGGAGGAACACGTACTCTTGGACGGGGATTTTTCCGGGATTGCGAAAGCAGATTGTTGACACAGGTGTCCCATACGATGTGTTTCAGGAGTAGATCTGTCCCTGCAAGCCGAGAGCAGGACCACGGGGCCCTCACCGACCGCGGCGGCCGCTCCCAAACAACCCAAGTCTCGCCCCACCAACTCGAGGGACGAGCGCTTCCGCTCAGGTACGTGGAGAACGGCGGGGCCAGGCCTTCGCACACACCTGGCTTCCAATGCTGCCAGTGACCGCTTCTGAGCTAAAGTATGCGCTGAAGGATTTCACTTCCCTGGACACTGATTCACCACATAAAGTCAAGAAGAACATGACCTTCACATCACGACAGTTTGTTTTAATGTTACCTCTTTTCCTAGGGGATGCTTAGATTAAAATCCTCCTCGGGATAATTTCTTTAAGCATTTCAGTCATTTTGTACTTAACTAATGCTTCTGTATTGGCAGTGTTTGTAAATCATGGAGAGATTTTGCAGTTAAGGTGCAGATAGTTTAAGGAGCCGTGGTCTTGCAGTGGTTAGGCACAGGCTGCTAATCACAAGGTCAGCTGTTCAAACACCCCGGGGGTGCTTTGGGAGGCAGAGGAGGCTGTCTGCTCATGTCAAGAATTAGAGTCTCAGAAGCCCTCAGTCACTAGGAGGTGGAATCAACTCGGCTCACCAGCAGTGGGTTTGCTTTGGGTTTGCTGGTGCTGCCTGGTAAGTGCTTGGCTGCTAGCCAGAAAGTTGGCGATTCTCACCCACCCGCTGGAGAAAGATGAAGCTGTCTGCTTCCATGAGGATCACAGCCTGGACAGACCCTGTGGGGCAGTTCTACTCTGTCCTATAGGGTCATTGTCAGTCAGAATGGACTTAGTTGTAGGTATATAGATATACAGAGTCCATGTGATACAGACCCCTGGTGGCATAGTGTTGGGCTACAAACTGCTAGGTCAGCAGTTCAAAACTACCAGCTGCCCCACGGGAGAAAGTTGAGACTTTTTACTCCCACAAATATTTACAGTCTCAGAAACCCACAGGGCAGCCTGCCCTGTCCTATAGGGTCGTTATGAATCAGAATCAACTCCATGGCAGGGAGAGAGCTGAGGTGGTGCACGTGGTTAGCATGCTCTGATGCGGACAGAGAGGCTGGAGGGTCAAGGTTGCCCAGAGGCACCTCAGAGGAAAGACCTGGTGGGCTACTCTTGACAAAGCAGACCCTGAAGACCCTTGGGCACACTCTCTGACACACTCGAGGTCTCAGTGAGGCAGCGGGACCCCACTGACAACTGGTTACAGATGATTTAGTATTTTCTACTTTTAGAATCTTGGACCTTTCCTTCTAATTAGATTTCAGCTCCTCTTAATTGTTTGGCAGTGCTTTCGTGAATATTTAAATATTTAAATTCCCTGATATTTCATTTGAACTGTAAGGATACCTACTGAAAACTTATTTTTTTTGTTTTCACTTATAGGTAACTAAAAGAAATCATTTTATTGGGGACTATTTTTTTTTCTCTGTCCATCATAATGGTTTCTTTTTTAATCGTTTTACTGGGGACTCTTAAAACATTCCATACATCAATTGTATCAAGCATATTTGTACATATGTTGGTATCATAATTTTCTAAACATTTTCTTTCTATTTGAGCCCTTGGCATCAACTCCTTTTTTTTCTCCTCCCTCTTCCCCCTCCTACCTTCCCGACCCCTTTGCCATTCTCTGGCAGTTTTCAGCCCTGCTGTTTGGATTTTATCTATATACCAACTACTTTTTCGCTTCCTGTCTGATTTTAAAACATAGTCCAAATATTATGCAGTTTCATATGACTGTCATAATATTCTTGGTCTCTGTATTTGAATAGAATATTCAAACACACTTACTGCCATAGAGTTGATTCTGACCCACAGAGAACCTATAGGACAGGGTGGAATGGCCTTTGTGGGCTCCCAAGACTGCAACTCTTTATGGGAGCAGAAAGCTTCTTTTTCCACAGAGCACCTGGAGGTTTTGAACTGTTGACCTTGTGGGTAGCAGCCCAACACATAACCACTACACTACCAGAGCTCCTTCCAACAGGAATATCGATCTCTCTGAAAGAGCACACTGTTAACAAACAATAATTCACAATAAGTTCTTCATATCTAGATAAAATCCCTGTGGCTTTTAGAATCAACTACACATTGCAATTGGTTGATATGTCGTTCCAGTCTTTTTCATTCTATGGGTTCCCTTTCTCTAGTTTGTTTGTGGGAGACACAGCAGTGTTCATGTGGTTGCATCTCTGCGATGTGGTCTGCCTTGTGCGTTAGCTCTACATCCTGTGACGTGAGACTTGGATCTGGAGGCTCAGTGATATTCGTGTCAGGAATTTCTTCTTGCTTTTAAATGAGATTAGCTCATAGACACTAAAGTGAATCAAAGACGTGATTAACTGAATTGGAGATTTCAAAGGACAAATCAACCGGACAAAATAAACTGAAGGTGCAAAGACCTGGCGATAGAAAACCAAAGGGCAGGACGACATCCTCGGCATTTCGCACTTGTGAAAGCAAGACAACAGAATAAGAGAGGAATTCAGGCTTTGAGTTGCAACATGGAAGAATTCTACGGAGTGATGTATGGAGCATTAAAGGGAGATGGAAGGCATGCAGCATCACTGTGCCAAAAGGAATTGGTCACTGGGCAATCACTTCAGGGGAGACAGCATGTGACCAAGAGCCGATGTGTGGGAAGAAAGTCCAAGCTGTGCTGAAGGCACTGGTGAGCAACAGGCTCCAGGTACCAATTCAGATGCTTGAACAAGTAGGTGCAGTGCTGCAAATGCTCCCTCGCCTATGCCAGGAAAATTGGAAGTCAGCTGCTTAGCTACCCAAAAAGAATAAATCATATTTGTGTTCATTCCAAAGAAAGGGCATCTAACGGACTGTAGAAATTAAAAGCAACTCCTTCCTAACATATGCAAGTACAACTTTGCTGAAGGTAATTAAAAAATGTTTGCAACCATACAATAACAGGGGACGGCCAGCATTTCTAGCCAGAGTCAGAGTCAGACATGGAATGAAGGCTTTTATCACTGATATTGGATGCTTCTTGACTCAAAGCAGAGAACACCAGAAAGATGGTTATCTTTGTTAACTGTGCCCAGGCATTTGACTGTGTGGCTCTTAATAATTTATGGCTAACACTGAAGAATAAGAATTGTGTTCATATAACAGCTATACATCGACCAAGAGGTAGATAGTCGTACAGAACAAGGGGATACGGCCTGCTTTAAAATCATCTAGCTCAGAAGCATCAAAACCCATGGAAGAAGCACACCAGCCTGTGTGATCACGAGGTGTCGATGGGATCAGTTATCAGGCATCCAAGAACAAAAATCAAATCATTGTGAATGAGGGGGAGTGCAGAGTGGGGACCCAAGACCTATCTGTAGGCAACTGAACATTCCCTTACAGAAGGGTCCCAGGGAAGAGAGGAGCCAGTCAGGGCGCAGGGTAGCAATGATGAAACATACAACTTTCCTCTAGTTTCTAAATGCTTTCTCCCCACCACTATCATGATTCCAATTCTACCTTAAAAATCTGGCTAGACCAGAGGATGTACAGATTGGAACTGGAAACACAGGGAATCCAGGACAGATGATCCCTTCAGGACCAATGCTCAGAGTGGTGGTACCAGGAGGGCAGAGGGAGGGTGGGGTGGAAAGGGGGAACCGATTACAAGGATCTACATATAACCTCCTCCCTGGGGGACGGACAGCAGAAAAGTGGGTGAAGGGAGATGTTGGACAGTGTAAGATATGACAAAATAATAATTTATAAATTATCAAGGGTTCATGAGGGAGGGGGGAACAGAGAGGGAGGAGAAAAATGAGCTGATACCAAGGGCTCAAGTAGAAAGCAAATGTTTTGAGAATGATGATGGCAACAAATGTACAAATGTGCTTGAGACAATGGATGGATGTATGGATTGTGATAAGAGTTGTACGAGCCCCCAATAAGAGGATTTAAAAAAATCAGGAATGGGGTGTGTCAAAGCCCTATACTTTTATCAAATTTATTAGATCCGTAATGCCAAGCAAATAGCCCAAGAGCCTGGACTGTGTGAAGAACATGACATCCAGTTTGGAGGAAGTCTCATTGATAATATGCAGATGACACAACCTCGCTTGCTGAAAATACAGATAACTTGAACCACTTACTGATGAAGCTCAAAGACCACAACTTTCAGAATGAAATATACCTCAACGTAAAACAGAAATCCTCACAACTGGACCAATAAAAGATAAGACGATTGAAGCTATCAAGGATTTGATTTTTCTTGGAATCGCAATCAATACCCACAGAAGCAGTAGTAAAGAAATAAAGCACCATATCGCACTGGGAAGATCTGCTGCCAAAGACGCTTCACCTGGTTTGAAGCCAAGATATCACCCTGAGGACCAAGGTGCGCCTGAGTGAAGCCGCGGCATTTTCGGCGTGGAGGTTTCCGTTGCTTCATGTGCGTGCAAAGGCTGGGCAGTGAATGAGGAAGACGAGGAAGAGCGGATGTCGCTGAAGTTGGTGTTGGTGAAAATACGGACCACACGAGGGATTTCTAGAAGAAAGAACAAGTCTGTCTGTGAAGAAGCACAGCTGGAATATTCGTTAGAAATGATGATGGCCAGATTTCACTCACATGCTTTGGACATGTTCCCGAGGAGGACATCATGTCCGATAACGGAGAGGGCTATTGGAAAAGACGACGATCGATGATACGGATGAACACGGTGCTGCAACAGTGGGCTCCACCATCGCAACAAGTTCAAGAATGGGGCAGGACCAGGCGGTGTTTCATTCGGTTGCATTCGAGGTTGCTATGGATCAGAACAAACTCAATGATCACTAACAACTTCGTAGATAATGATGTGGTTTTCTGTCAGATGCACGTCATGTCTCACTCTTCCTGGTGATGTTAGCAGTCCTCAATACCTTAATCGAATCATTCATTAAAAGTCCCACCTCCACTCAGTCCAGGAGCCCAGGTGCTGCTGTTGGTAAGTGAGGGACTGCTGCCAGCAAGGTCGTTGGTCTACATCTGTGTAGGGTCGCCACAGGGTGGAATTGACTCGGTGGCAGGGGATGAGCCAGTAGGTATTCTGACTCAGAGCAACCCTCCGGTAGGAGAGGGTCAACAGCTTCTCAGGGTTTCTAAGATTGTAACTCTCTTTGGGAACAGACAGCCTCCTATGGTCCTCTCAGTGCAGCTGTTGTGTGTGGCTTTGTGGTTAATAGCCCAGCCCCCTCCACCACAAGGACTCTTTATACAGTTGTGACATGGTGACACTGAGCCGGCCATTTCTTCATTCATAAAGCTGAATAATTTTATAATGGGAAACTCCTCCTCATTACTATTTGATTTAGAAAACCATGATAGAAACTCAGTTCTTTCCATTTTTTCCCCACTCGCTTTTAAACTACTGGGTTAGATCATTAACATCCTCCAATTCCAACCAATTAATTTATTTTATTTTCCACTCTTTTTTTTTCCTCTTCAGGATTACATAGTGTTTATTCTAGCACTTAGCCATGGCCATTGGGAGATTCTTCACACTTGAACCATTTGAATTGTTCGATCATTTCCTTGTTGGCTGTTCAAACAGGCTTATCTTATGCGTTTTCATGCCTCTGTCCTACCATCTGCTATTTCTCTGTACCCCGTTAGCTGGCATGGTATTTTCAGACCACAATAGTCACACTGGTACCATGTATGTTCATACTGGATTCCTGTTCAGATTCAGGACGGCTGAATTTTTGCTTCATCTCTTTCACCTACGTTTGTATCTCTTTTATCCCTCCTGAGCATCCTTGTTCCAGGATCACCAGGTTGCTGGGGATGATAGAGTCAGACTTTCCCAGCACTCTTCATTTGTTCTGTCCCCGACCCCGTAGAAAACCCTTCAGTGTGACTGTGCCGAGGGTACCAGCAGTGTGATTATGGAAAGGTGTCTGATTTCTTACGCAGTGCTTCTTGTCTTTGGTGGTATCCCCTCGGAAAGCAGGCCCAATGGTGTTGAAAGTCAGGCTGGTTTATCCCGCTGACTGCGTACAGTTTTATTTGTCTCACTTTATCATCAATTTTGGAGGATTTCTGTTTTATATAATCAATATTTATCTGTGAAAATATTTACATAGTTCCAAAGTCAGATCTACAGAGAAAACTATTAAAAGAAATCCAGTTTCTCCGCGTTTTCTCAATTCCTTTAGAGGCAATCATTTACCTTTTCCCTAAGGCGTAACCACCCCTTTCTGAGATAAATGGCAGCAAACTATTGACACTTCGGGTTGACTTTGCCTTAGTCACTTAACTGTATGTATTCTGAAGGTGTATCCATTGGAGGGCAAGTAAAAAAACATAGCTATAAAGCAGTAGAAACTTGTTAAGTTGAAATGTAACATTGTGAAGCCATTGAGCATCTCCTGCCACTGGATCTGTACACTTTTGATGGCAGTGTTTCCATCTCCCTCAGCCTTTCCCGAAGAATTATGTGCTCTTCAATTTACACCATGTCAGAGTGGCAGTGTGGGGGCTCAGATAATGCTTCATTTTGGGGAAGAAAAAGAAGTCTGAAGGGGCAAGGTCAGGGTTGTAAGGTAGATGGGGTAAGGTTTCCTAAGGAAATTATTTTTTTTCCCCACCAGTTTCTTTCTTTTAAAAAAAATCATTTCATTGGGGGCTCATACAACTCTTATCACAATCCACATATACATCAATTGTATAAAGCACATTTGTACATTCATTACCCTCATCATTCTCAAAACATTTGCTCTCCACGTAAGCCCCTGGCGTCAGATCCTCATTTTCCCCCTCCCTCTTCACTTCCCCCTCCCTCAGGAACCCTTGATGATTTATGAATTATTATTTTGTCATATATTACACTGTCCGACATCTCCCTTCACCCACTTTTCTGTTGTCTGTCCCCCAGGGAGGAGGTTATAAGTAGATCCTTACAATCGATTCCCACTCTCTATCCCACCGTCCCTCTACCCTCCCTGTATTGCCACTCTCAGCACTGATCCTGAAGGGATCACCTGTCCTCGATTCCCTGTATTTCCAGTTCCTATCTGTACCAGTGTACATCTTCTGGTCTAGCCAGATTTGTAAGGTAGAATTGGTATCGTGATAGTGGGTGGGGAGGAAGCATTTAGGAACCAAAGGAAAGTTGTATGTTTCATCATTGCAACACTGCACCCTGACTGGCTCATCTCCTCCCAGCAACCCTTCTGTAAGGGCATGTCCAGTTGCCTACAAATGGGCTTTGGGGTCCCCACTCCACACTCCCTCTCATTCACAATGATATGATTTTTTGTTCTTTGATGCCTGATACCTGATCCCTTCAACACCTCGTGATCACACAGGCTGGTGTGCTTCTTCCATGTGGGCTTTGTTGCTTCTGAGCTAGATGGCTGCTTGTTTACCTTCAAACATTTAAGACCTCAGATGCTATCTCTTTTGATAGCCGGGCACCATCAGCTTTCTTCACCACATTTGCTTATGCACCCGTTTGTCTTCAGCCATCCTATCAAGAAGGTGAGCACACAGTGATAGTTTTTTTGTTCTTTGATGCCTGATAACTGATCCCTTCAGCACCTCGTGATCACACAGGCTGGTGTGCTTCTTCCATGTGGGCTTTGTTGCTTCTGAGCTAGATGGCTGCTTGTTTACCTTCAAGTCTTTAAGAACCCAGATGCTATATCTTTTGATAGCTGGCTCTATCAGCTATCTTCACCACATTTGCTTATTCACCCGCTTTGTCTTCAGCAATCATGTTGGGAAGGTGAGCATCATGGAATGCCAGTTTAACAGAACAAAGTATTCTTGCATTAAGGGAGTACTTGAGTGGAGGCCCAATGTCCACCTGCTACCTTTATACTAAACCTACAAATATATGCACATAAATAAATTTCCCCATCCTCATATGTAAATATATGTACATATGTACATGCTTTTATTTAGACCTCTATAAATGCTCTTTGCCTCCTAGCTCTTTCCTCTATTTCCCCAAGGAAAATCTTATAGGACAGTCCTTGGTACTCTTGAAAAAAGGGCCGATGCCTTTTTGTTTTTCACTCATAAGCACTCCTCTGTTCACCCTACAGTTACTCAGACACACTTCCATGTCTAGCTTTCTGGGTGAGTTCTTCCATGGGATCTTCCAGGGTACTGTGTTCCTTAGCTGAATTCTTTCTTGAACTTACTCTCACCTCCATGTTCTCTATCACCTGATGCTTCCCATACGGCTTTCATTTTGCTAATATCTTCTCACATCTGAGTGTTCAATTCTAGCTTCTTCAATTTCTAGCTTCATCTTTTCCAACAGTTCTGCTGTATACTGTCACACAGGGTACATGAGAATACTGTAAGAGTGATTGTCCAGTGCAGGAGTGTGATGTGTGGCCTGGGAGCCCCCCTTTCCCTTGGGTGTTTCATATTTTCTGTTTCTTCTGAATCTGTATGAACACCTAGGTGCCTGCCTCCCACCTGGGCCAGTGTGGAGAAGATGAGCCCCAGGTACACAAGGCACCGTCAGCCATTCTCAAGCCCCATCCCTTAGTGAGGGAGATGCGGATGATGGCTCAGGAGCCCAGGGTTGGGGTGTCTGATCAATCCACTGCTGCTTCCGGCTTTCTCCCCAACCACACTTTTATGATCACACAGCTGATTCAGGCCACTGCTGTGGACCGCTGCATGGGAGAGTTGGGTACAGAATATCTCAGGCTGAGCTGACGGGAGGTGCCAGCCAGTCTGGGAGGTCTCCTCAGGCTTCTTCCAGCTTCTCCTGGGCTCCCTCCAAACTGACAGACAGCACGCAGACTTCCCAGGCTGTTTCACAAGCCCCGTCCGTTCCCAGATTAGTGCTGGGAAAGGCTAGAAACCGGGCCATTTTGTAAAACTGGAAAGTTCTAAGCTGTAGACACATTTCCTATAGAACTATTCGAATGGGCAATTTCCTCTTGAATTATTTCTTGGTATGTGGTGTTTTCCTTGAAAGACGCTGGTGGCATAGTGGTTAGGAGCTGGGCTGTGAACAGGAAGGCCCGTGGTTCAAACCCGCCAGCCCGTCAGCAGTACGTCTGCTTCAGCAAAGATTTACATGCTCAGAAACCCTCCCTCGGATGGTGATGGGTTGATTGTTTTGTGTGTTTTCTTGGAATTTGTCGGTCTTATCTTACTCATTCAAATTCTTCTTTGTGTTTTAAAGCCCATGCACTGTGGTAATGTCTCCCCCCACTCTTTTATTTTATTTATTTTTTGCTCACTAATGAGCTTTATCTTCTCTATTTTATCAGTTTACCACGTTTTTTGCTGATTCAAAGGAACTTGTGCCTCTGTGGTAACTGTTTCTAACGTGCTGCCTCAGCTCTTTTCTTTCCCATGTCTTCCTTCTAGTTTCTCCGAGTGTCTTTTAATCTCCATTTCTAATTTTGTAAGTCGAATCCTCAGCTCCATCATTGTTTTTAACCGTTACCATTTCCGCTCTAAATGCTCTTGGCAGCATACCAGAAGTTTCATCATGCACTATTTCTGTTCTTTTTTATTCTTGAGTGTGTTCTGATTCCCTCATTTTTCTTTTTAACACATTCCAAGTACTTATTTTTAAAGCCACATTTTATTTAAGATATTTCTTTGGTTCTGATTTAATTATTGTCAGACAACATGGTCTGTATTATACCAGTTATTTAGGGTTTGTTGAGGTCTTCTGCCACCTAATTAATGGTTTTCTCTTTTTTAATAATTATTTTAAAGTGTTTGCATAGAACATGCATTTCCTCTGCTTAGATGGAGGGTCCTGGTTGCGTCCTTAAGAGGAAAGGGAGGAATAAATTTGCTACTCAAAATCTGTATCTTGACTGTTTTTATGTACTTGATCTGTTACTTTCTGAGACAAATGTGCTTACGGTTTCCCGGGTGGGCGTGGAAATCCCACGCGCCTCAAGTACATTTGGATTCATAGAGGTGCTGTTGGCCAGAGAGGACCACTCCCTAGAATGTGACCTGGAGGTGGTTGACGTGTCCCATTCCCCTAGTAGCCTGTCCATGGTTGCTTACTGCATCTTCCGGGCACAGAGGTGCTGCCAGCTGTGTCTCAGTGTCGACCCTCTGTCACCCCATCTCCCTCATCTCAAGTCAGCACTGTGTCCCTTGCACATGCCGCATCTGAAATTTGAGCTGGCGAGCTTTGTTGTCCAGGATAAATTCTTCATCCTCTCATTTTCATGCACACATTTCCGTGTGCTTACTTTAGTTATATTTGTGATGAATCTTTTATTGCGAATTAGGCAGCAGGCTTTATATTGCTGATCATCTGATGAGGACTAAACAGTTCAAATTACTCATCAACACAGCACCCCCCCCCACTGCATTCTATCCCCCTCTCCCACCCTCCCCTGATTGCTCTTCTTCCTCTGATGGAATGCTTTTCTCCCTTTCTCCTAAGTCAGTACCTGTCAGCCTTCTAGTCCACAAAGAGAATGCCCACCGATACGTTTTATAAAACTACCGAACAAAGGGAAAAGGAAGACCACGCAAGCAAACAAAGGAAAAAGACACTTGGGTGCTGGGCGAGGAGGAGTGGGAGGGATGGCGCTGTTTCTCCTCAGCTTCCTGAAAGTCCGCCGTCTCGGAAAGGCCACGTAGGGCTGCTGCGAGTTGGAATGACTCAATGGCAGGAGGTTTGGTTTTCAACCTGCTTTATTAGATGGTATTTTCAGTATAGTTTTTCTTTTAACTCTAAGGTTGCTGTGAGTCGGAATTGACTTGGTGGCAGTTGGTTTGGTTTTCGTTTTAACTCTCAGAGATTAGAGATTGTCACTTTTGCTGCTGCGCTCTCTGGTCAGGATTGTGATTCACTTACATGTTTAATTTTTTCCCCCTTATTTTTCTTTACACCTTAGACCTTTTATCCAGACTCCTTATAGGTATGCTTGAAAGTCCTAAAGGTGGTAAATTCTAATTCTGTCTTTTTTAAAGTTTCGGTCTGACAATGTTCTAGTTCTCCCTTATTTTAAAACACATCCTGATTATTCAGTTTTAGGCTAGGAGTTATTTTTTCACAGCACACTAAATACTCCCCTCTCATCTGGTTTCCATTGTTGACATTGAAAGGTCGGCCATTAGTGTAACTGCCAAAGATATTTGTCTTTTTTCTCTGTTTGATTTTGTGATTTCTCTTTGTCGTTTTACAACATATATGGGTATGGAATTCTCTTTACTTACCTTGCTCAGGGTTTATGTTACTTCCTAAGTCTGATTCTGGCTTCCATCAATTTCAGAGAATTCTCCATACAGGCGTACTTTGCAGATATCGCGGGTTCAGTTCCAGACCACCACAGTAAAGCGAGTCACATGAGTGTACCCCCTAGTGCATCTCAAAGCTCTATTTGCAAGGAGCCCTGGTGGCGTATTGGTTATGCGTGGGGCTGCAACCCCCAAGTCCAGCCATTTGAAACCACCAGCTGCTGCGTGGCAGCAAGGCAGGCCTTTCCATTCCCATAGAGTTACTTCTCAGACACTCACAGGGGCGGTTCTACCGTGTCTTGTAGGGTCTCTATGAGTGAGCATCGACTCAATGACAGTGAGCTCTTTTACAATCTCTGAAGTGTGCAATAGCATTGTAAGAATGTTTGAAATACTGTGAAAACTGTCGAAATGCGACACAAAGTGAGCACATGCTTTTGGAAAAATGGTATCGATAGACTTGTTCAATGCCACAAGCATTCAATTTTTTAAAAACACAGAATCTGTAAGGCACAATGAAGCAAACTATAACACATTGAAATATGCCTGTGTCATTTTAAATATTGCCTCTTCCACACTGTTTATTTTGATTTCTTTATACTTAGATGCCCATTCCATGCATATTCATTCTATCGATCTATCTATCTATCTATCTATCTATCTATCTATCTATCTATCTATCTATCTATCTATCTATCTATCTGGTGTCCTGGTGCATTCTTTAGCAGTTTTATTTTTTCAGTAATTCTGAGTAGTTCTTGCTGTTTATTTTAAATTAATTACTAATTTCAAATATTGTATTTTGTGTATGTGAATTAGGTGTTGGGCTTCTAATCTCAAGGTCAGCAGTTCAAACCCACTAGCTATTCTGTAGATGAATGATGGAGGCTGCCTACTCGCATAGATTAGAAACCTATATCCCCAAATGCACCACCATCATGCTGATTCTGACTCAAAATGACCCTGTAGGACAGAATAAAACTGTTCCTGTGGGTTTCTGAGGCTATAAATCTCTCATAGGAGCATGAAGCCTCATTTCTCTGTCTTGGAAACCCTTATAGGGTGGCTATAAGTATGAATGAGTTCAGTAAAAATAGTTATATTTTATTTACTCATTTTCCCCTGACAGTTGATTGGTTCTATCCTCTCCTTTTTGGTTACTTTTTCCTTTATTGCTTTTTAAAGTTTCCTTTTTATGTAAGCATATTGAACATATTTGATATTCTGTGTTTAATGATTTCACTATTTCTGTGCTGTATTGGTCTGCATCTGTTCATCTGTTAAAAATCTGATTCTTGCTCTGCCCCTACCCCCACCACCCCCCTTTTTTTACTGTAAGCTCATGTATAGGGACTATATATAGCTTTAGGAATTCTTTGCAGCCTGGATTTATATTTTGCTATCAAGAAAGGATCTATATGTACTTTTCCCAGAAATGTGGGCCTCACTGATCCCAGCCTACTTTGAATAAATGAATTTGGCTTGTCTACATTTAGTTCATCAACTGGTATATTTTATTTTAGTCCATCTAATGTTTCTTTCCCTAGTTAATTTAGAAGTTTTGTAAACATTTCATTCCGCTCATAAGCACCTTCCTTTCCTCATAACTCATAATAAAACACACATACTTCCACCACAGCATAAAAACGAGACCCCCTTGGAAGCTGAGACCTTGGGATGTGTCTCTCTCTCTGCTGCCCCCCAGGGAAGGCGTCCTTGTCCTCTCCTTGAAGACGAGTCACCATGGGAGTGATGATAGCATTCCGGGTTTTCACGGTGCCTCTTGGAACCAGTGGTCCTGCTTCCAGAACGCTCCTGCGACTATCCATGGCTCTTCCTCGCCGGCCCCATGGATCTTTTTTTAAAATATAAATCATTTTATTGGGGTACATACAACTCTTATCACAATCCATACATACATCAATTGTGTAAAGTACCTGCGATAGTTTATTGTGCCAGCCTGGCCGATAAACACAAGTAGGATTACCTCTGAAGAGGAGGACTTTAATAATCAAGTGGATAAGATGACACGCGCTGTGGAGACTGGTCCTCCTCTTTCCTCTGCCACTCCTGTTATCGCCTAGTGGGTACGTGAACAAAGTGGACATGGCGGCAGGGATGGAGGTTATGCATGGGCACAGCAACATGGACTTCCACTCACCAAGGCTGACTTGGCCACTGCCACTGCTGAGTGCCCCATTTGCCAGCAGCAGAAACCAACATTAAGTCCAAGATATGGGACTATTCCTCAGGGAGATCAACCAGCAACTTGGTGTCAGGTTGATTACATAGGACCACTTCCATCATGGAGGGTACAGCGTTTTGTTCTTACTGGAATAGACACCTACTCTGGATATGGATTTGCCTTCCCTGCACGTGATGCTTCTGCCAAAACTACTATTCGTGGACTTACAGAATGCCTCATCCACCGGCATGGCATCCCACATAGCATTGCTTCAGATCAAGGAACTCACTTTACAGCAAATACAGTGCGACAATGGGCCCATGTCCATGGAACCCACTGGTCGTATCATGTTCCTCATCATCCTGAAGCTGCCGGCTTGATAGAACGATGGAATGGGCTCCTAAAGACACAATTATGGCGCCAACTAAGTGGCAACAACTTGCGGGGCTGGGGCAATGTTCTCCAGGAAGCTGTATACGCTCTAAACCAGCGGCCAATATATGGTGCTGTGTTTTCAATAGCCAGAATTCATGGGTCCAGGAACCAAGGGGTGGAAGCTGTAGTGCCACCACTCACTATTACTCCTAGTGATACACTTGAAGCATTTTTGCTTCCTGTCCCAGCAACCCTGTGTTCCTCAGGCCTGGAGGTCCTGGTCCCGAAGAAAGGAACTCTCCCACCTGGAAGCACAGCACAGATTCCACTGAATATGGCAGCTGAGAATGTCCCCTGGGCACTTTGGACTTCTCATGCCTTTGGATCAACAGGTCAGGAAGAGTGTCACCGTACTAAGTGGTGTGATTGATCCTGATTATCAAGGAGAAATTGGACTGGTACTACATAATGGAGGTAAAGAAGAATATGTCTGGAATCCAGGAGATCCCATAGGCCGACTCTTAGTGTTACCCTGCCCTGTTATTAAAGTAAATGGTAAGTTACAGCAACCCAATCCTAACAGGACTTATAATGACCCAGACCCCTCAGGAATGAAGGTCTGGGTCACACCGCCAGGCCAAAAACCACAGCCAGCTGAGGTGCTTGCTGAGGGCAAAGGTACTACAGAATGGGTAGCAGTAGAAGGTAGTTCTACCTATCAATTATGACCACGTGATCAATTGCAAAAGCGAGGCTTGTAATTGTCCATGTATTTTCTTTGTATGTGATTATTGCGTATATTTCCTTTGTTCAAGTATGTTATATCAGATATAATTTGACTCAAGTGTGTTTTCATTTATATGTATGATAGATGATAAGTATAAGTGTGATTTCATTAATATCTGGAAATTATATAAGTATGTATGGGTAAAGAATTGTGTACAGGTGCTAGGTTGGCAAGGGGTGGATTGTGATAGTTTATTGTGCCAGCCTGGCTGATAAACACAAGTAGGATTAATTGAAGGGCGGAGAGATAAATGGCTCAGTGAGCCTTGCCTTGCTTATTCTGTGCCTCAATTTAAAGGGGTACACTACCTGTGGGATGGCTAGTCCCTTTAAGCCCACACAATTGGAATGTTTATCTCTGGAGCTGGGGACTGACAGTTGGTGACAGTTGGTGACAGTTGGGGACCTGCCTTGCTGTTTGCTGCCTGGGTATATATAGCCCAGCTCTCTCTACAGAAAGGGACTGGCAACTGGCGGCTCTCAAGCCTTAAAGGACTGCTAGTGTCTCACTGCTTTATAATTTAACTGTTAATTTCTTGTATTATTTATCTGTATATAATTTAACGGTTCATTTCTTATATTATATATCTATCTTTATAAATATATTTATATATAATTACTAGCAATCTGGTCTTGTCTCTCTAGAGAACCCTGTCCAACACAGCACCCTTATACATTCGTTGCCTTCATCATTCTCAAAATTCATCTTCCACTTGGGTTCCTGGAATCAGCTCATTTTCCATTTTTCCCTCCCTCCCCCTTCCTCCGCTCCCCGCTCCCTCCTCACTTCCCCCTCCCTCATGAACCCTTGATAATTTATAAATTATTATTTTATCTTACACTGTCCGGCGTCTCCCTTCACCCACCTTCCTGTTGCCATCCCCCAGAGAGGAGGTTATATGTAGATCCCCGAGATCGGTTCCCCCTCTCTATCCCTGTTCCCTCCCAGTATCGCCACTCTTACCATTGGTCCTGAGGGGTTCGTCTGTCCTAGATAACCCGTGTTTCTAGATCCCTACTGCACCGCTGTGCATCCTTTGGTCTAACCAGGTCCCCAAGGCAGAATTGGGGTCATGATAATTGGGGGGAAGGAAGCGTTCAAGAACTAGAGGAAGGTTTTGAGTTTCATTATTGCTAAACTGAACTCTGAGTGACTCATCTCCTCCCCACTACCCCTCTGCAAGGGATGTCCAGCTCTCTACAGATGGGCATTGGGTCCCCACCATGGACTCCCCTCATTCACGGTGATGTGATTCCCCCTCTCACCCTCCCCGCCTTTATTGCTTGAAACCTGGTCCCGAGGCCCTTCATGATCACACACGTCGGTGTGCTGCTTGCATCTTAACGCCGTGCTGGGAGGCTCATTCGGCCCACTCTTCTCTTCCCTTTAACGTCTTTTGAGGCGACTCCTTGCTACAGGGCCTTGTGTTTGGTGCTACAGCCCCCCTGTCCTCAGAGGGGACGTGGCCATGGGCTCCCCGCGCCGCGCCGGAGCTTTCCTCTCCCTGACCTCTGGGGGTATCTTCCCTGTGAGTGCAGGGTTGTGACCGCGGAGGGGGGAGGGCGCTGCGTGACATCCTCAGCCACAGGGAGGGAAGAGGGCCGAGGGAATAGGCCAAGGTGTGGTGTGGGCGGAGCCTGAGCGCCTTTCCGTGGTTTCCCGAAGGGTAGCACGCAGGGCATCTCCACGTTGTTGCTCGGGAGCCAGCCCGTTCAGAAGTCTTTTCTCTGCCGCCCTCTCCGTGCAGACGTCCACACGGAAGCCGTGCAGGCAGCGCTGGCCAAGTACAAGGAGAGGAAGATGCCCATGCCCTCGAAACGGCGCTCCGCACTCGTGCACTCGTCCGTGGACGCGTACACGCCCCCAGGTACGTACAGCCAGGTGCTCCTCGGTGCCCTGGCATCGTAATGCAGGGCGAGCCTTCCCACGGGATCTGTCGATGGACGCACGTGGGGATAAAGACTGTATTTAATGATTCCGGACCGGAAACCTTGGCGGTATCAGACAGTATTGTTCTTATCCAATTGGATACCCAATTGGATTTTTGATGACAATGTTAATTTTCCCCCCTAAGGCTTGTAGTAAAGAAAGTGACTTATAATATCCCTGAGTAGAATGCCAATGTTTCCTATGACAATTAAAGTGAGTCTCAGCTCAGTAACTTTGATGTGATTGAGCTGTGGAATGAGATATGTATTAAATCCCAGTTAAAAATATCCACGGTTTAAGTGAAAATAAGTAATAAATCAAATGAGGTAATATATATTTATTTGTTGGCGGGGGGACATTTGGAAAGTTTCGACAGATATAGTTATTGTTGTTTTGCTGTTACCGCTACAAATGCAAGCCTGTAAGTGGGATTTCTCTTCTGCAGTGATGTATTTTAAGCTTCCGATTATACTCGGCCATGAAGTTGACCTTTAATGGCTCTCTGTCCATGGGCTGCTACTGCCCACCAAGTTACTGACAAAACAAAACCCCAGCCATTTTTGATGTGATTCTTTTAGAGTTACTTAGCTATACAAGTGAAACGCTATAGATTCTTAAGATAATGCAGGCATACTTCCTTACTGGGCACTGTGTGTGGGGAGACCCATAATTTATATTGTAGAAAAAATATTAGAAAAGTTTGCCAAATTACCGTATATACTCGTGTATAAGCCAAGTGTTTCTGCACATTTTTTAATGCAGTTTTGTGGTAAAATTAGGTGCCTTGGCAGATACTCGGGTCAGCTTATACTCAAGGATATACGGTACCATTTCTACTAATTCCAGCCCTGGCTACTACCCAATCATAATTGTCAAACCAGAATAAATTTCCAACTTGTCTGTTCATCTTAAGGTTTGAAACGATTTTCTTGGGGAAGGAATTCTCCGTTTAAGCTCATTTACATGCTTTGCCCCAAGAGAGTGCCTAGACAGGGTGGCACCTGCGAGGTGGCTCTTGATGCCATCTCTGGTGGCCCACAGAGGCTGCTGGGGGCTCACCTGCTGAACAGGAACGGCGAGGGAGGGTGCATACCTTGTTCAGGAGGTGCCGGACCGTGGGCAGGACTCCTCCAGGAGACTCGGGGCACTGGGCTGCTTGCTGTCAGCATGGCTTCTTTTGCCAGAGGTGGCTACCCCACCGGGCTGTGCACGGAGACGGCCTTTGTGATTGGACGTGTCGTCCGTCACAGGGCAGGGAGTCCACAGAGCAGTTAGACGTTCCGTCCGGACGGGGGGCAAGGTGGTGCCAGCGCTCTAGGACATTCAGCATGTGGCCATCCAATCGTGACTCGGGCATTTATGCGCCAGGACTCGGGACCTCCACATGGCACATGTGGACCCGAATGCTCAGATGAGGGCTTGCCTTCCCTCCCAGTGGGTGCTGTGTCCCCTGACGAAGTCACCTCTGGGACCTCGAGGGACTCTGAAACCGTTTCCCCCAATAGTGCTCTTGGGGTTCCAGAGCCCACCCGGGAGCAGGCCCCCTCTGTGCTGAGGGCCGGTGCCCGGAGCACACAGCATGCTTCACGCAGGGCGTGGAGGGTTGCGGGTGCGAGCGGGTGCCCCGTCCCTGTGACTCACCCGTGCATCACATGCCTGTCATCATTATTTTCACCGCAGACACCTCGTCCGCCTCAGAAGATGAGGGCTCTTTGCGGCGACCCGGGAGACTCACCTCCACTCCGCTCCAGAGCCATCCCAGCGTCGAGCCCTGGCTCGACCGGGTCATTCAGGGCTCGTCCACCTCATCCTCCGCATCCTCCACCTCATCTCACCCGGGAGGGAGACCCGCCACCGTTCCCAGCGCCGCCGCCGCCCTCACCGGCCTCGCGGCCCACGCCCACATAGGTCAGTACAGAGCGCCCGGGGACCCCCCTAGAGCTGGTGCAGGCGTGTCCAGAAGGAAGGTGCCCCTCTGCCCAGAGGGCGAGCAGAGCAGATAGTAATCACACTTAAAGAAATGGGGTTGCTACTGGGTCAGTTTGCCATTCAGATCAAATCTTTCATAATTCTTCCAGGAATCTGGCCTGACTAAACTTCTCCATCAAGTCCCGCCCTCTCTCTTTTTCCCCCAAGCCCCAATGGCCACTGAAGGGCATGAGGCCCTCAGTGCTGGCAGAGCCCCTCCTGCCGTCGGGGGGAAGCAGCATGGTCAGCAGGTCTGCCGGACAGTCAGTGGCAGGGTGACTGCTGTGTCCCCTGGATTGGCTGGCACCACCGTCCCTGGCACCTTGCTGTGGCGTGCCCATTGTCCTTGCATCTGGCAGGCGACTGCAATAATAGGCTTGGCTGAAGCATGCCAGGTCTTTACTCTTCCAGGCACCAGGTAAAATAGCTCTTAGGCTGAGCATGAGAATTGGAAGGAAATCCTAAAAGGAATAAAATGTAACACGTAAACGGATTTTCCTCCGGGCTGCTTAGAGCAGGTGCAAACGACAGCACTGAGCGGATGGGCCACGCAGAGGGGGCTTCGTTGGGTCTTGGCTGTCACTGTCCATTTGCAAATTAGCGGGAGACCCAAATACGTGTGAGGCCTGCCGAGAATCAAACTCCTCGGCCCGTCAGGCATCTAGGTCTTCGTGCATCCTGTCTCCCCCCTCCTTCCTCTCCACCAGGCGTGAAGTTAAAATGTGGGTAGCAGAGAGGCCGTCACGGGGCTGTTCTTTCTGCACTGGCTGCAGCAGGGCTGGCAGTGCCTTTGTGCAGAGGCTTGGGCATTCGGCTAGTTGGCAGCTTTCCTATGGAAATGAGAATATGCAAACATGTAAATCCCCACCATAAGACTAGGCTCTTTTCCCAGATGTCAAACAGAGCCATATAAAGATGTATAGATCTTCTCTAAATGATCCCCCCCTTGAATGACATTAATCCTTGAAAAAACAGCAAAACTATTATTGTTCATTTGAGATCCTATTTTTAAGCCACTACAGGAGTGTAGTTAGTTAGCTTTGGCAGCGGCTGTGAGGCATCTAGAACCTGGGAGGGCAAGTCCGTGTGCTAGTAGGTGATCCTTGCTGGACCTGCTTAGCAGTGCAGCAGGGCCGATGCCAACGTGCTAGGTTGGCATTAATTTCTTTGCATTTGTCAAAGCTGCAACCTGGACACCTGCCTGGCACCACAGTGGGCTGTGCTTGGGGTGGATGCCCAGCAGGCAGAGATGGCGGGCAGTGCAGGCCCAGGCTGTATTGCTGAGTCCTGCCTCTACCAGGTTGGTTGGATTAGGAGCAATCTCAGTGTTGTCAAGTGGCCAGGCATACTCCAAGAGCACCCCACTTACTGTCCTCTGTGCCCATCCTCCCGTTTCTGTATTCACGCGGATCTGGACACATCTGTGTGTTACCTCTGCCTGTATGCCTTCTACCACCCTAAGGCTTTTCGATTGGCAGTGGAGCTGCCCATTCCTCCTGCCTGTGTGCACAGACCACAGAGGTGTCCTGTAAAGCCCAGGGGAAGACAAGGGAAGACCCGTGGGTAGGTTGCAGGGTGGCTCTGGGCAGAATTCTTGAAAAGGGGCCCCAATGAAAACAACCCAACCTGGCTTTTTTCTGTGGTTTTCTTGCGGGGCTATCGCCACTGTCCCCTTTCCTTGAGCAGGTAGGTAGCTGACGGCCTGGACCAGTTCCTGCACTGATACTGCCCCTCCCTTGTGTTACGGGCATTTCACTTGACGGAAGCACACACTAACTGCAGAGTGAGCAATGGGGGGCTTGACCATGTGAAAATGCACCCGAGCCTTTATCGTCTGCCTGTGTCTGCTCACCGCCTTCTAATGCGATGTCGAGGGGCTGCTGCCCGGATTTCTGGCAGCTAGACATAAGAGATGCCCCACGTGGGGGGCTGGCCCCATGCAGTGGTGCAGAATGTTCCAGTAGCCCTCCACTTTGCTGTCTGTGTGGGAAATGCAAGGCTTTCCATTCCCTGGAAGGACTTGGCTGCAAAGATTCACAATGTAGGTTTTTAACTGGATGGACAACTGCTCTGTCCTGTCTTTCCCGTCTCATGTGCTCGGTCTACTATATGTGTCTTGGGATTCATTCTAAGGAGTTTCAAGGATCATAATACTGTCTCTGCTGGTACCTTACTGCAGACTGCCGGCTTCATGCCCTGGGTGCTTGCTGGGCATAGTCGACTTCAGCGTCTAAATATCTAGTCGCTCCCTTTCCCTCTCTTTCTAACAAACACCATTCTTTAGGTGTGTGTCCGACACTAGAGAATCGCTCAGGAAAGAGGGAGGCTGTATCAGATGAAGCAAGCTTGGAGTGCAGAGCACACTTGGTCAAAGCAATTTAAAAATAGTTTCAGTTTTCACCTAAGGAAACCAACTTTGTCCGATCTTTTGACATAGTACTGATATTTCAGCGGTACTTTCAATACACCATTTTGTTGTTACTTAGACTAGTTTATTTCTATGTGGCTATTTAAACCCTGCTTGGTAGTCTGTAAGTTACATGTGCGCTTTTACAGACATTTACTCCGGTCGCTGTGTTTGGAAGGGTGGGAAGCTTATTTTTGTTTTTAAAACTGGAATTACCTTCTATGTAATTAAGCTTTGGATTTTTCCAACAGAGTGTATTCTGCTATTTAAACAGTGATCTTGTTTTCTGTCTCCCTGTAATTTTAGTTTCACCTACCTAAAAATTCTTACTTTGCATGTGAAAGAGTGAAATATTTTTAAAGTTTAGAACTTAAAAATTAAAATTGTTGATATAACCTATGTGAAGCTTATGGCAAATCCATTCAGGGAAAGATCAGGCGGATTGCTGGATCTCCACCCAGGGTAGGGTGATACTGAGCTCCCAGACAGACCCCTGCCATCATAAATTCCGCCTCGTCGCTCCGTTTCAGAAGGACCCGTGGCTGTCAATCTTGAGAGGATAGACAGCCTCTGCTTTCTTCTACGGATCAGCTGGTGGGTTGCGATAGCTGGCAGTCAGTTCTTGCCCGCAAGTTCCACGGGGGCTTCTTCACAAAGGACAAGTGTCTATCATTGTGTGGCAGAGTGCAGTCTGTAGCAGTCGCACAAAGTACCTTTGCTGACGGTAGAGCCAATCCCAATCCCAAGTCCTACAGCGACATACTGTCAACTGGCAATCGCAACACACGCATGTTTCTTGACCATGGAAATGAAATACAAAATGCAGAAGACAATGGATGTGCTTTAACATGGCGGTGGGGGGGCAATCTTTATTTTTTGTAGCTTTATTCTTCCTAACAATTGACATGCTTTTCTTGGGGACGGGGAGTGGTTGCAGAAGTCTTGCAGTAACGATCGGAATGCAATGAAATGGCACATTTTCCTCTACTTCACTGAGCAAAGTATCTCAAGTGAACCTCTCCCGACTGCGGTGGGGCCGGCACGGCATGTTCCCTGTGCCCTGGAGGTGGTGTGGGCTAGAGCATCCCTCAGACACAGTGCTGCATAGTGTGGCTGGTGGTTCACAGGGCTCTGGTGTACCTTCATCCAGCCAGAAAAACAAATGAATCAGAATATCTCCCACCCTGCTCCGCTCAATGAAGCTCACGGGTAGTGGGGTTTGAACTGAGACTTTCAATCCTCTTTGAATTAATTGCCACTTTTATTTTGGGTGTATTTTCTAAAAGCAGACCTGCACCCCGCCCCTCCAGATGTCACCACCGGCCTCGGGGAGCATGCGCACTGTGAACGTCCCCAGGTGGCCTCCGTGAGAGGCGTGCCTCGAGGGTGCAGCAGGAGCATCCTGGAAACAGCAGATGGTAAGCTCTCTTTCAAACACCTCAGCACAGGCTCTCCCCCACGCTTAGTGTATGTGCTTAAACAACCCAAGCTAGCCGTCATTCTCGATCCTGCCATCAACATACGGTTTGTGCGTCGATGGGTTACATGTCGGGCTGCTAACTGCAAGGTCAGCAGTTTGAAGCCACCCGCAGCTCTGCACGAGAAAGATGAGGGTTTGTCCTCTCAGAAAGGTTGACCGTTTTGCAAACCCACCGCAGCAGTTCTGCTCTGCCCTACAGGGTTGCTATGAGTCAGAATCAACTTGAGGGCAGGAAGAGCTCCGTGATGTGGCTACATCACAGGTATTTGGGCTGTTTCCAGGTTTGGGTTCTTGTGTGGACCAGGTGAGTTGTGGGTTGACATTAAGAATATCCGATATGAAGTAGGAGTAGAATGGCTGAATCATGAAGTGGACAGATGTTTAACTTGTATTCAACTTGTTTTCCCAAGAGACTGCATTATGTAATATTTCCACGTTAGTGAGAGCTTCACTTTCACACCCACACTCATGTTTGATTTTGGTGTTTTGGAAATGCTATCCATCTTAATGGCTGGGTAAGGAGGAAGCCCTGGGGGCACCTCTGTTAAGTATTGGACTGCTAGCTGCCAGGTCGGTGGTTCAAACCTGCCAGCCACTGTGGGGGAAGATGAGGCGATTTGCTCCCATAGAGATTTGCAGCCCTGGAAAATCCTGTGCAGACTTGCTGTGAGTTGGCATCGAGCCCATGGCAGTAGGGTAATAGATGTGCAGTGCTTTGTCCTGAGAGTTTTAATGCGCATTTCTCTAGTGATAGATGATGCCGTACATCTTTTCATGTGCAAATTGGCCATTTGTCTCTCTTTTAGGAGACACCTCTGCTCAAATATATATTTTAACTGTGCTGTTTTCTGATTAAGTTTCAAGAGGGTTTTTACAAATAATTGTTGGGCAATAGTCCTTTCTGCCAGAAATGACAAATTGAAGAGGAGCAGCGTTCGGTGCATTGTGGAGAAGAACACGTCAAGCTATGTCCTGAAATAGCACACCGCCAGCGATGAGGTGATACACACAGGCCTGCAAGGAAGACCAGGTCATATGACCACTATTCAAGTGAGGAGAGCAGAGATTTCCCCCAACTTCTGTGGCCTAATAGTGCTCCAACACGCAGGCAAGAGGCAAGGAGAATTGTTGGGGGTTGGAAAGCGGACGTGGGCACGGAGAAGGATGCAGTGGCCTGTGCCGTCAGGTTGGCTCTGGCTCACAACAGCCCCGTGTACAAGAGGACGCCGCCCGGTCCTGCGCCCTCCTCGGGGTTGTTTCATGGTCTGTGGAAGGTCTTCCTCTCCGGGGCTGTCCCTCTCCTTCACTGCGGATGACGTCCTTTGCAGACACCCGTCTTTCCTGTGAGACGAGCTCTCACCAGCCTTGCTTCCAGGGAGATTCTGGCTGTGCTTCTTCCTGGCCGCATCCATTCTCTAGGCAGTCTTTCCATTTTTAAAACACACACTCCCAGTGTTCTTCACCAGCACCATGATTCACGTGCATTGACTCTTCTTCGGTCGTCCTTACTTACACTTACGTGCACATGAAGCAACGTACAATGCCATGCTCTCAACACTGCAAAGAGGCTGTCTGCAGCAGATTGGTGTGTCGTTTTGAGCTCCTGACTGCTGCTTCCATGAGTCTGGGTTGTGGATCCAAGCAAGATGAAATCCGTGACAGCTGCGATCTTTTTTCCATTTATCACAGTGTTACCTTTTTGGTGAAGATTTTGGTAGTTAGTTTATTGTGCCAATCTGGCCGATAAACACCTGTGGGATTAATTGAAGGGCAGAGAGACAAATGGCTCGGCGACCCTAGCCTTTTTTGTCTCTCACCCTTTGATCATGGGACCAGTGTGTGGCTGCCTGGATTGTTCTGTGCCTCAATTTGCAAGCTACACTGCCTGTGGGACACCTAACCCGTGGACTGTGTCACTGTAATGTGAGGTTCCTTCAAGACCTGCTTCACCACACCATTGGAATTTGCATCTCTTGGCTGACTGTTGGTGATCTGCCTTGCTGTTTGCTGCCTGTGCCCGGATGGCCTGAATTGCTCTACCTGGTGGCTCTCACGACTTGAAGGACTGCCAGTGTCTCACAACTGTCTCATGGGAGTGATTCACACTGAGCCATTTGCACTGCTTTATAATTTAGCTGTTTATTTCTTGTGTTATATATCTATCTGTATAAATATGTCCATAAAATGATTAGCAATCTGGCTTTGTCTCTCTAGAGAACCCTGTCTAACACAGTATGTGCAGATGATGTTTAGTTAGGTGGTTCTGTAATTTGCATACTCTGTTGGGTCACCTTTCTTTGGAATGGGCACGCATACGGATCTCTTCCAGTCAGTTGGCCAGGTGGCTGTCTCCCAGATTTCCTGGCATGGACGACTGAGTGCTTCCAGTGCTCCCATCAGCTTGTTGGGACATTTCAGTTAATATCCCATCAGTTCCCAGAGCCTCGTTTTCTACTAATGCTTTCAGTGCAGCTTGGAATCCTTCCTTCAGTACTGTCAGTTCTGGGTCAGATGCCACCTCCTGAGATGGCAGAATGTCAAGTCCTTCTTTTTGGTACAGTGACTCCGTGCATTATTTCCAGTTTTTCTTGATGCTGCTTGCATCATGCAATATTTGGTAGCCTTTTAAAAAGTTTTATTGACATGTCATATATCCTATAATTCGATGGTTCAGTCGTACTAAAAACAGTTGTACAGTCATCATCACAGTCAAGTTTAGAACATTTTCTTCTTTCTTGAACTCATTGTTATTAACTCCCTATTTCCTCCCACCTTCCCTTGCAGTCCCCGCCCCTCTACCCCTGCACAAACCATTAATTCAGGTACAATCTATATAGATTTAGCTATCTTGGATTTCATATGTAGAAAAACATACTAAAACACACACACACACACACACACACCAATAAAAAAATTCAACAACAACACTTGCCTGGCAGGGGAGATGCCATGATCACGAAGGTGGTTTTCCCAGGGCGAGGCTCATCGGTGGCACTCCGGATGTGCTGACCCCTGAGATTTCATTGAGTATATCTGTAGAAAGAGACAACAGGGAAGCTCATTGCCATCCTCGTTGTTGTTAGTGGCTGTTGAGTCGGTTACAGCTCATTGTGAGTGACCTTCTGTATAACGGAACAAAACCCTGCCTGGTCCTGTGCTATCCTGACACGTGTTCCTGTCTTTGACCCTCCTGATGCGGCCACCGTATCCATCCATCTTGCTGAGAGGAAGGCCCTTTCCACCGCCCCTCTCCTGAGGGACTGGCCTCTTCTGGCAACATATCCAAAGTTTGCGAGATGAAGTCTTACCATCCGTGCCACTAAGGAGCATTCTGGGAAAGGATCGTATGCTTGACAAAGTGAAGGGGCAGCGAGACAGAGGAAGCCCCTTAACAAGATGGACTGACAGTGACTGCAGCAGTGGCCTCAGCCACAACAACTGTGAGGACGGCCAGGACTGCTGGACAGAGGGCCACTGTGAGTCGTCTGGTGCCTAACGATAACAAGATTTTATATTCCTACCAATTATGGTATAGCTCTCCATTTGTTTAGATCTTTCAAAGACTTTCTCAGCATTGTTTTCATCCTTCAAGAGTACAGATATGGCACATGTTTTGTTAAAATTATTCCTGGTATATTTTTAAGGAGCCCTGGTGGCTTAGTGATTATGAGTTGGGTGGTTAACTGCAAGGTCAGCAGTTCAAAAGCACCAGCTTCTCTGAAGGAGAATGATAGGGATTTCTGCTCTCATGAAGAGTGACAGTCCTAGAGACTCACAGGGGCAGTTCTACCCTGTCACTCCCCTGCTGCTATGAGTTGGCATCGTTCAGTGGCAGCGAGTTTGGTTTTGGAATATACTTTTGATGCCACTGTAAGTTATATTTAAAGTATTTTTTTCCAGGTTGTTGGTATCCTGTGAAAATATAATTGAATTTAAAAAAACTCAATATAATTATTGGAAATATATGCACTGAACTTATAGTATTCTAGTAGCTTTTAAAATAGATTTCTTAATATTTTTTTCTACTTAATCACACTATCTGTGAATTAAGATACTTTGGCTTTCCAAATTACTTGCCTCATTTTTTTTTGCCTTGTTCTATTATCTTGGACTCTTAATACAAGGTCTATTATTATTGTTGATAATAGACATCCTTATCTGTGTTTCCTGTATCACAGAGAAAAATATGCATTGAAGTATTTAAATCATTTACAGTCAAGTTAGTTTGCAATGTGATTCCAGTATCAAATCCATGATACCGCTATACTTTTTCTATTGTACTCATCTATTAAATTCTCCCTTCCATCCCTTACCCCATCTTACCTGTATTCCTTTGGGTTAATTTGTTGTTATTTTTTTTAACATTGTATATTATCATCACTTTTATTTTTTTCTTTGTGGTTACTATAGGATTGATGACATTAATCTTTACCTCAACACAACCTGTCCTCACATTTTATTACACAACTTGGTGTGCCGAAGGTGGCCTTTTAATACGTTGTTACTGTGACCACTGAGAAGCTATTTGGAGAAAGTTAAAAATGAGTTTCTTTTTGAGCATCACTGACCAGGATATATTCCAAACGAGTCAAGATATCGAATGAGAGAAATTAAGTAGCACGAAAAGATGGTGGTTTTTCCTTTTACCTGTTTATAGGGAAATGCCCAATCATCTCTACATCGAACGATTCCAGCCATATGGTTAGAGAAAACTGACTTATGACACCTGGCACCAGACCGATGAGATTGACACCAGTTTAGTAGTGAGATGTATGTTGTTGTGTGCTGATTCAGATTCCTAGTGACCCTACGACCCTGCGTATCTGACACATTAGAACTGTCCCACAGGCTGAATCTATAGGCACAGACTGCCAGATCCTTTCTCCCGCAGAGCCACTGATGGATTAGCTGCTGACCCTTTGGTTAGCAGCTGAGCACAGCCCTTCCACTGCTGGGGTTCTTTACTTACAGCCTGGGACAGGAGAGCACAGCATGCAGAATTCCAGGGGGCTTCTACTTAAGAGCAGAGTGAATAAGCAGGTGTTGTGGGGGACAGGTGTTATAGTAACAAGAGGATGGATTCCCATGAAAATGTGTGCTTAGCATGGGTGGCAGTACACTGGCACTTGTAACTGACTGATAAGCAGGCACTGTGCCAGGTCCCATGATAAAGGGCTAAGGGCCTTTGTCCTCCTAGGGAATCAGAGTGGGGAGGGGAACTTGCCACTGGGCTATTTAAGGCCCTCCTGATTTTTCCTAGATGTCAAGACAGCACACAGTATTGGGCCTTAATTTTAGATCTTATTCCATCAAAGCTTTTCTAAATATGTGTAAAAATTTACATTTAGTCTAGGTAAAGATATAGATATATTTGACTTTCATAAAACTACAAAAAAAACAAACCCAAACACCCTAACCTTTTACATGACAAATAATACTTATAAAGAGAACCAAAAGGAGAATCGATAAACAGGGAGAGAATATTCACAACAGATGCACTGCATGAAAGTCTAGTGTTTATAATACTTAAAGAACTTTTTTAAATGGAGAGGAAGCCTGAGGCGGTGGGTCGGGGGTGGTGGGGGATTGTTGGAGCAACAGCAAACTAGCTTAGAGGAGGCACCAAGAGGCGGAATGAAGGGGAAAGTGGCGGTGAGGCAGGAGGAAGGTAAGAGGAAACAGGAAGGACCAAGGAAGCAAAGCAATGGATAGAGGTATAAACATAGCAGTGTACATATGTAGATACATTAATCCACAAAAATAGAGGTATTGGCTCATGTACATATATTTATACGGCAATACACTGAGGTAGGGGATGGACTTGGGGCCTCTGCTCATACCCTCCCTCAATATAAATTGAGAGGACGGTAACCCCAATCATATAGAGTCCTAGTGATGTAGTGAGTTATGTGTGCACTGAGCTGCTAAGTGCAAGGTCCGCAGTTCAAACGGACCAGGATTTCTACTGAAGAAAGATGAGGCTTTTCTCTCCTTTAAAAAAGCCAGTTCTCAGAAACCCAAAGCTCAGGTCTACAGCCCTGTGGGGCCACTGTGTGTTGAATGAACTTGGTGGCAGTGGTAGGGAGGCAGGTAGCCCACACAGCATGTCTCCGACCCTAGCTGCCCAGATCTGGGTCAGAGCTCACAAGTTAGAAGGACACCTCTTCAGACTGCCTGCGGAGTGTCCTCCTAGGTCTCGCTTGCTCTCATTGCCCCTGTGGGTTCAGTCATTTGTCAAAAGAACTCATAGAAATCATGCAGAGTATACCACACTTAAGGCTTCTGATTTATTACAGCCGAAAAAGGTTTGGAATGAGGTCTCAAAGCGGTCATAGTATGGAGTACTCATGTTCCAACAAGGGACATGCTACCTCTCCTGTGTATGGTCACCATCTAGGAAGCTCATCTGAGCTTCAGGCTCTTACTGGCCTCCCTTCATGGCCAGGACAGATTGCGCATTGACAGGTGAGGCTTGGTTACATCAGGCCCCCAGCGGTTGGTATGACTAGAACTAAGAATGAGGCCAAATTGCTTTTTGCAATTCACACCTCTCAGACGTGTTCCAGATTAAAGGAGAGAAAATGTGACAACTTTCTCTGTTGGAGAACAGAAATGCTGTAAGAGGGCACTGTGGGGGTGGCTCCCTGGCTTGGTGGGTTAACAGGATGTCTGCACAGCAGCTCGGGTCAGTGTGGCACTCCCAGGACTCCCCTCACCCTCTTACAGAAGGGCTTGCAGCCAGTGAGCACGCTCACCCTCCTCTCGTGTATATTTTCCTGAGCACCTTGTCACCAGCGCTGGTGCTTGTCACCACCTGAGTGTTGCTGTGTGGAGGCGGACTCCTGCCTTCTACAGACGCTCCGTCACCTAACAGCCGACAAGCTTGTGGCCTCATGAGATTCATCGTTACTGAGGACACAAAAGAGCATTTCGCTTATGTGGATTGTGTTTCTTGACATTTTCCATCCATTAAAAAAATTAAAACTGTTTATAAAAAATGTAAATCTATGTATCCATCCATTTAGAAATAATAAATTCATGACATGTGAACACAAAACAAATAGGCTCACTGCCATCAAGTCGATTCCCACTTACAGAAATCCGATAGAACAGAGTAGAACTGTCCCTATGGGTTTCCAAGACTAAATCTTGACGGGAGTAGAAAGCCTCATTTCCCCATGGACACGGAAACGTCAATAGCATCGACTTATGGGGGCAAGAATCCAAATCAATGCAAATTGAGTGAGCAGAGTGGCTCTGCTCCACGTGTTTGCAAATATCCTCTATGATTGGCATCATGCAGCTTCTGGGCTCTTCCTGCTCACATGAAGTTTGCTGTGGTGTCGCGCTGTGTCGCCTCTGGAAAGCGCCCTGAGCTCTGGGAGGGAGGGAGGAAGGCCAGTGGGTTTTAGTACGACCATGACAGCGCTTTGACTGTCTCTCAGTAGGTATTGGTTGAATGCGCGGATAAATCCCCACATGACAGTTGTATGGGTCAGCATGTGGATGGACTTACACATCCCAATCTGTTCCTGCCACGTCCACCCCCGGGGCTCGTCTGCACGCCTCGCCTCAGTGTTTCTCTGCTTCTTCTGTGCCAGGGGTCCCGGTGAACAGCAGGGTGTCCTCCAAAATCCAGCAGCTTCTAAACACCCTGAAGAGGCCCAAGCGCCCTCCACTGAAGGAGTTCTTTGTGGACGATTGCGAGGAACTGTTGGAAGGTAAGGGGCCCTGACTCTCCCTCTGCTTCTGTGAGTGTGCGGACAGCGTGGCCTCCAGGCCTGCAGTCACCTCTGCCTCCACACCCCGTGGCCACCTTGCATGATCGTTTCAGACGACGCTTTATTGAAGCAAGCAGAAAATTCATCACTCAAATTAAAATGACTTAGCATTTCTCTGTGTTCCTAGCCCAGCGGCTGAAAATACTTCTATAGCTTGATTTTACTTAATGTTATGTAAAATTTCATTTAAAGGTGAGAAAATTCGGACAGCCTTAGAATAAAAATAGATGTACTTTTTAAAGAATCAAAATCAAACCAAACTCACTGCCATCGAGTCCGTTCTGACCCATAGCAGCCCTCTGCTTACAAGAAATCCACGCCTGGGGACCACGAGACTGCCTAGGAGCTGGCTGTGAGGACGGCAGCAGCCCCCACAGAATCCCGCCCTCTCGGCTCCTGGCTCCACTTCTGTTCAGGCCAGCAGCCAAGTGTACGCAGCTGACGGTCTTCTCAGTGCCTGAGGATGGAGCATGGCTTTTAGGGCATTTCTTCCTCTTCATCATCAGATCATGGCCTTTCATATTCAGAGTTCGGGGGTATGAATGCTTCAGAGAGCCAGCTGTCTCATACTTGAGGAATTTTGGTTGGTAGTCACCAGAACTATAGTAAATTTCATGGTGAAGTTTTTGTTCAACAGGGCGATGTGCATTGTGAGTGCCCAAACCGCTTGGGTGACTCCGCTCACGTTCCTCCTTTGTAAGCTGGTCATCAGTCCGTGCTTCACAGGGATCATGGGAATTGGTGATAACATCATTAACCTTCAAGATGCCCTGTGCCGAGGGCTGACGGGTTGATGAGGTGTTAACACCATCGTTAGGCTACCTTTGTCACGTGAAGGGTATAGTGGGTTAACATGTTAGCCAACCACAAGGTAAGTAGTTTGAAACACCGGGAGAATGATCAGATTTTCCTCCTCCTGTAAAGTGTTACAGGCTCGGAAATCTACAGGGAGAGTTCTACCCCGACCTACGCGTCTGTCTGCATAGGAATCGACTTGATGGCAGTGTCTTTGGGTTTTTTTGTCATATAAAGTTATGACGATTAGGTTCGTGCTTAACTTTCACATGATCATTTTCCATTTGAATTTCCATCAGTTCTTGGTTAATGAGCCTGTGACTATGGTAATGATAAGCAAATGTAAACAAACCATAAGCTTCAGATTAGTGTGTAGAACGCTGAAATGTCTTCTCTTTGGGTTTTGTTTGTAGTTCAGCAGCCGGATCCAAATCAGCCGAAACCTGAGGGCAGTCAGATGGTCATGCTCAAAGGGGAGCCCCTGGCTGTGGGGACACCCTGGCCCCCATCACTGCTGGCCGCCCTGCAGCAGTGGGGCACAACTCAGCCCAAAGCCCCCTGTCTGACTGCCTTGGATACAACTGGGAAGGCCACATACACTCTCACCTATGGCAAGTATTCATAGAAAGTATGCTTCCTGTTTAACTGTCAAAGGTTGCACATGGAGTCCAACTCACCAGACAACGCACTGGCAGTGTGAAACAGATTCCCGCGACATAGCACAGTGGTCAAATGGAACACTGGCACCCTCTGGTTCAGTGCCCCTCCTAGATCCCTGCCTGCTCCTCTTCACCAGAAGCGTAGTAATCAACGCTGCTCTGTCTCCCTAGTGTTTGCACCCATGTGTGCATTGCCAGACAGCAGCGTTGCGAGGTGTCTGATGTTGAATAGATGGCGTCACGCATTCTGTATCTTTTCTCGCCTGGCATCTTGTGGTTCCCTATTGCTGTCATGCAAGTGATCCTGAAGTTCGCGTGCATGCCCCTTCCAGCGACGACTGCCGTCGATGGCTTTGCCTGTACTAAAGTTTTGTGCAAATGGGGTTTCATTGAAGTGTTCTTTGGGGTCCGCATTCCTTTGTTCACCGTTATTTGTGAGACTGCTAAATGATGCTGTATAAACTGGTCATTAGTTTTTTTTCCTCATTGATGGATATTATATCATTGTAGGAATATACCTGAGCTTATTTTTACACCTTACAGCAGATGGGCTTTTAGGTTGTTTCCACTTTGGGACGATTGTGTAAAATGCTGTTAATGAACATTCTCATGTGCGTCTACTGAGGAACACAGGCAGGCATTTGTGCTGGGTATAAATTTTGATGTGGAATTGTTCAACTTTACACTGCTGCCAGTATTACAGGAAGAGTCCCAGTGGCTCCACAGCCTCACCAGCACCTGACCTCGTGGTCATCGTAGTCTTTCTGTTAGGGGTGTGGCATCACATTACAGTTCTAATTTGTGTTCCCCTGATAACAAATGATGCGACTCAGATGCTTGCTGGTTGTTTGAAAGTCTGCTTTCATACACTCCCCAGATTTCTAGCTCATTCTTCCACTAGGTTATTATCACTTAAAAATTTCTTTATATGTTTAATGTCTCCTTCGTCAGATACATACTTTGCAAATCTTGCCTCCACTCTTTGAATTGCCCTTTCACACTTAATTGTGACTTTTCGTGAATGGAGAGCCTTAATTTAATGTAGTCCAGTTTCTTTTTCTTTGACGGAAGTGCTTCCTGGGTCCTGTTTATGGCGTCTTCACCAAACTTAAGGTCACAGTATATTTTCCTGTCTTTCCTATAAAAAACGTCTCACAGTTAGGGGTCACAATCTATCTAGAATTTAATTCCATGTGTGTTGTGAGGCTGAAGTAATTTTTTTTTTAATTTTAGGAACATCCAGTTGACCAAGTTGTGTTCACTGGTGGTTTCTTTAGGGACTCTTTCCCTAGGTCAGGACCATGGAATTATTCTGTTAATCTTGGGAAAGCGTTGGTGCTTTGGCTCTCACATTTATAGCTACTACTCACTTGGAATTCCTTACTTTGGGGGTATGGCATGAGGATAGGCTTCAGACTCACAGTATTTCACTGTAGATGAGCAGCTGTCTCCCGACTGTTCTAAGAAAAGTCTCTACTCTTCTGCTGTCAGAAGCCAAGCTGTCCACGTGCACCTGTTTGGGAGTTTGCTTTTTTCCCCCATTCATCCATTAATTCTGACCTTCTGCCATATGTCACCCTCTTAATTATTTTAGCTGTATTATAAGTCTTATTACCTGTAGAGAATGTCTTCCCACCTTGTTTTCTTTAAGAGCGTCTTGGCTATCCTTCCCTATGGACTTCAGTGTCAGTGTCAGAAAGAGCCCATCTGCTGCCTCAAACGTGCCTGTGGAGATTTTGATCAGCATTGCTTTGAATCAGTTTTCATGGTTGAGTCTTCCAGTTCAGTAGGAGCCTGGCTGGTGTCAGCCATTTGCTGTCAGCTGGTCACCTCGAGGTGGGCGGCTCAAACCCACTCCCGTGACTCCACGGAAGGAAGGCCTGACCATCTCGTCTGTCAGGCAGCAGTGGAGCAGTCTCTGTCTGTACCACGTGCTGTCACCCTGAGTTGGCGACTGACCAAAGGCAGCTAACAGCAACAACCAGTCCACGACATGATAGGTCCCTTCATTCTTTCAAGGTTGGTTTTGTTTTTTCCACTTTAGTCCAGTGAAGAGAGAGAACGTGTGTATTTTCTGTGGCGTTTGGTCTTAGGTATTTGAGGGGCATGTTTTAGTCTCGTTGTGATTGTCAGGTAGGCGAATGTGCAACAACAAAGCACCGCCTGGTCTTGCACCACCCTCACCTGGCCTTATGTTTGAACCTGTTGCTGCAGAAACGGTGTCCTTCCATTTTGTCACGGGTCTTCCTCGTTTTTGACCTCCATCTACCTCACCCAGGATGATGTCCTTCTCCAGGGACTGGTCTCTACATGAGTTGAAGTCTCGCCATCCTTGCCTCTAAGGGGCATTCCGGCTGTCCTTCCTCCGAGACAGATCTGTTCCTTCTTTTGTCCATCCATGGTACTTTTCAATGTTCTTTGCCAACACCATAGTTCAAGTGCATCAATTTTTCTTTAATCTTCCTTATTCCCACTTTCACATGCATCGGAGGCAATTGAAAAGACCATGGCTTGAGTCAGGCACATCATAGTCCTCAAAATGACATCTTTGCTTTTGAACTTTATTTATTTAATCATTTTATTGGGAGCTCTTAGAGATATTGCAGCATTCCAAGGTGCCTTTGAGCACTTTAAAGTCCCGTGCAGCAGAAATCTTCTCGTGAAGAGTATTATTCCAATTTTTTATTTGCTGTTTATTGCTAACATGACATTTGCATATTGATGTATCCAGCAGCCTTGCTACATTCAGTTACAAAGATTCTCTGGGATTTTTCTACATACACACCGTCATGCTACTTACAAACAATGTGTTTTCTTTCCAATTGTTTTACCTTTATTTTTTTCTTAGTCTTAGTCACCGGCTAGGAGTTTTAGTAAAATGCTGCAGGCAGGTGGCTGAAGTGTTCCTACTGTGAGAGGGAAGGCTTTCAACGTCGATGACCAAGTACAAGATTTTCTACGTGATAGCTGCCCCAGACATTAAGAAAGTTTCTTTTTATTGAAATTTAAGAATGATTTTTCAAATCTCGAATGAGTTTAAAGTTGGTATGTTTTGTTTCCATCTATTGAAATATTTGCTCTATTTTTGATCTTTGCTAAGATGGTAAATTGCATTCATCTTTTTTGGGGTGTATTTTTGTATTCACGGATAAAACTGACTTGGTCAGAATGCTTTTTTTTTTAAATGCTGGATTGCATTTGGAAATCTTCATATATCACAATCACTGACATCTCATGTGTACCTTTTTAGTCAAGCCAAAGCAACAGTGTTATGGATTGAATATTTTTTCTCATTTATTTCTCTGATTTTACAGTATTGCTCTTGAGTTTACTACTACTTGCCACGGGGCTACGCCACAGGTTTTTCCCCTCTTTTAAAAAAATTTGTAAATTAGAAAGGGGTTACATTATGGGTCATCAGCGCTGTATGCAACATTTTAAATAGTGGCATAGTGGTTACACATTGGGCTGCTAACCACAAGGTCAGCAGTTCGAAACCACTAGCTGCTTTAAGGGAAGAAGAGGAGACTTTCTAATCCTGTACAGAGTTACAGTCATGGGAACCCACAAAGGCAGTTCCACCTTGTGCTTTGGGTCGCTCTGAGTCTGTATTGACTTGATGGTAATGAGCTCGGATGACCCCTCATCCTTGATTATGCTCCTTCTTGTGGGGTACCATCATCCATGACACTGAAGTTGACACCTCTGCCCTGTCTAGTCCATTACGCCTCTTCCCCTCTCCTCGTGCCACCGAGATTTGAGGGGGCTCAGTGGCGATTGTTGTGTCACTTCTTTGGTACACTGCATTGGGGAAACATTCTGGCTACTTGGGGTGTTGGGACTAAACTCGGTGTTTCTATTCTCTGCTCCCGTTATCACCCCTTGTATACCTTCCCAGGCACCTTCAATCCTCTGCGTTTCCGTTGCCTAGTTTCCCACCTTCATCACCACCTTCATCTGCCCCCCCCAAAAAAAACTTGTCACCCCCCCATAGTTCAAGAGTAAAGCAGTTGAAAACAGTTGTATACACATAACCACAACTACTTCTAGTGTCTCCCCCCTTTCCATGTTATTTGCCCCTCAGTAATCTATACATGCAACATATATTATATATATGCCGCAGAGAAAACTTCTGCTGAGAAACCAGCAAGGAATATTTAAACTTAGTGGGGAGAGCAAATGACCAGGTGTTATCTATAGTTCCATGCACCATAACCAACTTTGCAATAATCTCTGTCAGATAGCAAAGCTGTTCGAGCCCCTTCGCTGTGTTCCGAGGGGCACTGCCAGAGGCCTTTCCACATAGGTCCTCTAGATAGATTTGGGGGTTCCCACGATCCTCCGTAGCCTTCTACAAATTGGGTGTTGACAATTTAAGCTCTGAAACCTTTCCCTCCACTGTATTTGGATTTTGGTATTTGTCATCTGTCAGGGTAAACCAGCCCCTAACACATCATCACGGGTCCGCTAGGCGCAATTGTACAGCGATATTAAGTAAAGATCATAGTAAAGTCATAGAGAGCATGAGAGAGAGAAGAGAGATAGAAGTAATGGAGTCAGACACATTTCCTGGTAGCATGCTCACCTCAGCCCCGCTTGGTGGTCCATGTGGGGGGAGAGATATATATTTATTGCTAACCAAGGCTTTTTTATTTTCTGGGGACATGCAAGCCCCCTAATTACAGGTGAGGACATACGTCACAGGAAGGGGTTGTGCTGTAGGTAGTACAGTAATGGGAGGGGTGATCTAGGGGTATCCATGCAATAGGAAGAGGGGGGATTGGGGATATACATGTGGCAAGATGGGCAGATCCTAGATACAGGATGGCAGCCTAACTTTGGATGTCACTGAGCTGCTTTGACCTGTTCCCTGACTCAACTGTAGAGACTCTACCTGCAGGAAGCAAATCATGACTGATGACTGCATGCCTGTAGGGAGAAGTTGCCCATTGTCCTTAGCTGCAGGGAGCGGGCCCCACCTGTGGTGGGACCAGTCAGTAGTCTGGCCACTGACTGCCTTCAGGGAGGATGTCTGTGAGCATCTGACTGCCCCCCATATGCTGGCAAAAAGCCCCTAGTGTTAGGCATGTCTTTGGGGGATACAAGGCTGGGGAAAAATCTCTTTATAATCCCACAGTCGTCTTTGGGTCCTCCAAGCTGGTGTGCTTTCTCCAAGTGGGCTTAGTTGACACCTCACTTATTTGGTGCCTTGTTTGGGTACAGGCCTGTACGACCCCAGATGCTGTTCTTTCTGATAGCCCAGCACCATCTGCGAAGCTCTCCTTTGTCAAGGCTGAATGCACTGAAGAGAGCTGTGGGTGGTGAGGGGCTGCCAACACCCAGAGGTGGCCTGCGAGCTCCCACACAGACCTGTAGCAGCAGTTGGCTCATGGGAGGTTATTGCACCTCCCGGACTCACCTCTGCAGTAAATTGGAGTTGTCAACTCCTGACTTTTCACAAAGAGTAATGAGTCATGTGACATGCTGCTGTTTCAAATGAGGTCACTGAGAGATATTAAATGACACGGAAATGCATTTGCAATGCAGTGCTGATTGAAAAAGAGTGAAGTAGGATCCCATTTCTTCACATGACGTTTCCATGTGTATATACATATATATACTTATCGCAAGAATACTAGACCTCTTTATTCCTAGTTTTCTGTATTCTGAAGTTTCTAGAATGACAAGTCTCATTTTTACATTAAGAAAAACAGGTCTATACACTATTTTTGAGAGGGAATCTTGATGTTCACAGCAGCATTGTACAGAATATAGTTATCATTGGAGACCCAAAGCCCATCTGTAGACAGTTGAACATCCCCTTACAGAAGGTTCACCAGGAAGAGATGAGCCAGTCAGGGTGCAGTATAGCAATGATGAAACATACAACTTTCCTCTAGTTCTTTAATGCTTCCTCACCCCCACTATCATGGTCCCAGTTCTACCTTACAAATCTGGCTAGACTAGAGCATGTACATGGGGACAGATAAGAGCTGGAAATACAGGGAATCCAGGACAGATAAACCCCTGAGGGCCAATAATGAGAGTAGCAATACCAGGAGGGTAAGGAGAAGGTGTGGGGAGGAAGCGGGAACTGATCACAAGGATCTACATATAACGCCCTCCCTGGGGGATGGACAATAGAAAAGTGGGTGAAGGGAGATATTGGTCAGTGTAAGACACAGAAAAATAATAATTTATAAATTATCAAGGGTTCGTGAGGGAGGAAGGCTGGGGGTGGGGAGGGGAAAATATGAGGAGCTGCTACCAAGGGCTCAAGTAGAAAGAAAATGTTTTGAAAATGGTTGTGGCAACAAATGTACAAATATGCTTTGCCCAATGTATGTACGTATGTATGTATTGTGATAAGAGTTGTATGAGCCCCAATACAATGATGATTAAGAAAAAGAATATCGTTATCACCACCTGAATTTCCAGTAGTTGAGTAATAGGCACATTATGGGGTACTGTGGTTGCCGCATTAACATGTTAATTATTAGTTTCTTGAATTTTACTTTGCTTAGTATTTTTGTTCTATTATAGGAAAACTTTGGAGTCGGAGTTTGAAACTAGCTTACACTCTACTTAATAAACTGACTAATAAGAATGAACCACTGCTTAAGCCTGGAGACAGAGTAAGTAACTGGAATGCAATTGTATTGGAGGGAGTGAAGCCACAGGTTTAGATAGCTGCTCTGTTGAAATCACTATCCTTTTGTCAGTGAAGTCGGCCACAAAGCAGTCTGAAAAATGGAAGAAGTGTGTAATGTGCAGCGTAAAATAATTGTTGTTCTTAATATTCCTCATTACCCATACACTGATTCTTTGATTTCTATTGTCTTCATTTATGTTGATGTTAATAATATATAAAATGAATATTAAGTTCCCGAAATTTAAATTTTAGGAGTTAACTTTGACCTTTGAGATTTTATGTACTTTATATCACCTCCTCAGGTATTCTGTGTGACCAGGCAACCCCCTCTCACCCACCTGCCGAGACAAAATGCAACAGAGACTAGATACTTACTCTCTAGCCCTACCCTGCTCAAGACAGTTGACAGTCGCCACCTTTGGCTAGGGACCATTGTGTTGGAGGGATAGAGAATATTCCATCACCACAGAAACTTCTACGACATCAGTAGGCCCAGAAGAATATGGGGGAAATCCAAGAAACTCATAGCAAAATACTCTTGTTTCAAAGGCTGCATATGGTCGGATCACTCAGTGGTGGGACAGACAAGTGGACAGAGTTCCAAGTGTCACTTTTCATGCCTTACTCTTTGGTGTGACACAAACATGTAAGAGGGAGCATCCAGTGTGACACAAACTGACTGTGGGGGCAGGAAAAGAAAGGACTAGCAAGCAGACTTGGAGGAAACCAAGTAGAGGAAGACACAGACAATCATGTGTATTGCAAATGAGTCGTCATTTCCCTGGGGAGTTGAGGTGAAGATATTTTTCCATAATCAAGAAGTGGATGCTAGTAGGAAAGACAGAAGGGAACCAGGAGAGAACAAGAGTTTGGAAATTGAATAGGAGTTCCACAAGGAGAAGGGAGAGCACAGGGTGGAAATATTTAATGTCATGATAGCACAGGAGGATATCCTAGACCACCAGAGCAGGCATGTTCCGTGACATCATCTGCACTTGAATATATATGTGTATCTATACACACACATAGCATACATGCAGAGGAGCCCTGGCGGTCTAGTGGTTCTGCGTTGGGTTGCAATATGCATAGTCAACAGTTCGAAACTAATATCAGGTCCATGGGAGAAAGACTGGGATTTCTATTTCCATCAGTAATTCCAGTCTCGGAAACCTACAGGAGGTCGCTACGACTCAGCAATGGCTTGGTGGCGGTGAACGTACACACGAGGATGCTTTAAATTATTTTATCTTTTAATTCCATTTCTCCACAAACTTTTTGAAGCCCCCGTGTGTGTGTGTGCGCGCGCGCACACTCATGTTCAACCTCCACTGTTGATGCCTACTCACAGCGTCTTTGATGTGCACTTAGTTGCCTCCTCCTGTAGATGGCTGCTTGTTGGAACACAAGCCTTTCAGACCCCAGACACTATTCCCATGGGGAGCCGGGCGCCATTTTTTTCTTCTTCACACTCTGCAGTAGCACCCTTCTCTTCAGTGATCTCTTCACGAAGGCGAGTATTGAGCAGGACCGTTATCAGAACTGACTGTTCTTGGATTGGGCCTCAAGTTACGTGGGAGCCCAGAGTCCAACTGCTTGTCTACCTGTTATGAATGACTTTGATTTCCTTTGGCGGTCATATTATGACAAAAACCAAAACTACCACCAGCAAGACCCCAACAACAAAACAAACAAAAACGAAAACATTGTCAATCACCAGCCTGTGATACAAGGCAGTTGCTTAGTCAATTTACCCAATGGCATGGAGTTTAACGTACTGTTGATCTGAGGAGTTTATGTGAGTCTAGTCCAACTGCGAGGTGCAACCAGTGAATTGTTACCTTGTACAGATTGATTTCTTCATGGATGGAGCTCTGCTCACATTGAGCCTGGGGCTTGGTGCTAGGGGAGCATTTCCCGTAATGGGCCTTAACAGGCTAGATTCTTTCTGTCAGATTTATACCTGTCATATTAATGCAGGGGGACCACTGAGGCACTAATTATATGGTGGTTCTGGGTTCCCTTTGTTAATGAGATTTTGCATTGTGCCATGGAATGAATCTTTTAAAATCACAAGTTTATTTTTTGTTGGGTAGGGGGAATCTCACAGTGATGCAACTTTTTTGATCTGCAGAATTCATGTAGTTGTGATTTCTAAAAAGATCAACGAGGTCCAAGTGAGTGAGCTCATTGTCAGAGCTTAGTGATGAAATCAGCTTCCTCTGGAAAAATTCAGCTCTCAATAGCAACAACTTTTCTAAAAACACATTTCCCAAATCAAGCGTGATCTCAAGGTTCTAGATTACTGGGACAGCCATTCCCAGAACCACCTTTTGAAGAACCCTGCCCTTTTCAATGAGCAAATTTGTTGGAAACTCCATTTCCAGACCTCAAGGACAGAGTAAATACAGATAGAATTTAAGATTATTTTTATGCTATCATGGGTTATTTTTTAGTAATTATTTTGCATTGTCAAAGATTCCAATTCTTGACAACCCTACAGGACTGAGTAAAACTACCCCTTTGGGTTCTGAGCAAAAGTTTTATCTTTCTCCTGCGGAGTGCTAGTGGATTCGAACTAATGACCTTGCAGTTAGCAGCCCAATGTGTAACCCACTGTGCCACCAGGGCTCTCAGATGTTACTGTAGTTCATGACGTACGGATTCAGACTAATTACGACACTGTTTGGGACTTACAAAGTTGCATTATATAAATAGCTTTTGACTTACAGGTAGTCTACAGCTTACAATGAGATTCTGTTTTGATAATGCTGCTTTAAGGTGGTTCTATTTTAAGGGAAATATCTCATTTTTTTAGTTTTACTTTTGACTGCCTTTTATTAGTAATATTTTTATAAATCATAACATTGGACACTTAAAAGTGAACATCTGAGAATGATCGCATCAGTAAGTTACATGCTACATGGTACATGTAGTACATGCTACTAGCAGTAAGACAGTGATTGTCCGTTTAAAAATATTGATGGTGTGAAATACCATGACTCAAGTACATTGTAGGGTAGGGAACTTGGGCAACGGCAAGGGGGGAGGCATGTAGGAGAGCCAAATACTCACCTACAATGATAGGAAATAAAACAAACTTAAAAAACAAAGCATAGCAATAGAAGCAACATAGCACAATAAAAATCGGAAGTACTTTTATTTTGTTTGGGGTAGGAGGACGAGTGTAGCATGGGACTATTACTTTTCATAAGTATTTTTGCTTTTGAAGCTTTGTGTATGACTATAAAACTATAAAACTATATATATATATGTAAAATCGAACTTCCAATTAAACGGTAGTAGCCTGGTGACCAGTTGGGAACAGGGGAGGAACGTGGCTGGAGTGGTCTCAGTAGACGTGTCCTTAGCCCACCACACTTAATGAAGATCTCAAAGTGGGAGAGTTTGCCCTTTGGGAAAGCACTGTTAGACACAGCTGCCTCTTCCTTTTATACATTGGTGGGAATTACCTAATAGTGGGTCCTGGTCCGTTACCCCCATTCTTGAGTGCTGTTGCCCAGATTGCCAGAGGGGTCTCAGCTGGTTCAGACCCCGAGACAGACTTGTATTTGGCCATCATTTAAAATCCAGAAATGTAAAATCTTACTTTCACGTGGAATAAGCATCCCCATCTAAAAACTAATTATTAATATGTATGTGAATGAAAACATTTCAGGACCAAAGGAAAACCTCGATTTAGAATTTTCTGACCTGAATTAGGGAAACTAAGATAATCTAAAATGACTGAATTCCGTCCAGTTGAGAGCTGTGCACATTGCAGTGACTAAGACGATTTGCCCGTGGATTTCATGTCTTTTCTCTGTACCATTCTAGGTGGCACTCGTGTTCCCGAACAGCGATCCTGTGATGTTCATGGTTGCCTTTTATGGGTGTCTCCTGGCAGAACTGATTCCTGTCCCCATAGAAGTGCCATTAACAAGGAAGGTAGCAAAACGATCCAGTTCACAGGATTCTAGTTCCATGAGATTTTATTCTGAAATTCACAGGAGCCCAGTCCTTTATCCTAAGACAGAGTTAGTGGCCATTTATACAGAGAGATGAATACAGTGGGAGGCAGTCAGACCAGGACTTGAGAGAGAAAGCAATTTGATCCATTTGGCACAGTTGAAAATCAGGAAGAGGGCGAGTCGGGGCGCCTTGCTTCACCATTGTTGTTCAGCTTGTATGCCGAGCATGCAATGTGCTGGTCTGCGTGCAGGACACGGTGTCAGGATTAGAGGAGTGCTCGTTAACAGCCTGACCTGTGCAGACGAGACAGCCCTGCTGGTTTAAAGCAGAGAAGGCTTCACGCTCTCACTCACGAAGATCAAAGACTACAGTTTTTGGTGTAAATTGCACATCAATATAAAGAAAACAAAAATCCTCACAACGGGACCAGTAAGCTTACATGACAGGAGGGGCGAAGATCAAGGCTGTCAAGGGTTGCATCTTGCTTACACCCACGGGCAGCATGCAGGCAAGCGGCAGTCAAAGACTGAAGGGTGCATTGCACTGGGCGAATCTTTTGCAAGAGATCTCTTAAAGCTGTTTAAGAGCAAGGATGTCACTTTGAGGATTAAGGGGTGCCTGGCCCAACCCAAGGAGCCCCGGTGGTGTCATGATTATGCCTGAGCTGCTAACCATCAGTGTGAAACCACCAGCGGCCCCACGGAAGAAAGATGAGGCTTTCTATTCCCACAAGTCATGGTCTTGGAAACACACCGGGGGTACCTGCCCTATGGGATCACTGAGCTGGGAATTGACTGAATGGAAGTGGATTTGGTTTTTGGTTTTGGACTCGAGCCATGGAATTTTCCATCTCCTATGCATGTGACAAGTGGCCAGGGCATAAGGAACACAAAGAAGAATTGGTGCCTTTGTGTTGCGGTGTTGACAGAGCAGTCCATTACAGTGGAGTCCCAGAGGAGTGAACAAATGCACCTTGGAAGAAGTACGGCTGGAATGCTGAGCCTTCACATCACCTATTTTGGGTCATGTTATCAGGAGGCACCAGTCCCTGGAGAAGAATAACGTGTGGGAAAGTAGTCGGTCAGCAAGAGACCCTCCATGAGATGGATTGACACACTGCTGCAACATTGAGCTCAAGCATACCACTGATTGTGGGCACGGCACAGGGGCACCCTGCTCTGTGGTCCACAGACTCACTTTGGGTCAGAACTGACTGGATGACACTAGCAACAATAACAATCTGACATTTGAAAACCATATAATTTCAGTAGGAGACAAGTTTCCTGTCACCCC